>NC_068545.1:18525622-19137497 GCF_026212275.2 Microplitis demolitor | reverse complement strand
CACCCAATCCGTTGGCTCTGGAGGCCACTTTCTTGATAGAAATTTTATCTATGCGTTATATTTCATTATATAAATTGCTTATTTTCAATTTGAACATTAATGCATTATTATTATACAACCGCTATTCATATATTTTTTTATTTATGATTTGCGATGGTTTATTTTCAGCCATCAAAATATAATAAGAGAATTCGATAGCTGACGTAGCAGTATAAATCTTCATTCTACTTGGGTGGTTTCGATTGACGAAAATTATATTGAAATTATATTGGAATTTGCCACGTCCATTAAGTTTCATCAAGCAGCGATATTTCATTTTAAAATATTTAAGAATGATATTATTTAAATTCACGTTCATAAATTACAAATTTATTTATTCACGAGTCTTAAAATACATTTTGAATTTTGTTCAAAAATTAAAAAATTTATTATTACACAGAAGAAAAGGTTTTCTTCGCACAAAAAATTTCTATTCGCCCCAAGCAAATTTTTTGCATTATGAAAATTTTCGGTATTTATTTACAAGTGGGGGCCACCCTATTTTGGGGCATAACTAGGTGAAACATAAACATTTTCAAATTTTTTTTTTGATTCTGCTTTTCATGGATCATTTATTATAAAAAATAGAGCGATGTTGGAAAATTAAATTTTAAATGACTTTTTCGCGATTGAAAGTATGAAAAATGATAATTCTTTATTTTTCGTTAAAATTTGTTCCATATGATTTTTTGCGGATAATATAATATTTTTTTTTTTTTTTTGAAAACTACATGAAACAAATCAAATAAAAATTCACAATTACCTAATTTTTTGCGATTTTTATAAAATATTGAAAATTGAAAACTAAGCAAAACAAAAATTTAAAAAAAATAATAAAATTATGATATTTTATATGTTACAACCATACTTTTCCTGAAAAGTAAGCACGTCGAAAATGAACACTACTCTGGGTCACAATCACAAGCAGAATAAAAAAAAACGGTTGGAAATGTTAATTTTTTGCCTCGTTATTCAAAATAGGGTGGCCCCAATTGTAAATATTTACCAAATTTTCTTGGAGTGACTAAAAATTTCCTTGAGCAAAAAAACATTTCTTCCGTCAATAATTTTTTCTAGTCCTAATAAAATTTTTGTTATCATGTCGTAATGCGAAATTTTTATTGCGCTAAGAAATCCTTATTTTCTGTGTTCTTGGGGCGACAAAAAATTTTCTTGAGCCAAGAAATCTTTTATTTCTGTCTACTTATTCATCCTCTAATCATTATCAATTTTTTAGCCTAATTTTCCCGTACATAATTCCGTGCAAAAATAAATGTAAAATTTTCCTTCATGTCTTTCTATTATTCGAATTCGTTGTCGAAATTTTTTACTGTCATTCTGTTTCATGTGAAATAAAACTCTATGGGTAATTAAAAATAATTATTTTCGACAAAGAAAAAAAACTTATAAGAGATTATTTGACTTAAATTTTTAATTTTTATCGATTAAGTAATTATTTAATCAGTTTATTCATTCAAGAATAATTATTAATGTATGAATAGATTATTCAACCAACTTTTTCATACTTATCGATTCAATAGCTTATACAAATTATCATTGGGTACTTAAATTCATAATCTACAATTTTTTTTTTTTCCATTAACAAAAACTCGTTTTTCATGCAACAATGTATTAAGTCTGATATTATTTAATATCAGTATAATTTGATATTTTTTTTTTTTTCTTTTTAAATCGAAACTATTAATATGTTGAATGTATGATAATTGAGTGTGTTTAGTTTAAACACAGTATATTATATTTATGTCCATATTTTTTATCTTTGGAAAGCCGCAAGGAGTTTCGACTCCATGGCCTTAAAATAATAACCAATAATAATAATAATAATAAAAAAAAAAATATTTTCATAGTAATATATTGTGAATAAATTACCTTGAAATATTTTTTTTACAAACTTTAATATTTTTTTCAAGCCAATTTGTGTATGACCAACATAAAAAAATATTTTAAGAGCAATATATTTATAGTATATTACAGCAATAAATGAACGTTACCGACACGAAACCGGAAGTACATCTGAATTTATTATTAAGTCAAAAAGACTATATATCTATAAAAAAAAAAAAAAAAAAAAAAAAAAAAAATAGTAAAAATGTAAAAGAAAGAACCTTGTGCAAATTTACTATCGGTGGCACGCCAGCAATGTTACGCATAATTCCCACGTGGCCTCGCGCAACCTGACTCTAGAGGGAAAAAGAGAGTGAGTAAAAAAGTGAGACAGGATAAGGAGAAGGGTGAAGATAAGGGTGAAAAGAGTAAGAGGGTTGTGAGTGGGAAAGAGTTAGTAAATCGAAGGTGAGGGGAAAGAGGTGCGCCATGTTGTCTGGCTACCCCGCATTGCGCCAGTGAACTCGGCGAAAACCCGGATATCCACCACTCTTCTACTATATATATACACATACATATGTATATAAAACATACATACCCTTAAAACCCTCATTGTCTATCTCTCTTTAGCTTTTACCCCTTTCCCGCAACACACTTTATGACTAGATAGATAGATAATGTACAAGAATACGATGTAATGCTTTTCTTAACTTTCAAGCCTAGAGCAACTGGATCAACTCTAACTCTATACTTATGCTATCAGAAATATTCAGTATCTTTTTTCAACACACGCCTCTTTTCACTTAGCTTCTATTTACTATCTTACACAATACATTCCATACCTTCTTCTATTTTACCTATTTTTTCACTGTTTCAATTCAATTCTGACAACACTTTTAACTTTTATCTTTTTGTCGCCTTTTCGAGTATGAGATATTGTATAAATTTGTTTTTGTAACTCGTTCAAAAGTTTCATATCAGAAACAAAAAACTAGATCAAACTAAAAATCAACTATTTACTACTGATATATTTTTTTGTATTCTTGTGAAATATTTATTTTTTATTTTATCATTATTTATTACACTGTAAAAAAAAAAAAACGGGGTAAGTTCAGGTGGTGTAAGTCTTATAATTTTCAGTGTTAAATTTTAACACCGCCGTCGGTGTAAATAGTTTTTAGCGGTGTTAAAAAAATTTCCCAGTGTTGAAATATTTTTCGATGCAGGAAATATTTCACTTCGTGAATGTTTTTAGTGTTTTTATTAATTACTTAAATTATAGGTTAAATGAATAATAATATAACCTTAAATTTTTATATGTTATACATTTTTTTTCAAATTTCTATACGGAGATTTTTTTCACACGGATTTAACACCGGCATTTTAACACCGCCCTTTTTATAATGTAGTATTGTTAAGTACTATGATAGAAACATAATTATCAGCAAAATAATTAACTATTTTTTCAATTCCTTAGATATCATTTAATAACAAAAAAAAAAATCAGAAAAAAAAATCGCAGTAAATCTTACTCCACTTATCGCAAATCCATTACTTGAATCACCCTAGATTGCTTCACGTCATTTTTCGTACATCACCCTCGACAATGTTTTTTTTATTTAGTATTTTTTTATTATTTTCTTTTCATCCTCTCATCGCTAAAATTTTATTCTATTTTTTTTCCGTTCTATTTACTGAGATCATTATCAGTAATACAACAAGATCCCCGTGGAAATCGACTGATGCTCCAGCAGAACTTGATAAGATCCCCTTTAAGCGGGAAAAATCAATTTTATGAAAGCAAAGAGTAGGAGGCACATAGAATGAGAAAACGTGAACGAGCAAAAGTGTCAAGGAGTAGAAAAAAAAAAAAAAAAAAAAAAAAAAAAAAAACGAGGATGTGGAAAAAGAGAAAAAAATTCACGAGCACCCTACAGAAAGTAAGCGACAAAAAAATGAAGGATAGAAAAAAAAATAAAAAACCTGAAAGCCTAAGATGAATTTAACAAAAGTGTGAAACACTGAGCTCTACAAGTTCATTATTTAATTAAAATCTCATTCTCAATATTCTTTATCATCACGATTATACTCTTGAACTTTTTATAAACTTTTTTTATCACTAAAACTCTCAAGTACTTCATTGACCCTGAGACAAACCTATGCCATCATGATAATGATATATCATTAAAAAATCTATATCAATTATATAAAGTGGAAAATGTAATATATATATATATATATATATATATATATATATATATATATATATATATATATAATAAAAGTTTAGCTGTAGTCATCATATTAAAATGTTCCCATTTTCATGAATGAAAAATTTTATTTAAAACAATAAAAAAAATTTATTAGTATCAAGTTATTTTTTTCGGCTCGTAACTTGGGCTAGATTTAAATTGTCGAGCGTCTAGCCGTCGCGTGACACCCAACCAAGACCGTTGGGCGTTATACGACTTGAGTGAAAAAAAAAAAAAAAAATAAAGTAAAATAAAAACACTCCAATCTGAGGACCCAGAGTCAAAAATAGCCAGATCGATCAAAGAACTAATTTACAAGTTGCCCTGAAACCGCTAAGCTAGGAAACAAATGAAACTTTCGGTGATAAACTTAAAAGATTTTAATCTTCTGACGGAAATTAACAACTTGCGGAATATAAAACATGTGGAATTTTTAGTGATAAATTTATTATTTAATTTTTTGTGTCATTAATACGTCAATTATTTAACTTTGTAGTTTAATTGCTAGCGGCAGATGCTCGGACTATAACTATAATGTCCAAAAAGTCTATTTTTGAACCAATGAAAAAAAAAACGTTAAAAAGCGATGACTATTTCAAGCTTTAAAACGTGACATAACGACACACTTTTTTTAAATGATTTTTAAACTTCTGAAAATTCAAAGAAGGAAGTAATTGACTAAGTATTATAAATTAATATTTTTAGACTTTTTTTGTAAGCTTGTTTGACTTTCCATTAAGTGATAAATTTTATCTTTTTTTAACTTCCCGCTAAGAAAATTATTAGTTTTCGAAAATTCGGGAAGTTATTGGTTTCACCCCGATTTTCAAAAATCAAGTTTTCATCAGATATCGACGTATCGAGGTTCTAGGAAGCTATTCTGACTATTTTCAGAAAGATGTCCGTGTGTCTGTATGTTTGTGTGTGCGCGTGTGTGTGTGTGTGTGTATGTATATAGATGTAAACTCTTAATATCTTTTTAATGAACTGACCGATTAAAATGTTTAAGGTGACAATCAGAAGAGTTTGTTGGCCGTCAACTTTTCTGAAAATTTCAAATCGATCGATCAAATAGACTCAAAGATATGGAAGAAAAAATTTTTTTTTTTCAAATTTTTCATTAATGGCTCGATCGATCAACTTCAAAATCTAGTCGGCACAAGGATTCAACAAAACGCGTCGATTACCGCGTTTTGTTGAAAAAAACTGATCAGATACCAAATGTCAATGTCAGGTGTAATTTTGTCAAGTAACATCTACATCTGCAATAGATTGAAATCAGTAACAAACGATAACATTGAGTAAACGTCAGAACCAAAAATTAGCTTTTGAATTATTTAAAAATCTCAGTTGAGGGATTTGTTGATCAGGATTTAAATTCAAGGCCGAGTTCTGATATCGAGTCATCTTTTTTCAACCTAAACTATCATTTGAAAGCTTATACTTAAGACTTGGGTTTAAAACACGCTGTAAGATTGCAGTCTGTGTTAGAGCTTCAAAAAGATTCTTAAATTATATAATCCTCGATGGTAATAATTAAAAGTGTAAACTATTTAGTCTAAACAGTAGGCTCTACAATCAATAAAAGAGTAATATTTTATATGAGTTTATGAACTTATATTTAAAATGAGCTTATTGAAATATTAAAAATTAAAAGGAATGGGACGGATCTATAATCTCCATGTGAGGTTTTTTCGAGAATGAATAAAGCTGGCTCGTTGCCCAGATGTTAATTTTTTGAGGAGTTGTAAAATAACGGATAGTTAAAATCTTAGTTTTGGCTATAGGATATATAGACTTGCTCTGTGATATTGCTCTACTCTTCTCTTTTCATCTCTTCTCTTTTCGGCATTCGCCTTTGACCTCGACGCTTTCGAGCATGATTATTGCTTCCAGACCGGGATATCCGATCTAACGAACGTTTATTGGCGACTCGCCAAATTCCGAGATCTTCTGAGAAAAGCCGCCAGTGACTGGCTGTATACTGGGAATTACTAGTTACATTTTATTGAGCTTTAACTGAGATCAATTGATCTCTCGTGGACTTGAGTTTTCATTTCTAAGACTATTTATCTTGAAATTGTTATTTTCTTAATCGATTCTTTTGCATAATCAATTGTCATTGCCAAGGGACATATTATGCATACATTAATAGTAAGTTGATAAAAAATATTTTTGTCAAATATTTTTGAATTTAGTTCTGTGTTTAGTGACTTACAAGTATTTTATTTGATTATTAATACTAAGTTAAGCCTTAAACTGTACGATGGTGGAAATCGGGATTTCATACTTTCATCTCATGGTACGTGGAAATAAATGTATTGTGCTTATCACCATACCCTTGGTGACATACGCCATACTTATGGTGTTCAATATGATAGTATATAAGGTATGGTGATAAATGTCATACATTTCTTTCCGTGTATAGAGGTAAGAATATTTTAAAAATCTAAATATTAGAAGTGTCCCGTATAAAAAAAAATCGTTGAAAAATTTTAAATTTGACTATTCTAAACTTAAAAACGTGACAGGACGAAATTTCTTAAAATGATTTTTAAACTTCTGAAAATACAAAGAAGAAAGCAATTGACTTAATACTATAAATGACCGATTTTAGACTCTTATGTAAACTTATTTCAACTCTCCATTAAAAATGATGTTTTATTATTTTTTTTCCGTGCAAAATACTGCCAGAAAAAGCTGATTTTGAACAATTTCTGAACTTTTGACGATATTTTAATAGTATTAAGTTAATCATTGGTTTTTCTTTTGAATTTCCGAAAGAGAACTCTCTTAAAATGAATCAGTAAAATAACCTACAAATCAGTGGATATTTACTGCGAATCAGTCCCAAGTATATCACTGATTTAATTAGTGATATCCCTGCTTAAAAAATCCGATAGATTCTTATAGCTGTATGTATAGGGTCCTATACTTAACTATAGCACTTCTCATAGAACTCATTCATTCTTATAAAATTTCTATAGGAATGTATGAGGATCTATTGGATTCTATGAGATTTTCTAAACAGGGATACTTGGGACTATTTGTGCAGTGAATATTCACTGATTGGAGTACTTTTCACTGATTCATTTTAAGAGAAGTAAATTCATTGTTATGTCACGTTTTGAAATTTAGAATAGTCACGACTTTTTAACCTTATCGGCTGCCCAATTTCAAATCACAGTAATGGACAAATTTTTTCAAAATCGATTTTTTAGTATTTCTAGTTTTAGTGCAATTTTCTGGACATGATTCAGTACATTTTAAAAAAAAAATTATTTTTGTCAGCCAATTTCAATTTTGAAACTAGGCAGCCGTTATTTTAACAGTTTTTGTTTTATAGGGTGCTAACACGAATTATTCGTATCGAATCAAAATATTTGAATTAAACGTTAATTTCCTAATTATTTGAAAAATTTTTAATCACATGGAAGAAAAAAATTTTATACTCAAAGTTCAAATGGAATATACGTATTTAACTCGAATAACTTGGTAATTTTTTTTTGCATCATCAATTGTCATTTCTAAACGATATTTAATGAGTACGTAGATTAATCTTGAGATGATAAAATAATGACATAAATATAAGAAACAAATTTATCAAAACGTGTAGAATATATTTAAAAATTGAATGAAATTTAAAGAATAAATACAGTTAAATATTAAGTAAATATTATTTATATATATTCAATGATGTTCACACGAATACATCCTCTTTTTTTATCATTATTACATACAATACCGAACTTGGGCCAGGTGGTTAATTATATCATTTGTAAATCTACCTGCGTGTACCACCTGCTTCAATAAACCAGGGGGTCAAATTATGTCATGGCATCCTCGTTATTTAGGGCGTATGTAAACGAAATCGAGAGTTTATATTAATATTTTGCTGTGAATTTATATTTTTTTACTCTAAAAGACTAAATGAAAAAAAATATAAAAAATAAAAACGTATGCATAAAAGAGTATAAATATAAAAAAAATATTAATGAAAGTGGAGAAGTAAAAAAAGACAAGGATCAAAGAGACAAAGAACATAAAAATAGTTGGGGGTAGAAGTGAGAAATTGGTTTTGAACTTTAGAGTAGAAGGGATGAGAAAAGAGTAGAATAGGCGCATTTAAGTAGGTCATACCATTCAAAGTGAATGTGTATTTTCTTCAGACAAGTCTTATCTTTCATTCTTCTCTTCCGTCTCTTTTTATCTTTTTCGCTAGTACTTTTATTTCGGATTTCCTAGCCAGTCGATAACGGTTTTACCCAGAGATAACAACGCTTCGAATCAGGGTTCTTAAATTCATGCTTTTCCGTTTCCCTGTCGACATATCGATAATTTATTTTACTTATTTAACTTTCGGAAATTAAAATGTGTTCATAATTTATTACATTTATGTATTTTTAGCTATTGTAATCTCCTCCAGCAAGATTTATTTATGTTTGTCAGATTTTAATTGAAAGATGCATTTAAATAGATTTTTAAAATTTTAAAAACTTGGTACTCTCTACGATCGACTACTCTTTTACATTCGATCAATATTGATATTTTTATACACTAACACTTTGTCCGGTTTTTTATTTCTAATATCAAATGAAAAGAATTAAAAACTACATATCCCAAAATAAATCCATAAAACGACACAGAAAAAAATTCCTCACAGGTTCAAAAATTTAAGTTAGGTAAAAAAAACGTCTGTTAATATTTGAGCTCCTATTATTATTAAGATGTTCCTCATCGCAATTTTCCATTTTCCATAAGAAAAACATCAAAAAAATATCTGAACATGTTTGGAATTTTACAACTCGATAATAACGAATTTTTATAAAAAAACACATAACATAATTTTGTCAGATATTGAATACTCTACAAAAAAAGTCTCTTTTAATTTCGTAATAATTGTAACTTTTCAAAAGTTATCCGAGGTCAAAATTAAATTCACAGTAAATTTCAATACAATCTGACTTTTTTGGCAAAACTATCGAACTTACAAAAAAATGTTAAATAACTTTTTTTGTAGATCATTTTATTTCTTTTGAATTGCCTTCGAAAATTTTTCAAAATCCTGAAATTTTTAGTTATTTGCATTTGAACGTCAATTTTGCAAAAAAAAACTTGTTATGACCATTTTTGATCAACTATAATAAATATATATCTACATCTGTAAAATGATAGGTGTTTTTTTCGAACGCTCACCACGCAGTAACTACTGAATATTTAGACACGAAATTTGCACCATAAACGTCTGCAAATTTTAAAAAAAGACTTTTAGCTATTTATCATTATTATTTTAAAAATAAAAACTGTTTTTTTTTTTTTTTAATTTCATTATATATAGAGCATTAAACGCCAAATCAACCTTTTTTCAACCCGACCTCCTTCAATTAGGCTGAAAATTTTTTCTCCTTTTCTATTCCATCAAAAACATTTCGCAGAATTTTGTCAAATTTTTTTATCTAACCAAAAAAAATTATGAATTAAAAAAAAAGGCTTTTTCTTTCAATAAGCTGGAAATTTTTCAAAAAGTAACGTATCAGGACTTTTTTTTTTTTTTTTTTTTCAAAATGGTCGTTTTCAAATGTAGCTTTTAAAGAAAATTAGTAAAAATTATTCAAGTATTTTTAAAAGATTTTCCCATTAATATAGAGTGTATTTTTTATTATAATGTTATATAATATATATTATATTTTTTATAGTTTTCTGGCATCTCGCCTATAAGTGTCTGGGAAGTGTCTTTCAGAACACTTTTCGATGTACCTTTCGGATGCTTTCGGATACTTTCGGATGCTTTCGGATATTTTCGGATACTTTCGGATACTTTCGGAACACTTTCGAGCACATTCGAACAGATAGATACCTGTCAAAAACACAAATTTCACATGATAAAAAATTTCAAATAATAATAATATAATTTTTTTTTTTTTTTTACTTTGGGGGGATTGGTGTTTATTATAATATATATATATTTTATATTACTAATAATTTTTTATTAGCCCGCGAAGCGGGCGGGATCTGCTAGTATATATATGAATTTTTTTTACCAAATTTATGAAATATATATGAAACAAATGGGTTAAAAAAACATGTGTTAACATGTTATACTTTTACAAATAAAATTTTTTCGTACATAAATAATATTTTTTTATATAAGTACCTTAAGAATTATAGTGTGGATTTGTAGTAAGTTAAAAGTGTTAAAAAAAAATTTCTCACCATTTCATGTGTAGTTTATATTTTCATCTGGTAACCGTAAGTCACCCGAATAATGTGAGGTCATGTCATCACTCGAGCAATCTTCTCTATGAGAAACATCCATAGATTTTTAAGATGAAACAAGATGTAGAAATTTACGAAGCAAAGGGATGAAATAAAAGATGGGTATAATGTACTTTATGATGCATGCACAACAGGGGGGACACCTGTCGACAATCAGAGCTCATTTACGTTTAAATTGTCTGAAAATTGCGACCTTCATCACGTTATAATACTGTAAATATATCTATATCACATACATATTATGGGCCCTAACATATTCTATCTTGTTGATGTACCGAGACTAAGCATTGACGAGAGAACATAAAGGACAGGGATGTTTGGATAAATAAAATAGAAGATAAGCTACTAAAAATATATTTTACTAGACATGCAGACATGAGTCATCTAGTGAAAAATTAAATATATATTAATTTAATTTATATAATCATAGAAATTATATCAATTTGAAATTAGATATTTATTAGAATTTTTATTTCACTTTAAAAAATATTTTATTTAGCTTAGTTTTCGACGGCATTTTTATTGAGTTATTATTTACTAATGATTATTATTTAGTAAAAGTAATGACGTCATGAAAATTAACGTTTGAACAAAGTTGATTCGTTTGAATTTCACCACACATCTATAAAATAATTACTTTAATTATAGACATATCGCACACACACACACAGATAAGCGCGCGCGCACGCACACACACAATTTTAAATGACAATATCAACCCGTCAATATTACACTAAAATTATCATTTTCAAAACAACACTCTTGCAGTATACTGGTAACCCGATAAAAAATGTTTAGATTCAAGCATATATGATTGGATTCAAATTTTGGCGCGATCCAAACAGATCTGACAATATCCAAAGAGATCTCACTATATCTACACTATGAAAAATTCCCATTAAATTTTACTATGGGTACATTGTAATCCCGGACCATAAGAAAACTGGTACAAAATTTACAAATGTCCCATAGTAAACGTATGCGCATAAGTCCCAATCGTGTCGTCTGCGCATACTGTTTATTATGGGATACTTGGAATTTTTGTAACAGTTTTCTTATGGTCCGGTGTTACATTGCACTCATAGTAAAATTTTTTGGAAATTTTCCACAGTCTAAATATTTGTATATTTATTTAAAAAAAATGATGACTTTTGTCAAATACTCAATAAAAACTTTTGAATTGGTAAAATAATAATTTTCTTTGATTTTAGTGTCATCCTTCCGCAGAATACCAATGCTGTGGGTGACATGACTGTTCATCTTACTTCAGTGAGGGTACATGCTCTCGTGTAAAAATTTGAATGAAAAAAAAAAAAAAAAAAAAAAAAACTAAATATTTCATTTTTTATAATTATCAATCAGCAATCATTTCTATACAATATCATTATTGTATAACATTAAAAATTATAAAAATACTTATTAAACATAAATAGAACTTAATAGTAAATTTTGAAGATGAAATGATAAAAAATAAATTATCATTAAATTGCACTTTTAAAAATGATAAAATCTATATCCACTAACGCATGATTCAATCACGATAGTTTTATTGGCCAGACGGCCTTTATGACTAATAAGAGCAGTATCCAGCTGGGAAAATTATTAAAGCAAGTGTTGAAAACATTAAGTAGCGGATTTATTGTAAGTGTAAAAAAATAATAAACAAATTGACTCTGCAAGAGAAAGTTTATTCAAATTTATCAAATATTTTAGTAGAAAGAAAATTAACTAAAAAAAAAAAATCTGAAGTAAAGAAAGTTAAGTTAAAGCCGGAAATTATGTAATTATTATGATTATGAAAAAAGCTTTTTTGTTTATAAATTTTTCATAAACATTATACTATATACATTTGTATATCATATAATTTGAATATCGACAGCGTTATCTAGACCATGACAATCAATAACTTGTCCTTAGCCTTTCTAAACGATCGATCGTGATTTTATTTATTAACAATCCGATCTCAATACAAAATTATTTACTCATGATTAGTCTATCTATAATCGTCAAACAAACTTGTTCGATACTTCTTATGTTGAATATTTTATTTCAATTGCATTACACGATTGCTTGTAAAAAAAAAAAATAATAATTATATAAATCAGTTACCCGATACTACATCAATTAATTACTTACCACCCGCATGGAAATACCATATATGATAAATATATATGGAAAAATATATGATCAAAATGGGATCATATAAGTGGCCAAAAACGATATATATTTTCATATATATAATATAGTAATTTTTAATATAATTTATTATATACGTAAGTTTATAAATTAATACATGTATTATATATATTTATAATCATATATGTAAACTTATAAGTTAGCACATATATGTATTACATATATTGATAAATATATATGTAAATTTGTAAGCTAGCACACATATATTCTGAACACAATGTTTGAATCTTATAACAGAGAGAAAATGGCAGAAAAGAATACATATTATTTATTCTTATATATATGGGGAGACTTATATGCTTCTATATATTAAAAAATATATAAAGTTGAATACATGGTACATATATCGTGCGATATAATGATAAATTATATATATATTCTTATTTGTTTCCATATATAAATAACATTTATGTTTGAATATATTGAAATTATAAGTTTTCAAATATATAAATAATATATTGAAGTTATCGGAAATATATGAAATCATATAAGAGAAAACATATATAAAAATATAATAAAATCGGCCAAAATCTATATAAAGTTCTATATAAGATTTCATGTATTGTCACATATATATTTATATCTGTAACATATCATTTTTAATATATGTTTACCATATATGATATTTTCATGCAGGCAGGCTTAAAATCAAATTATATCAAAAAACATTTTTCGAATCATAGTTTTAAATGTTTATCACTACCTGTTATTAATTATTCATCTTTTTTGAAAAGTTGGTAAAAATTTCTCAATAAAACATTTATGTACTACATGTCTCAAATTTATAGACTTGATTAGACATTAAATTACTATCAAATGACATTTTTTAGCGCGTTTACATATAACTGTAGCTATTATTTTAAAAAATGTGCATAGAAACATAAAGGGTTGGATAGCCTGGTAAAAATATTAAGTCTCGATAGAAAAGTTGCCAAAGTACAGCTTTTGGCTTACAAAAATATAACGTAGTGGTCTATCAATTTTACTCGTAGTGACGTTTACGATGCAATCGTAAAACTCTACGGTGGGTATTATCCATGAAGTAAGGTAGAGGCGGAAATTTCTATCGTATACCAAGGGCTTATGTAAGTACTAAATGTACCTTAAGTGTTAAAAGTATACTTATATACAACAGTTTTAAATTTTAAAACCAAAATACATCTACACCGATAACAATTTTACTATTTACTATCGTCTGGATTTTTATTAGACTCGTAATATTTTTATTTCAGTCGTATCAACGTTACAATGTCTTTAAAATATATTTATCAATAATTAATTACTGTGTGATAAATAAAAGTTTTTTTTTTTTTTTTTTTTTTTTTTTTTTTTTTTTTTTCAAATTTAATATAATTTCTTTTTATTGAGTTATAGTATAATCGATGGTAATTAGGGAATAAATAATTATGAGATATATAAATATACAGATGCATATAAATTTGAGTGATTGATTAATTATAATTGACTTACTAGGCAGGTGTGAATAAATAAAATCGACTTTAATTTAAATTGACGGGTGGCTTTCACGTCAATCTAAAGATTAACCGGAAAATAGAGTCTGCAAAGTTAAATTTATGAGTGAATGATTTAAATAAATTCTGTATGCTATAGAAATATTTTCCAATAATATTCAAATTATCTTTTCTACTTGATATTTAATATCAAAATTTGAATACATACAAAGCGAAAACGAGTGAAAAACATCAAAATAGTTACTTTTAGGAATTTTCGATACAAGTTCCAAACTTTAATTCAAAAAT
The DNA here is from genome assembly GCF_026212275.2 of Microplitis demolitor. NCBI lineage: Eukaryota > Metazoa > Arthropoda > Insecta > Hymenoptera > Braconidae > Microplitis > Microplitis demolitor. The sequence continues at coordinate 19,123,129 of NC_068545.1, read as the reverse complement.
TTTTTTGAATGCTTTGTACTTTTGTACTTGCAAATTTAGTCTCTATGGAGGGGAGAGCCGAGCAATCGGGGTACTGTTACAAAATGGATTAGCCGAAAATATTCATAAAATTTAAGGTTCCCGGACAATTATTTTCGAAAAAATTTTTTTCACTTCTACTCTTAAATTATACTCCAAATATATCACCTACTTCAAATAATATGTAAATTATTATATTAAATTTTCTTGACTGTAAAAAAAATTTCTTCACTTTTTCGAAGACGCCTCAATTTCCCAAAAGAAACATTTTTTTTTAATGGTAACTAAAAATTTTGTTTTTTTCAAATACGTGTGACAAGAATTCATTATGAAAAATATTACAAAAAACTTTGAATAGTCATGCAATTTTTCGTCTGAATACAAATGGATTTAGTAATTCAAATAAAATGTAAATACCAAGTACAGAAGACCTTAAATACATCCATATTTATGTTTTATAAAAAAAATTATAATACACTGAGAAAAATAATTTAGGAACCCAAAAAAATCATCGACTTTATGGGCAACCAGTTTACCGATCTCTAATATTAATATTAGTATTGATATAAAAATATATACATCTAACTTCCGCGTTATATTTTTCTATTTTTCAACCAAATATTGAACTGTAATATCATCAAGTTATGAAATAATTCAACATGAGATAACACTTCTAATGAAATACAAAAGTTTTACAGTTTACACTATGAAATATATAGATATATATAAATACATAATATATATAACAACCGCAACAACGACGAGTTATAAAACTTTCACAATCACATTATAAAGTGTCGGTAATATATTGATAGTTTCATCGGATACTTGACAGCTATATATATATATTGAGTATACAATAGATTATAACTGCAATTTGATGAACAAATATATCATTAAACTCAATGATCAAACTCGTTGCTTTCATTCTAAATCACGAACACTGAAAATGTTTTCGTGACATGAATCAAAGCAATTTAACAATTACATCGCTGAATGTAAATTAAAAAAAAAAATAGTAGTAAAGTGAGAAAAATAATAAGAGTAAAGCGTGAAATTGAAAGCTGAGTTAAACTGATTTTCAAATAAAATTGAATTAACAAAGAAACGTAAAATAAAAAGTAATGATTACAATTTAAATTTTTTTCTCTTATTCAATTCCCCTTTGACAGCAGAGTAGTTGAACTTCAACGAGTATACTTATTGGCTCGGAAACTTGCCAAATCACTGTTTTACGTGACAACATAAAATATAATGTACGTATTAACCAATGACGAAAATGTTTTTACCGGGCTATTAGATCAAATTAAAATAGAAAATCATGCGTCACTCATATAATAAATACTCTAACAATAATATATTATTTGAAAACTTATTTACTGAGTAAACAAAGTATATATTTTTGTGTTTAAAAATAAAATTCTTAAAATTTAGAGCAAAATGAAAAATAATTTATTAAATTAAATAATTAATTCTGTAGCTTGTTTATTTAACTAATGAAAAATTTGTTCAATTAATTGCGATATGTTTCGTACTCAAAATAAAAGTGATTTAGAATTAAAGAGATCTCAAGTATTGGTCTATATAAATCTACATACTTAGATCCATGTAGATCTTGGGTTGCTTGATTTCAATATTTTTTTTTAAAATCAAAATTTTGAATTTTTCCAATTTCAACATTTGTTCACTCCGATTGAGAAATCTTATTTGAAATGATTTTAAAAATCTACATTACTTTATATTATATTATATCTTAAATCATGATTTGAAACGATTCAAATCTTTATTATTCCAAATCAGGCCAAATCGTTAAATCATGCTACTATCGAGCATAATTTCAAAATAATTCATTTTAATCATCTAAGAGATCAAAACTTGCGATATTATTTTTTTATTCAAAATAATGATTCATTAAAAAGATTCCGAGAGTTCAAATCATTCCAAAAAATTCTAAATTGTCCGGAATACTAGAAATTGCGATATTATTTTTTCTTTTAATTCAATTCAAAATTATTCGAGAATTTGAATCATTTTAAATAATTCCAAATCATAAAATCATTCTTCTTTATTTTTCAATTCAATATGATTTAAAATGAACTCTTATGAAATTTCTGCTCGAAAGCAAAATAATTCAGACAATTTGGAATGATTCGAAATTATCATCAATGGAAAAATTTGATCAATGAAGATCAAAGTCAAATGCAGGATTCGGGTCTGTGTAAATTCAAATCATACTTTTCCAAATGATCATCTCTTATATAAGGTACCCGCGGGTAATAAGGCCTAAGTGACAGAAATGATATTTAAAATAATCGCCTCCTCTAAAGGCTACTCTAGTAGAAGGGTTTGCATAGAGATGTAACGACAAGTTTAAAGAGTCCCGATACCACGTTCCCTGTCTTCTATATTTCATCATCTGTCTTATGCTGTCGTAGCGCAGAAGAAATTATAAAAAACAATCTAGTCTTCTGACTCTTAAAAAGGATACTGATAGTTTTAAGTGCTGTTGAGCAAAGCAATCTAGTCTTTTGACTCTTAAAAAGTATTGTTGCTAAATTTAAGTGATGATTCATCTCTAATACCAATTTTATTAAGTATAGTTAAACTATTCCAGTTTGTTTAACCCGTAGGCCTTATTACCCTACTGTAGTAAAATAAGGCCTATTCGTATGATTTTTGTAAAAGTATAATTTTTTGTTTGTTTATGGTAAAAATTACCATTACTTCATTACATTTTATGAATAATGTATTGAAATAAAGATTAATGATACATTTCGATAATTAAATGCAATATTTTCGATTCTATTTAAAATCTCCCTTAACTAGGCCTTATTACCCGCCCGTACCTTACTTTTAATTTCGTATTAAAAAATATATTTTTTCTATTTACGGTTTCGTGTTAATTCGTTAGCGTTTACCACCGAAAATTTAGGAATCAGCTGATAATCGACTGTCGATAAACTAGTCAGCAAATACTTAAATTTTCAGCAACCAAAATTAATATAAATAAAAAAAAGTAATTATAACATTAGTATATCAAATAATTATTTAAAATTGAGATAGTAAAATTTGACAGAGTACAATGTTACAAATTTATTAATAAAACTTGTCTTTGAACTCGTGAAACGCAACAATAATGACACGTGTATAAATATCTAATTTACAAACTTAGTCAATGTCTCGTTTTAATTTTGTGTGACAAAGAGATTACAGTTTGCGAATAATTTATGGCTAAAAAGAGACCAATGTACGAGTTGGCACCGAGATACATAGTCTTCTTTTATCAACAGTGAAAGCCAAATTGTTACAAATTTTAACTTCTCCGATGTCATATTAAACGATTGCGAAAAATTTAAAACAAAGCGTCAGTGGCATGGTCTATTTAATAACACAGAAAATAATTATAATTTTAGCAAAACACGAAAATCCACGACAATATTTAAATAAAAAAAAACCAAGCAAAGATAAAACTCGATAGTTGATCTCAATAAGCCACCATAGATTTTTCACTTAGCAGATACTCATAATAAAAATTAAAACATATTCTCGATAAATTTTCCCCAGGTGGTAACAGTGGCAATATTAGTAAAGTAAAATGAGTATTATATGCAACGACACAACAGCAAGCACTCATAATAAGAAATGAGAAGAGATCCAAAACTTGGCACTGACTCTAGACCCCAGTTGTGGTGTGGCTGCCACGGAAATTTTCTAATTATAGAATCGGTTGGTTGGACTTGAACCAATCCTGACCTTCCCTGCTGCGTCATACGACCTAGAAAATGCATGTACCCTTTCATTTAAACAGACTATTAAATCTTATCTAATCAGCATCAGTCATATATAATTATCGTAAAATAAATCGCAGACTTATTTCTCCCTATTTTCCAGTGACACATATAATCTTACAAAATACAAGAGAACGACAACATAACAATAAACAGCAGCCAGTCAACCGAAAATAACATGTGTACTATCATCCACTTGTGTATGTGAATCGTCAGAGTTTTAAAAGGACAGGGTTGCAAGATGGCAGAGGTGGATGATTGGGGGCGATCGATGAACCCCCGAGAAGACCCCGGAACGGAGAGACGTCGAGGGGGTGGAAAGAGAGTAGGAGGTCATCCAAGTCTACCTTGCCTACGTGCCTATTCCAATGTCGCTATATCAGACCCTTATATTAAATTTCTTTCCCTTCCTTGCCTCCAATTTCCTTAAATTCATTTTCGATTCACAATACCAGCCCTCTTAAACTCTACTCCAACTTCCTTTTCTCCAACGGGGTTAACGACGGCCCTATTATCAGCTCAACATATTAAAAAGCACCCATCAATAAGCCCATCCAATCGATTAGCTTACAAGTCACCAATTCTTTAGCAATCGACTGTTACTTTTTCTAATACCACAGCTACTTAATAATATAGACTATCGATTATTATCAATTGTCATCGATAAATTTATCAGTAGAATAGCTTAACATGTAATACGTAATACATGCCAGTATTCTTAATATAAAACTATAATGTTTAAGAACATAGTTACTATATACATATATACATATATATATAGGAAACTTTAAAATAAAAGTAGTATTGCTCTACTCGCGCAGAGTCAAATCGCATCGGTTTAGTTGTATATCGCGCGAAGCGAAGCAAAGTCAACGCCCTGGCAGGCAGCCTGACTATACGAACTCGGTGGTCGCTGCATTATGCAACCCCCGAGCAACCAATCGGGGTGCCCTCCACCTCCACTATGCCGCAATGTGACTACCACCGACATCTCATACTCACTACGACTACAATAACAACAACAACTGATACAACTACTACTGATATCAGTACTGATACGATTCTACTACCATTGCGAATCCTACAACACACAAATATACGACCAGCACGAATGTTCGCGCACTGGCACGAGCACTATTCTAAGTTGAACCACCACACGGTTACAAGACAAATCGAAGGACGAGGGACAGGGCCGTATACTGGTTAAACCTACGAATAATATATAGCTATATTGAGTTATGCTATATTTTTCCCTTTATAGTTGACGTACTGATTTATTAGTACTAGTGACGATAAGAGTTGACGGGGTGGGTTCACAATAAGGAAGTTCAGATTCAGATAATATCTGTGATGTGAATCGACCCGCTACCTTGCTTACGACAGTCTGACGAATGACCAACCTACATCGACTTGTGAATTCATTCAAAAATAAATACACTGTAAAAACACATTGTATGTCCACGATATTCTGCTAACAAGATTATCGGTGTTAAATTTAACCCCGAAAATTGTGTTAAAATATTAACGGTAGCGATGTTAAAGTTTTTTGGTGTTAAAAGAAAGTAGTTTTAGTTTTTAAGTATCAGAAGTCGAATTCAATTTCAAATGCAGAAAGAAATGTTCAGTGTTTAAAAAATGAAGGATACGAAAGATTTAACAATTTATGGAGAAATCCAAAGAATATTTCTCCACAATTACATGATAATGTTATTGGATAAAATATGAGAAATAGATTTTTATGACACAAGTCTCTTTGTAAACAAAAGCAGCGAAAAAAATAAAATAAAATTATCAATGATTGATTTATCATTTTTGAATCAGTATTACCTTATGAAAAACATCACACCCTATTAAGAGTACACTGCTCGATGTTTCACACTGAGAACACCATCAGTTCTCGAGGACCATTTTACACCAAAAATTATTTAGTAGATCTTGAAACATTTGCGCTTACACCCTCATACTCCGATCGGAATTAGACTCCACATGCACGACATTTTTTGACTCGGTGTAAAAATTTTGATGTGAAAATTGCATCAAATTAACCAAAATTATAACGAGTAACACGAAATGGTGTAGAAAAGTAGACTACACCGTATTAAAATTACACGAATGGATAATTTTCACCATTATTTCACACTACATGGATGTGTGAAGTTGTCAGGGGCCATTTTTACATCAAAATTTTGTATAGTGTTTGAGTTTATTATAACCCGCATGAAAATACCATGTATGATAAATATATATGGAAAAATATATGATCAATATGGGACCATATAAGTGGTCAAAAACGATATATATTTTCTTATATATAATATAGTAAGTTTTAACATAATTTATTATATACGTAAGTTTATAAATTAATACATGTATTATATATATTTATAATCATATATGTAAACTTATAAGTTAACACATATATGTATTACATATATTGATAATTATATATGTAAATTTGTAAGCTAGCACATATATATTATGATCACAATGTTTGAATCTTATAACAGAGAGAGAAAGACAGAAAAGAATAGATTTTATTTATTCTTATATATATATATGGAGACTTATATGGTTCTATATATCGAAAAATATATAAAGTTGAATACATGGTACATATATCGTGCGATATAATGATAAGTTATATATATATTCTTATTTGTTTCCATATTTAAATAACATTTATGTTTGAATATATTGAAATTATAAGTTTTCAAATATATAAATAATATATCGAAGTTATACGGAAATATATGAAATCATATAAGAGAAAACATATATAAAAATATAATAAAATCGGCCAAAATCTGTATAAAGTTCTATATAAGATTTCATGTATTATCACATATATATTTATATCTGTATATATTTTTTAATATATGTTTACCATATATGATATTTTCATGCGGTGTTAAAATGAGTCCATTTTACCACCGCTTTTTTGTATCTACAGTCGGTTTCAATTGACCTGACTGCCGATTGTTCAAAAACTAAATGCTTACATTTTTTTGAATTTAAAATTTTTTTTTTACTGACAGCTAATTAATTAACTAAAATGATGATGATGAGGTGGTGGACAACTTTATGCATAAGTTATGAGGCACTTTAATAAGTCAAGTAGATAAGACACTCTTTAATATACTCAGCTGTTATATAAATTGCTTTGATATTAATTTATTATGACTATGAGTTAAAAAAGCTTTTTAGTAATTAAATTACATATTTTTTTAAGCTAACGTTCGGCAGTGCTGATTGATATTTATTTATCATTTAAACAATTTTATTTTATGATACTTTTAGGCGATGAAACAAGAAGTTTATTGCGAAATTCTTTGAATATGTTTGAAAAATAAAATATTAAATCAGAAGTTTATGAAATATTTATAAATTCACCTGTAATAATAAATAATAAATAATTATGAAAGGTTTTTCGTTATATTATTATGAAGCACTGTACAATATAGTGTAAAAGATATATTCACGTGGTACGGATTATTGTCACTCGTGTTAAGACACAGCCAACCTACTTAGCAATGACATAAGTAAAGACTCAAATATCTCTTGTATAAAAGTAATTCATATTGAATACAAATTGCCATCATGTTTCAATCTAAACACACTATTCGTAGCCCGAAATATAAATATTCACACACTTATATTTATATATAGTAGTGGTACCTGGGGCAAAATGAGACACCATTTTTTGAACAACAAATTTTTTTCTAAACAACAATTCGAAGTGAATATGAATTTCATTTTCATCTGAATTCACTCTGTCACTCAGAATTTCGAAATTTAAGGGAAATTACTGCGCATATTTCATAAATAAGAAATTTTTTAGAGTGATAGAAATTTTAATCATTCCACAAATTTTTTTACAGTATGATGCAAATTGATCAATTTACGCATGCGGTCATTTTTAAATTTTCATTAAAAACAAAATTTTGTGTTTTAATTTTTTTATTGGAAACTGGAAAAAATTGACTCTGAGGTAAAATGGATCGCAATTGTAATAAAGATTTATTCTTACTTGACATTAAAAAATGGCCGAATTATTTGGGCTGATAAACTCGCCCTATTATTTCCTACAAATCGTAATTAAATATTTTTAAACCATAATTTTTTTTATATCAAAAATAGTGCCAAAAAAATATAAAAATTAGAATCTTTCGTTGTACCTTTACACTCAGTTATCCGGCAACAATTCCATCTGGTAAAATGAAAATGTCCCTTACCCCTAATTATATATAAAGTAAACAGACCAACAGACATTTCCAGACTATAATATTTAGTATTAAAAAAAAAAAAAAAAAAAAAAAAAAAAAAAAATGTTGAGGCTTTTCACGTGTAATTTAGCGCCAGGGTTGAGGCAGGCCTCAGAGGTACCCCCAAGGAATACAGGAAGAGGCACTTGAGCCGCAAGTGGTCGCTAACAAGTACCTTTAAGACTAATGAAAAGAAAGAGAGAGAATAACTAACGCAAGATGTTACATGTTGAGGTTTATGAGACAAGTATAGTAATATAATGAAGAACGAGAGTAAGTGGAAGGTGAATGTTGAGTATACACCAAATGAGGGTGTAGTGTTAGTGAACAAAATAACAAAATAAAGGAAAAAAGAAAAAAAAATAGCCGAGACGTGTGCGCGCACGGCCGAGCACATGGTCAAAGCACCAGCCGTGACAGCAGCTGTCATACCTAATACACGAGCATCACTGTGCACTATACTATTCTTATGGGTTTTCTTCCCTACTCATACCTTGCAGTCTACAGCCTTATACCCTACTCACTTTCGCTCTTTCTACTACACTATATATCTTCACCTACTCCACTCGATTCATATATCCTCAGTGGCTTGGAAAAATACTCTTGTCTGAGAATCTACCCACTGTAAACGATGTAGACTGATAGATAGATATATATATGTAGTAGACTGCTAGACATAACCGCAGGTACATATTTTTATTTTTTATCTTTCAGAAAGAGAAATAAAAAAATCACTACCTGGTTTTCTTATGATTATATATATATATATATTTATAGAGAGAAAAATAAGTATCGTGATTTATGGGGTGTTACTAATATGAGATACTTAATAATGGTCAGTTGTTAAAGATGAAGCTTAGGTAAATAAAGAAATAATCATGTGAATATTGTACTTTTTAGGTGTAAATTTTATTTATTTTTTTTTTTTTTTATTATTTGATGAAATATTTTTAGAGAACTCTATTAGGTAAAAAGTGTATGTCAGATTTCAGATGGTTTTTAATTTTTTGTAACTCGAAATTAGGCTCACATAATTTTCCTCATTTTTTAAAATTTGTCTGCTAAAAGATGAAATAAAAATGTTGATCAGAAATAGCTGCTCTAAATTAAAAAAAAAATGTATGCTATTTATTTGAAAGATATTTAAATTTGTAGGTCATGTAATTGGATATATTTTCAGGTATAAATATTTATTTGTAAGGTTTAGTCTGTTACAAAAATTTTCTGTCGAAAAATGAAATAATTTTGAAAAATATGAACTCTTAATAAAAATTCAATTTTTCACTCATACAATTTTTAGTCAAAAATTTAAAGTAGAATTTATGAAAAAATAATATATGAGAATTTTTTTAGACACAAAAAAATTATTAAACTCATATTTTGTATCAGCAATTTTAAAAGTCTTTTATTTTTAAAATTTAGAGCGTATTAACGGAGACTCTTTGATTTAATGTTAATTGAGGTATTTTGAAACGAGACATAAATTCAAAAAATAAAATAAATAATTATCTGTAGTGTATATAAAATAAAAAATGAAATTGTTATCAAATTTAGAAACTCAATAACAATTTCAAAAAATTATTTTGAAGATTCAAAAAAAATATTTTTAATTGAATGAAAATTTATAAATTTTAAAAAGTTCGGATTTCGCGGGTTATTTGTTTGTATATATAGATATACAGTTTGCATGAAGTGACCGCTTCTCAATTCATTTCAATCAGTATTTTTAGCCAGGGTTTTATTCTAATGATAAAAAATAAAATTTTTAAAACGAGTTTTCTATATTCGTTTAATAAAACAAATTTTTTTAAAAATTTAAATGTTAGTTACATTTTATTAAAAATATATCTATTAACATAAGATATAATTTAACATCATGCAATAACATATATGGTGTTCCCGCCTTATAATAACCAGAATAACGGATGACGCAAGATTTAATTTATGAGAATTCACAGTTAATGAGTAAAATATATATAAATTTATATCTGCAATAAATTTGTTACAATTAATAGGCTAATAAATTTAAAATAAATATATGAAATATCACACGTTAATTAATTTAAAACGTACTGGTCTTTTCACATCGCATTGATTCAATATCTTTATCTTAGATAAATATTCACAAATTGAATATTTGAATTTTTCTTATCATGTATGTATACATTATACAATGTAACCATTTATGTTATCGTATATATGTATATATGCTTATATCTTTAGCTTTTTCCATATGAATGAGCATCTCTTATCTTCATTTCCTTTTTGTCTTTCACCGCCATGACAAACTTTTCCATTGACAAAAAGGTGGTCGATACCGTAATATAAAGTTTAACCCTCGGCATGCCAGAAGATTGACTTTTACTTCTATGAGTCACGATTTATATTTCAGGGTCTACATAAAATTTTTCAAAATACGCTAAAATTTTTCAAGCAAATTTACAAAAAACAATCGAAAATATGTATACTCGTTTATAATTTCGTGTCTTTATATACAGAAAAAAAAATATAATACGCCCTCTTGTGCTGTACTAGAAAAATTCGAGAATGATTTTTAAGTAAAAATAGATTTTATTTCAATCCGAATCTACTCAATCACAGAGTTCCGGAATTTTTTTTTTTTTTAAATCACTATTCGGAGTAACTAAGAAGTTTTTTTTAGCGGAATAACGGGGATTTGATTTTAATCCTTATTAACTCTGATCCGGAGTTTGAATTCTATCGAAGTGAATTTGAATAGAAAAATTTTATCCAATTCTCATTCACTTTAAATTTACTCCATGTTCACTGAAAATTTTTTACAGTTTGCATACACGATAATTCACTTTATATTAATAAGCAATTTTTACCATTGGGTAAATTTTTCATTGAAGAAAAAAAAAATATGAGTGATAAAAAAAAAAAATTCAAATGCAAAAGTGTAAAAATTTCAGTATTGCAAACTTTCATTGTTTCCGTAAATTTGAACACAATTATTAACCCATATTTTGGTGTGATATCACACGTCGCGATAAAAATTCGTAATTTAAATTTTCACACACATGGTTAATATTTCTTTTGTAATAACAATTCAATAGGACGCATTTATTGAAAAAATTATTTAAAATTTATTGTACAAATAAAGAAAAAACCCTTATAATTTTTTTTTGAATCGCATTTGAATACGTACATATTTTTTTTATTCGCTTTAAATTTCTTTCTTAGAATTATAAAAAAAAAAATCAAACGCGAAGAATTTAAAAAAGAGCCCCGCTGTGATAGAATGAAGGGTTTAAATTCATTTTGATCGAATGATCTCGAAGAGGCGCTAGCAAACAAAGATTTTTTTTTTTTTTTTTTTTATAAATACTATAAAAATGCAGTTCTATCCCGGCGCCTCTCAATTCATTTACCACAACTACAAGGTTAAATATATACTTAAATATTTTTTTTATAAGAATTAATTTATTCTAGCATTAAAATATAAAATTCATTCTTAGTACGGTCAAATGATCCTTTTTCGAATTTTATTGTAAAATAAACTTAAAGTATAAGTTAAAAAAAGAAAAATGTGAGAAAAAATAGAAGTGAATAAATTTTTAACAAAGGATAACAAGGGTGCGGTAATCCCCTTGAGGATAAAATCTGTTAAATTTCACGGGGTTTTTATAAAAAAAAAAAAAAAAAAAAAAAACGACAAAAAATCTAAGAAAGCGTGTATGCATAAAGAATATATATAAATGTATGTATATATATATTTCTTGATACATCTATAAATATATACATTTACAAATACGTATACATTGATATTATTGTAGTTTGCACGAAATATATTATTCGAAGACCGTGACGGAAATACATTCGATGGTGCGTGCTAGTTTGGGGAGTATGAATCCAAAGGGAGACCAGGGCACACGTCATTCCTCCCTAAAAAGACGGACATTGAACAGCCGAAACTAAAGTAACCCCTAGAGACGCTAAAATATTCTTATATTATTAACATAAAAAAGTTAAAATAAAAAAAGTAGTCTCTCAAATTTGAAATAGTGAAAATAGTGACTATTCACCGTTTACTAATAAAAAGTATGTCACTAATTCAAATAGTGGTATACTTTTCACTGGCAAAAAGTGAATATTCACTGCCAAATAGTGACTGTCACGTGATTTTCACTAATTTGTTTTAGAGAGTATGTAAGACTTTGATTACTTCCCGGGTCACAAATAAAACTTGATTCAAGCTCGTTTCACTTTATTTTCTTTTCAAGTTTTCGTCGATGATTTTCCGATAAGATTTCGAGTTTTTCGACTTAAATTAAATTTTTATCAACTTTTAGTACTTTTTTATCTTAATCTCAACTTATTTGCTCTCTAAGCATGAATTAGTAAAAAAAAGTGAATATTCACTAATTACAAGTGCGAACCGAACCACTAATTTCAAAATTAGTGAATATTCACTTATTTCACTTATTCATGTTTAGAGAGTATCTCCACTTCGAGCACGGCAGTCATCCTTATTTTTGAATTGCTGAACCAAGTCGAAAAATTAATTCGCCTTACTTTAGACTTGATCAACAAAGTCAACAGCAAACAGTATTTTTTAGTGTAAAATATGTTTTTTTAAATTTTAACTTTGCCGCCTTATAATTCAAGTTGAATGAGTCTAAATCAAGTAAATTTCGACTTGATTAAGACTTTTTAGTCTTAAATTGTCACTGTTTTAAATCAAAGTGTTTAAATTTTAAACACTTGAGTGTTTTACAGCCACTTCAATACATTGTAGTCACTTTCTACATACTTGCAACCGTTTAGAAAGTGACTACAATGAATTTAAATAGCAATCAAATATTAGGTGTTTCAAATCAAATCACTTCGACTTAAAGTGTAAGAAAGCCAATTAAGTCTAAACCAAGGCGAAAACAATGTATTTCATATTGTCGTAAAAAAAAGTTGAGTTTATCTTGTTTATCTTAAAATGACTCTAAATTGCAATGGTAAACAAAGTCTAAATCATGTTTGTTTTGGACCCAGGTTTTGACTTGCTGAATCAAGTCCAAAAAATAATGTATTCGCCTTACTTTAGACTTGATCAATTAAGTCAACAGAAAGTTGTATTTTTTAATGTAATATGTGTTTTTCATGTGTTCACTTTAGTTTTGACTGTTTCGCCTTATAATTCAACCCGAATAAGTCTAAACCAAGTCAATTTGGACTTTTGCGTCTTAAATCCTGACTAAGTAAGCCTATTAAGTCTAAACCTCAGCAAAAACTCGATGAATTTAATATTTCCACAAATAAAGTCGAGTTTGTCTTGTGAAAAGTGGCTCCGAATTTCGATTTGGTGAACCAAGTCTAAATAAAGTTTTATTTTTTACCGGGTTAATAGAAACTTATATAAAAAGTAATAACGACGATTGATAAATATTTTAAAAAATAAAGTCCTCAAAGCTAATGATGAAAGATTAATTGGTTAAAATAATAAATAATAAAATTTATAATGATGAAAAAAATAATTCGAACGTAACGTAAACCATGAAAAACGAATTTTAGTGGATCTTAGTATAAGAAGTGAAGAGAAGACTTAGTATAATGTCTAAATTTAAGAGTAGCATAGAATTGGGGAGAGCTACGGCCATCACCGCTCTTCGTCCCGTTGATCACACAGATTCGGCGTTGATATACATTCGCGTTGGGAGGTCTAAAATATATGAATACGAACAGTATATATATGACGATGCTTGCGACTAAAAAATATCTTTTGCTCTACGACTCTTACTTTTTATTTCTCACACCAGACAGGGAAATAAACAATTATAAATACATTTTAATGTTATATGTCTCGTCCTCTGATCGCATCGCGTGTGTAATGGCCAACCACTTTTAACAAATAAAATTATAAATACTTTATAAAAAAAAATCATCTGAGTTTAAGTTTTACTAATAAAAAATCATTGAATTTATCATCAATAAAATTCATAGCAGATAGATAGAAAAAATAAATCATAACAACAGAGTAGCCTTGACATAGGTTACAATACAACAATAGACATTTGCATTTTTTCGCGACAGCGGCATTAAAAAGACCTTCTATTGAGTAACTTACTGATGGTATACTTCTAAGAATTTATTGTCAGATCAATTGACCCAATAAATTCGATCAATAAATCGGGCCTGACCTTTAAAGATACACTCGGCAGAATCCATTCAACTGATTTGCGGTGGCCAATTTTCTAATCATCATCATCTCGACTATTGGTTTGCTATTTTACTTATTTCGGTGCAACATATTTTTTTTTTTTTTAATTATTTTAATTAATTCCGCTGATAAAATAAATTGACAATTCGCGAGTACAGAAAAAACATTATCTTGAGTCGATAAAATATTTTTCAAGACAAAAATTTTCGGGAAGCAAGTTGAGATTTTTTTGAGCCAAAAGAACTAGAACTTGCCTTGGTCGGTCTCTACTTTATCCGAGAAAATGAAGATTCTCGGATAAAAAAAAAATTTCTTTGATCAAGAATATTTACGTTCAGTCGGGAATTTTTTTTCTGTGTTGGAGCTGATGACAAGGACAACAATACGGTAACCAAGATACCAGTTGGATGCTGTGTAAAATATGCATATGTATATATTTTTTCTCAGCAGTGTCTCTACTGGTTTATCTGACGTGTATATCTTGTCTGATCTCAGTGAGTTCAGTATCAGAAACCACAGATGAGACGAGACGCAGTATAAGAGAAGCGAATAAGAATAAATAAAAGTGAGATATAGTGTGTAAGTGACATGAGTGAAAAGAGTGAAACGGTCCATTTGAGTATAGGTAGCGCGCGAAAAAATACACTCTTGGCACCCGGCATCAGCAGACGTAGGGATAAATAACATCGTTGACTACGTGGGCGCGGCTCGAAAGTGTCTGCGAGACACACGCTACGATATTTTGTCGGCGACGAGACTGCGTCCGTTACACCGACTTCTCGTACCACTAAATATATGTATATTAAATATATGTATCTTGAGAGTGAAGAAGTGCGATAAAAGAACAAGCCGAGCAAAAGACACGCACAGGCGGTACAATTGCCAATATATACTTTTTTATATTAGACCAGTACTGCTCGTTTAAATTCATAAATTTATATGAATCTAAAGACAATAATAATTATTATTATTATTATTTTTATCACTCTACAGTTTTTTAATGCGATAGACATCAGATTTTAAATATTAATGATAATAAAAAAAAAACATAACGGTACCTGGTGGGAAGAAAAGTGCAAGGAAGGTTACGGCGATGGCAAAAAGAAGGAAGACGATGCCGTGATTCCGCGCCCTTCCGCGTTGTCGTCTTGCTTGTTGCAGTACTGTAGTTCTTGTATTATTATCAATATTATAATCTTTATCTTTACTTTTAATATTATTATTATTATTATTACTATTACTACTATTATTACTATTATTATAATTATAATTATAATTATTATTACTGCACTTTCTTAATCTACTGTTGGTTTTATTTAATTTTAAATTAATAAACTGCACATCGGCAGCGTCCTTGTCTGGTTGATCGTCATCTGGGGTTGGTAGCCGCCAAACAGTATCTCGGTCAGTGGCATCAAACCGAATTCGTTGGACACCACAGAATCCAGATTGAAAATCTGATGACGGTGATGTTGAAGATAACAAAGGTGTCGTCGATGGTAATGACAATGGAGTGGTAATTGACGACAATGACGTAACGTACAGTTGATCTTTATTGTCAACCGGCGTTACCGGTTGACGATGACGAGTTCGACGCTGGTGGGTGCGTGCCCTCTGGGTAGGCGGGCCGATCATGGCCTGGACCGGGCCCAGCGGGAACTGGTCTCGTCAGCGTTTCCGATCAACACCGCCTGCTTCCTTACCAGCTAACTGCTCCTGTACCGATCTACGAGGCATCACCACGACTAACTGGCACACTTTTAACGTGCCTTTATTATTATTTATCCCTGTCTTTTTCTCCCTGCGATCACTTAAAAATCGCCGTGGATTTAAGACACCAGTCCAATCAGAAGTACTCCAATCACTTATTTTTAAATTATATTATTATCACTTTAAATTAATATAATTTATATATATTCATATATTAATATGCACTTGTGCGCGTGATTAGCCCTGTCGCGAACCGACAGTAAGACAGACGTCCCTTAGTTGACGTGAAGGAGATCCGACGTAGAGTAGGGAGGCCGCGACCAAGAGAAACCCTCTAACCGGGCCACGAACTGCAAGCCACCTCAATGAAGGTAAAATTAAATTTTTAAAAAATAGTGATAAAACCAAGTCACTTAATATATTTATATCTTGGTATAAAACTTTTTCCTTTATTTTAAAAAATAAAAAAACCTAATTTCGATAAATAATATTTATAATTCACTTCACTGTTTAAAATAAAAATTAATATTTATCATATTTATTGTGAATTAATATCACTTATATTCACTCCGATTGCCTTGTGTCTGTCCACGCGGTCACCTGGAGTTTTCAACCCCCGCTCGCGAACCTCTCACAGCGCAGACTCAACTGTGTCAAACGTGTGATAGAGGGTACGTACATACAGTAATGTAATGTGTTTTAATATTCAAACATTTTTAATTTAAAAAAAAAAACAGAAAAATATAAATATATATATATTCGAATTTTTATTAAATAGCGCGTAAATATATGTATTTATATATATATATATTTAAATTATAAAACGTGTTTGAAATATAGTTCACGTTTAAATAACACCGACTATTTAACGCCGGTGGCACTGCACTTCCGTCGTTTCCACTCTTCGTAGGCTAAATGCAGTAGTAGTTTTTGCAGACGTCTTTGGTTTACTATTTGACGGGATCTTGTAAGTGATTGACAACTGTCGCTATTTAATTTATCGTTATTGTTATTGTAATTGTAATTAAAATTGTTAAGTTGTTGCAATGGCGATGACAATTGTGTATAAATAGTAGTATTATTCCATAAAAGTTGACAAGAGTAATAGTAATAATTTAAGTAGGTAAAGCCGACGACACGAGTCGGCACGTTAGTGTCCCGGTAGCTCGAAATTAACGCGGCCCGAAGCGGCATTGGCTGATAGTCGACGGGGAGTTCGTTGAAGACTGGCGCGGCGCTCTGACTACTGAGCTGAGGGCTCGCAGCAGCGCGGCACACACGCACGTCGTACACGGGCGCCGGCCGTCAGCGCCGGACCTTTTGCCGCACGCGCGTCGCATTCGTGCCACCAGAAACGGCCAAGGTGCTAGTAGAAGTAGTAGTAGTAGTAGTAATAGTAGGAGTAGTAGCAATAGTAGGAGTAGTACCAGTAGTTGTGGTGGTGCTGCTGCTGTTGCTGGTGGTAATAGTGGTGATGATCGTGGTGGTGGTTGCTGGTGGAGTAGCAACAGCAGCGCCAACAACGGCGTCGCGACGGCGGCTTCACGCGACACCCCGCGATTCCCCGTAAAAGCCATCGTCCTGGCGAATCGATGCTCTGTGTCTGAAGCTCTGCGACCTGCCGAGAACCCTTCCTCCCTGCTCCTCATCCTCTTATTCATACTCGGCCACTACATCTTATACTTTATTGTCTACATTTCTTATACATTCTTATAATAAACTCTTCTACTACTTGTTCTTTTTCCATTTTTCTCATCATCATCATCTGCTTCTTTTATTCATACAACTTTAAATTTTTTTATTTTTAAAGAAAACCAAACACCTTTACTATCTGCAATTCAATTTTTACTGCTTACAACTTTCTCAAGTTTACAAGTTTATGTTTAAACTCGTACCAGTATATTCACTAAGTTGCTCGACTCTTCGTATACTTTTTTCACTTATGAGATGATGCGATAACTTTACTGATAATGTATCATATCATAATGGAAAAAATATAATAAAAAAAAAAAAAAAAAAAAAAACATTTTACAAAAAATTCAACAGTCATCAATATCCTTAAATTTTCCTGAAAGATAAAGAGATAACTTTTTATATAAAAATTTTTTCGAGTAATAATATACTAGAATAACAGGCAACGTAATGCGTCCAAGTGGAACTTACTACTTTCTTTCTCCATCGTACTTACACTAAAAATTTTTTTGCTTGGTTATTATTTTTTCCTTTCTCTCTCTCTTCCTCTCTTAGACGTGTGAATAGACAGCAGGCAAACAGGGGGTTTTCGAGAGCACCTGGAGGTACTGGGTGGCCGTCATCAACGCCGCCAGGTGGTTGCAACTTGTTGTCGTTGCGGGTCCCCGCGAGCCGCGTGGGCCTTTTTAAACTGCTGCTACTTTTGCTTTTACTTATACTTATAATTCTACTATTATATTACTATTACTAACATCTCTGCCCACTTGTGACAGACATCTGACATCTCACTGGTCAATACATCATAGCGACAATATTACATAAAAAAAATTTTATTATGATGTTATCTACGATACTGAACTTTTAATTTTGACTCTTTGAAATGGTAGTAAAATTTTTCAGTGATAAAATAATTAATTTTATTATTGAAAATGATAGTAAGAATTTATGGTGGTGAGAAAAAATAAAAAAGTATGTAAATAACTTATTATTTATATTTCTCTGTTATATTTTCATTGATTGTGATGCAAATTGATGGTAAAAAACTTGAGAAGTTTTATTATTAGTATTGAAAGGTCGCTCAAAAACGTCCAAAAGATAGCACTCGGAAACATTCAAAATTCTTGGCCGAGGTTTAAATATTCAAATTTTGGGCTTAAATTTTTAGCGTAGTCATGATTTTACAATCATAAACTATTGCTACCACGAGAAAAAAAAAATTTGAAATAAAAAATTCGAATTTCGATCATTTTTTATATTTTCAAAATTCATGAGCTACCTCTTGAAAATTTTTTATCGAGTTAATTTTTTGAGAGACTTGTTTATCTAATAATTTAAATGATATTCGCTACTATTGAATTCAGTTTTAAAATTTTACTATAACTATGATAACTTTTACTATAAAATTTTCTCCATGTACACTGTAAAACATTAGGAGTAAATTCGAAGTGATCACAGATTTTATTTCAATCTTCATTTACTCCGATTCGGAGTTCCGGAGTTTGAAAAAAGTCACTCAGCATACAGAGTAAATAGAGAGTTTACTTTTTCAACTGAGTGATTTTGGAGTGATCTGGATTTTATTTCAATCTACACTTTGATTTAGAGCTTTGATATTGAAATTAACATCTTTTAGAAGTGAATTTGACTCCAAGGAGATTGAATAAATAAACATCTGCTCCGTATTCACTTCGCTAATTTTTTACAGTGTGCTATTTTATTACTCTTACAAATATCTCTGCCCACTTGTAATAAACATGACATTTCACTGGTCAATACATCATAGCGACAATAAAACTTGAACTTTTTATTATAAAAAAAAAAAAACGTATTTTATCCACTGATGAAATTTTTTAAACTAACAGCTCTTGAATATCCCTATTTGTAAAAGCCATAAATTGACACCTTTACCTTTAAATACATTTCATATATTTATTACAAATATAATGGACGTAATAAATCATCAGACCAGTACATACAATTAAAATATTCCATCGATTAACTTGTATAAGTTTTATCCTACATGTCACAGTCACTCATTACATTATTGTTATTATTGAATGCAACATTACGTGACGTTGGAATATAAAAATATATTTACACATGAGAATAAGAGTCCAAGTAATATAATATGAGTTAACAAAAAGTTTGAGAAATTTCTTATTATTTATTTTGACCATAACTGAATTATGTGAGTAATGTTCCATTAGTTTTTATTTGTGGAAATATATCGACCGTCTATTTGTCGATTTATCTACTGCATTATATATATAAATATACTGTCAGGGTTGTGTACATCAGAATAAAAGAGTGTATAGCAGTAGCAGTAGCAGTAGAAATAGCCAGACTAATAGTACAGTGCACTTTTATTTGAAACTAAATGAAAATTTGCAGCTGCCTTTCCGGGTCATTTGTCCTGCCCGTTAAGTTATCTTGACCACGAAATTATTTTTCACTCTGATCAGCATCAATCCACTTGGTTTCAATGCCATACAATTTAATCACAATACAATGGTTATAATGTAGAATAATTATAATTATTTATTTGAGCATCAGACAAAGATTACTTTGTAATTCATGTTTTTATTCCTGCATGAAAATACCATGTATGATAAATATATATGGAAAAATATATGATCAATATGGGACCATACGTGGCCAAAAACGATATATATTTTCTTATATATAATATAGTAAGTTTTAATATAATTTATTATATATGTAAGTTTATAAATTAATACATGTATTATATATATTTATAATCATATATGTAAACTTATAAGTTAGCACATATATGTATTACATATATTGATAAATATATATGTAAATTTGTAAGCTAGCACACATATATATTCTGAACACAATGTTTGAATCTTATAACAGAGAGAGAAAGACAGAAAAGAATAGATTTTATTTATTCTTATATATATATATATATATATATATATGGAGACTTATATGGTTCTATATATCGAAAAATATATAAAGTTGAATAAATTATATATATATATTCTTATTTGTTTCCATATATAAATAACATTTATGTTTGAATATATTGAAATTATAAGTTTTCAAATATATAAATAATATATTGAAGTTATCGGAAATATATGAAATCATATAAGAGAAATATATAAAAATATAATAAAATCGGCCAAAATCTGTATACCGTTCTATCTAAGATTTCATGTATTGTCATATATATATATATATATATATATATATATATATATATATATATATTTATCCATATATATTTATGTCTGTAACATATTTTTTAAAATATGTTAACTATATATGATATTTTCACGCGGGTTTATACATAAAATAAAACATAATCTTTATCCAGAATATTTACAAAAAAATTTTGAATTTAATGTAGGACCGTATCAGACTAGAAATAATAACAAACTGAAAATTGCACGCATACTGCAGAAGAATCATTGATTTATAAGGGGTCCGAATAGTTTAATCAATTAAACAGCGAAATTTTAAATAAGAATACAATTTAAAAAGTAGCGAGTTCTTATTAAATCCTTATTACAGAAACTGCTATGCTTCTCTTACATAACAAAATGTTAATTGAAAAATAGTTTAGAGCTAAATGAATAATAATCATTATTATTATAAAAATAATAAAATTAATGTGTATCGAGTAAAATAAAAAACAAAAATTGATGAATAATGTAAAAATTTTTAACCATTATAAAATAAAGAAATTATTGACCATAATGTGTGACTGCGTAATGGCACGCGCCAACTATCCCTCCCCTTAACACAACATGCCAGACGGCACGTCCAACTTTAAAAGGATAAGGATCTCTTCCTGAGGGGTCGTAGAACCTCTTTAAGTTGTCTAACAGATCAAATATATCTAGAGTGAGCTTCTCGTTATACTTTTTGTAAAGAAAAAAAAATTTTTTTATTGTTATAGAAGTATACTAGTAAAACCCGGGCGAATAATTTAAATTGCAGCTTTAAGGTAATTCGACCAATAAACGAATGTGATTCGAGTTATTTAACTGAAATTTTATTGAGAATATCTTATAAATTCTTTTAAAAAGTACCAAATTCTTTATTAATTCTGGTGGGAAAACTTCTATAAGAATTTGTTGGAATATTTTTCACAGCCCGGGTCAAAAATAAAACTTGATTCAGGCTCGCTTCACCTTATTTTCTTTTGAAGTTATCGATTTGCTGACAATTTTTTGATGAGATCTCGACTTTTTCGACTTAAATTAAATATTTTTAAACTTTTTGAACTTTTTTAATCTTAGTTCCAACTTATTTGTATTTTTTGATCTTAGTTTGAAGTTATTTGTCTTTACTTCAAGCACGATAGCCATTCACCTTACTTTTGACTTGCTAAACCAAGTCGAAAAAAAGTTATTTATTAGCCTTACTTTCGCCTTGATATATAAAAATTATTTCGCTTTAGTTTTGACTTTTTCGCTTGATAGTTTAAGTCGAATAAGTCTAAACCAAGTCAATTTCGACTTGATTTCAACTTTTTCGTCTTAAATCGTGACTAAATAAGCCAGTTAAGTTTAAACTAAGGCAAAAACTCAATATATTTCATATCTCCGTAAAAAAAGTCGAGTTTGTCTTGTGAAAAGTGGCTCCGAATTTCGATTTGGTGAACTAAGTCTAAATCAAGTTTTATTTTCGACCTGGGAAGGTACCTGTCTGAAAATAATATACATGGTCAAAATATATGTGAAATTTATTAATCTACACGGAGAGAAAATTATGGTAACAGTTACAATATATTATGGGAATGGTTCCCATACTGCATGGTCACCGGTTTTTTTCAAATGTTGATTATAGGAACGGCACCCATATATATTATGGTAATCATTCCTATAATTATAGGTATAATTCTCATATGGTATCGGAATAGTTCCTATGGAATCATGGTAATCGTTAATGGTTACCATAATATTATGGTGCCGATTACCATAATATATGGAAATTATTACCATAATAGTATGGGAATAGTTACCATAATATCATGGGAATGGTTACCATAATATCATGGCAATAATTCCCATAATATTTAGAAATTATAATAAATTTTTTTTTTTGTCATAATCGTTTTTTTTATGTACTTAAAATTTTGTAATATACAAAAAAAAACGCTTCTTACAAAAAAAAACAATTATTATAATTTCTAAATATTATGGGAATTATTACCATAATATTATGGTAACCATAACCATAATATGATGGTTATGTTTACTATAATATTATAGGAATAGTTACCATAATATATAGGGCTTATTCCCATATAGACTTAGGAACCATTACAATGTGGTTATAGGATCGGTTACTATTTGCTTATGGGAAATATTCCTATAAGTATGGTAATCATTACCATGATTCTTTCACATGCGATATGGAAACTGTTACCATAATGGTAGGAATTGTTCCCATACTTATGGAAACTTTTCCCAGAAAGTATGGGTCTATATCCCATAATCCCAAGTAATCATTACCATAACAGTATAGGATGATATTTCATAAACTTACTAGGAACAGTTACCATAATTTTCTTTCCGTGTACATTAATTTTAACAAAAAAAAAATTTTAATTTTTTTTTTCAATACACGACGATATACATAATTATCGTTTGTGTGACATTATTATTTTTATAAGGTTTATCTATGTTAAGAAAGTTGAGATGAAAAGTTATAAGTGTTATCGCAAAGTACCAGGCGTTTTTATACCGTCTTAAAGATTTTGTGAACAATCGCAAAAAGTTTTAAGATACTTTTAAGCGTATTATAAATTTATATTTAAGCTTTTGAAAGCTTATTCTAAAAGATACTTATCCTATAAAAGGATTTTAAAGTTTGTAATAAAATACTTAATTAATAATCGTTTTAATTCAATTACTTTCAAGTTGTGTATTGAAAAATTATATAATTTAAGATAAAGTTACCGAAAAAGACGGAGTGGAGTCGAAAATAAAGAGTTAAAAATTTACGAAGAAGGATAATTTTTTTTTCATTTATAGTCACTGAAAGCTTATTGATCTAAAAATAAAGTTAAAATCAGACGAGAACTGAAGCTTTTCAATCGCCGCAAGCTTCATCAACTCGGTTTACTTGTTTGAGCGATATCATCGATTTAAACTTTTGAAAAGTATTTTCTTTGGTGATAACTTCCTATTAAGTTAACTTATTATATTACCAGAAAGTTTAAATCATAGAAATTTAGCTTGAAGTTTTAAAAAACAAACGAAATTATTTATTTTATGAAAAAAAATCTTAGTAACTTGAAAATTTGTTAGTATTCACTTAATGTATCAATTTTCAAAATATTTTTATTGTTTTTTTGTCAATAAGAAAAAAAATACTGTTGCGGCGATAGGGGTGGGAGGGGAAAAACGGGGTACTTAAGAACTCAAATACGTTAAATTTTTTTTTTTAATGGTATTAAAAATGAATGGATAGAATTTTCAGCTGACACTATAAAAAAAATTTATTTTTTGTCGGCTAAATAAGAACAGTAAAAAAACGAATCGTCAAAGTGCAAAAAAAAACGTGTGTTAAAATTCTGAGTGTTGAATTTTTACCACTTTTGCGTGTCAATTTAACACACAGTATTTGTCTTGTTTGAACTGTCGCACTCGATTGATTTTTTAACACAAAATAATGTTATTTTGTTCGAAAGTTACACTTTTTATATGTTAGCGTCAAATCAACACACAAAATATGTCAAAAATAATGTCGACCATCACAAAGAATTCTTGGAAAATTTTTTCATTAAACATATACGTATCTAATTTTTTTAACACTCACAACATGTTAAAATTACATATAAATTAGTGTAAAACGTTCGTTTTACACACGATATCTGTTAATTTTGACGAATCCTTTTTTACTGTGTAAATTTACTCAAAATTTTTAAGTCAAGCATAAAAAAAATTGCTGGTATGGAAAAAAAAAATTCGAAATTTTTTATTGATATGGCCGATGGTCTTGAAAAATGTTGGCTTCGGCAGGATAATTTGGAACCCTTAAAAATTATATTTTTTTTTTTTTTCATTTTTGGATTCGAAATCGTGTATTGATTGCGCAGATAAAGAAATTTTCCAATTCATGCCTAAACATCGTTATTATTATTGTTGTGTACATAAATTATAATATACCAGTAGTCAAAGATACATATATTTATATATTTATATCTATGAGGATGCACACAACAGTTTCCAGCTTCATGCATATTTCATACAAACGATTATCGGTAATTGAATTCGACATAACTAATCAGGCATTAATTGAAAATTATTCCAATAATTTGTCGATATTATTAAAATTAATAAAAACATTATCAGTATAACTACTTACTAAATTGTAATTAAACAACTCGTGTATAATTATAGTAATAATTATTTTCATACGCCGCGTTTATTTTAAAAATGAAATAAATAATTTTTAGTGGGTCATATATGTATATAATTAAAGTGTGTAAATATAAATATGAGGATGTACACCTGCGTTTTATAAAATAGCTGTCGAAGCTTATAAACAGCATTTATATTTTTTGTAATCGCACAAAATAATGAAGGGTGTTTGACTCATTTTAAAATAATTGCTTGTAATATGCACCCTCTTTAATTTTATTTTGAATATTTTATTATTATTTGTCTGAGGGACGTTATATTTAACGTTTTAACTACTTCAGTTTCTATGTCTCTAAATGTATATGAGTAGTGTTTAAGTACATACATATATCAATGTAAATTTATAGGTAATTATATATTTAATATTTACACGTCTCAATATACTAATTTAATACTAGTATTAATTTCCGATAGTTTAAATAATTATTATAAATTTATGAAACTTGAATAGTGCATTTTACTCATATGTATGAACGTATCATTTTTTTATTGTTTAGATCTACGAAGACCAAAGTAATAAAAATGAAAATTCATAATTTGAAGAAAAAAAAAAAATTCAAAACTGTACAGCACAGAAAAATCCTTTTTTTTCCTGTGTACAAAAAAAAATTATGGTTCTGAAGTTACCAGACAATTAACAATTTTCGGATATTTTTTTCAACAATTTTATTTGAAAAAAGAAAAAAACTAAAAATATCCACATGTAGAAAATTTAAAAAACTGCAGGTGCAATTTTTCGAAATATTTTTTTTTTTATAATTTGTCGTTTTTAAAAAAATCCAAAAACTTTTAAACGTCAGCTAACTATGATTCTGAAATTAACAGACGACTTGCAATTTTCGGATTTTTTTTTAACAAGTCAATTATAAAAAAAAAATAAAAATAAAAAAATGCACATGTAGAAAATTAAAAAAACTATATGTGCAATTTTTCAAAATATTTTTTTTTTAATAATTTGATGTTTTAAAAAAATTTTAAAAATTATTTGACGTCGGCTAACTTCAGTATGATCAGCTAACTTCGGTATCATAAATGATTTCAAAAAATTCGTAGATATTAGCAGGTATACATGAATCTAAATAGATTTAAATAAATTCTGCATTGGTCTAATTAGATCTAAATTTTTTTTTACGGGTGTATAAGTTAAATTTCTTTTTTAATTTAAAAAAAATGAGATCATTAGAAAAAAGTTTTCTTACTTTCTAAAACCAATACAGTAGAGTCTCTATAACTTTTTCGTTCTGTAACTTTGACTTCCCTTAATTTCTCCTCCGACAGCAGGGGAAGTGTTCCCCCACTATCACTCAACTGTACATGCGCAAAGGTAAAACGCGGTTCTGCGTATAGGCGTTGCGCATAAACTGAGTATTCTAACCCTAAATTTGTGTACGTAAACAAACATTTAAGTTAAATAAGCTTTAATATTGTGAAAATCAATAAAAAAGAAAAAAAAACTTATTACGTAATGGAAAATGAGTTTCACTGGAAAAATTGATTTTCTATTTAAGAAGTTTAACAACAATAAAATTGACATATTAATTTTGGAAAAAACCTAACCTTTAAAATTTTAAAACTCGTGGGTCGTTTCGACTGACTCACTGTTTTTAAGCCACGCCTCCTAGTAAAAAGAAGGGGTACTACAATTTTAATTCCTGGAATTTTGGATTCGTCTCAATCAAAGTTAGAGAGACTCCACTGTACCACAGTTAAACAATAAATTATTTTCTCGACATTTTCCAAAATCAAAATAAAATTTTCATCTTTCCATTTTTTGTTTCTCAATCAACTGATATCCTATTACACTTTTCTTTGGTACCCTATATAATTTAAATTCGATCTAAACAAAAATTCAAACATAAAATTTCTTCACCAGGATTTTGCATGTCATTTAACAAATTAACATTCAATAAATTTAAACGCTAAAAAATTTCAGTCATTTTAAAAATATTAATATTTTAAAACCCATATAAAAATAATACTGTATAATAAAACCAGTAGTCAAACCAGCTTCTGCATTTTCCTCCATAATGTAACGCTTGCATACCATAAAAATAAAAATGCATATCAGTTTTATGATCACACAACTCTTTTTACTCTTTAATACGTAAGATCAATAGTATAAAACCTTTAATATATGTACATGATTATATCGTAAGATATTTTAAAAATTACAAACATTTCTTTAATCACAAAATCGATAGCGTTCATTTAATATTAATAATTGTATCAGTACAATGGCAAGTATATTGGCAATAAATTTACTAGATTACTAGCAGTCCTACTAATTTATTCAAATTTTTTTATCATTCTCAGATAGCGTTTCGCCGATATTTATACATATACATATGTATATAATACATATCCATAAACAAAAATTTTTTATTGTTAATGCCCTAGTTATTGATCCTGTTTTGATAAATATTAAATTAATTCATTCAACGTAAGACTCGATTAATAATTAATGAATATTGTTCATATTTTTATAATATCTGGGGCATAGAATACAAAAAACAGACTAATTTTTATCAAGGATCTGCAATAAAAAAATTATGTTTCAAGAGTTATGACTATGAGTTAACTCATACTATAAATTATTTACTGGGGTCAATGACCTTTTCTAAGACGATACAGTTTACGTGAAAAATAAAAAAAAAAAATAGTAAAAATGTGAGTAAATCATTTTCTTTTACTGTTATAGAATGATATAAAAAAAAATGTTTGATAATTTTCGGTTCGGTAGAGATGAAAAGACGAGAGATATATCGTAGGTGTGGTCGTATGAGACGTAGTCGTGGACTTGTGATGGTACTGTTACAACTGGGCCAAGCTGAGAAAGGGGTTAGAGTATTCAGTAAAGTAGTCTGAGAAAGGAGTTCAGTGACTACAGCAAAACTCGAATCGACATTGTTGGACTTGGCTTCCGGCCATTTTCTAGCTATTGATCCACGACGTTCTAGTCCTACATGTAATTATAGATGTATCCTAAATTACTCCAAAAAAAATAAAAAATAAAATAATAGTGATGATAAATCATAAATAATTTTTATGCCAGAGCTTACATTGACACACAAAAAACTTAAGCTTATCAATCTATCTAGGTATGTTGTTTTGTTGACTAGTACCCCCAGAAATTTTTTTCGCTCATTTCTTACGCTTGCCACGTAACATAAAACAAGACAAGCACGCACCCTTTTTGCCGAGTAAGGCGAAGGGTCTAATGAGGTCTTGGAAGCGCGTGAGGGCGACTAGAAAACTTTTTTGACAGTGAGTTACGTCCCCTCGGGTTATTTATTAGTTCCTTTTACGTCCCCACAACTGAAAACGACTTTACCAACTTGTATCTCACTCTTTTAATACTACATTTTGTGTGTTGGGGAAATCAATTTTAGTTCAATCTCTTTTCCAATAGTACATACTGATCTAATTCATAATTCTATCAATAACCTATCTGAGAAATTAAATTTTTTTTTTTTATTTTTTCAATTTCCTTTTGCACATAAATATATTCACTCTAAAAAAAACTGGTAGAAATCCACGTTGTCCCGGTGTTAAAAAAATCTGGAATCCGGTTGACCTGTAGACCAGGCCCAAAACCCCACTGTTTTCAAACTCAAAGAGCACGAAAACATTATTTTCAATATGTCGAGTACAAAAATTATTTTTCTCGAGGTCCGTATGTCCGAGATACGGACCATGGACATTTTGTAACTATTCTCATCGAAGGTAATCTATAATTATATTTTTTTTTAGGAATAAGTGTCAACAATATGAACATTTATTGTTTTTTATGACGAATTTTTGGAAGAAACTCAAAAAAAGTAGAAAAAAAAAATTTTTTTCTCGAAGTCCATATTTCGGACCATGAGCTTCAAATATATGTTAAGTATCATAAAATTTTCTGTTATTCGTCACGAATTTAATAGATAATAATAAATGATATGTTTCAGTGTGTAGTAAAACCAGACCATGTTGGCCACCTGACGGGAATTGAAATAAACACATGAAAAAATTACTATGACCATAGTCAAATTGACAGTGACTATATCATAAATTACTGTGACCAAGGTAAATTTTTCTATGGTCATAGTTATTTTTGCATGTGTTTATTCAAATTTTTATGAGGTAGCCAACATGGTCCGGCTTTGGTATGACACCATAGCACTTTAAATGAAAATAATTTTTCCATACACCGTTATAACACCACTAAGTATCACTGCCACACCGGCATAAGATCATTTTAACACTATTTTTTACGGTACAGTTATAAATAACATTATTCAATATTAGTATATAATCATATATCATATAATTGTGAAAATTTCGATGCATGCATTTGAAAATAAAGTAAAATATGAATTCCAATATGATGAATGGCAATTTTATTAACATAAAATTTATTTTCCAGAATTACGTAAATATAAAGGAGGGTGCATTGTCCCAGGTGTAAATACGATGAATGAAATCGAAAAGTGATATGTGATATCCGTTATAGAAAAAAAAATTATAACTAATGTAGATATGGATATATATATATATATATATATGTAATTGCTCAAGAGTGCGCCGTTGACCAACCCTGATCTATAACAACACAGTATCGAGTAGAATATTACCAAGAGGATAAATACGTTTTTACCGTTTGTAAACGTAATGCCCATCGTTGAAATAAGCGTCGGCGATTCTTCTGTCTAGTCTGTTTTCTGTTGGGTTGCTCCATAAAATTGATTTAAGTACAAATTGCAAAGCGTTACAAATTAAGGATGAAAATTTAAAACTATTAGTTTCTATTGTTGTTATTTTTTAAACTGACAATTATTTCATTTGTTGAGATAAAACTGCGCAGTTATTTATTTAGGGACAATATATTATTATAAGACAATAATATTTATTTTCGAGACATTTGTACTAAAATAAATCAACTATCGGAATTGACAGGCATTTTGATGGAAAAAAAGCCACTGATTGTCCTATTGTATTGAAATGAAGAACACAGTATTCAACAATATTAAATTGCTCAAAACACCTGCTTGCCTTTCATTTCAGAAAGACAGTCATATCCGCATAACCGACTGTATTTCCTAAATTTCCGTAATATCAGTCACTTCCATGTATGACATCCGATATCAACCTTCAAACGATGAAACAAACGTCGATACATCAAATTCGACAGTAGATAATTTGTTTTGATTTTTATTTTTTTTGTATTAATATGTAATTAAATTGAACTTCAATACCAGAATATATATCATGAAAATAAATTTTTGGACTAATGAATCATTTTATATTAATTGCAGAATTACTTTTTATCGAATCGATTAAATAATTAAAAAATATTGTAATAAATCATCTGAAGACTAAATTCTAGTTATGATTTAATTAACAGTTTTGAACAGACTAACGCTCATAAAATTTATCTCTAACTCTCAATTAAAATCATAATTTCCATTTCGAATTTATTCCTTATTATTTATCCATCGGGCAGAATATCAACAAAAAAAACTCTAAAGTGTGAAGCTAATTTATCTTTGCTGTCCACTTCTTTGATTCTTGAGTATCTTGAGACCCGAGGCCTTTGACGTGAGATTTCACCCACCAGCCAGTGACAAAATCATTATCCTCCACTACTAGGTAAGGATCAAGAAGAACTTCAATACAATGTAAATAGACGAAGAACATTCCAACGAAACCCTTCGATGTCATGTTATCTTCCCCGTCTTTCTTTTGTATTAATTATTATTTAACCAAATTATTTTGCTATTAATTAACGAGCTCAGTAATTTTGGTATTTGTAAAACAAATATTAAATGCCTCTTTTGGAAAGTGACTTATACACATAAAAAAAAAATAACATGAAAAAATTTTTTGCACCAATTTTTCTAGTTTTTTTAGTCCTAAGAAAATTTTTGTTTTCATTTCATAATGGAAAATTTTTCTTGCGCTAAATAATTTTTTTCTGTATATTTCCTATATCACACTGTAATATATTTGAGGAAATGATTTTTTATTTATTTAACCTCCTCAGAGTGAAATTTATTTTGACAATAAAATTACGTATCAAAGTGAATGCGAATTAAAATAAAATCCATATCAGTCAGAAATCGTTTCCGGTTTTTACAGCATCTTCATAATCTTCGGTGTGCAATTAAGATTTTAAAAATAGAAAACTGATGCATATATAAGTATGATAAATAAAATATGTTATTAATGATTGTCTTTGTGTTGAAAATATGTTATTGAACTACATACGAGAGAAATTATTCGGGTTAGACTGCCGTGACTATTGGCTGATGTTGAATTGAATTCACAGTTATGAATTATTGCCACCGGAGTAATAACTGATGCCGAAACTATTTGGCGCATTCCTGACTACAGGGTGCATAGACAGAGAGAAAGAGAGAGAGATAAACAGACAAGGGTAAAAGAGAGAGAGAGAGAGAGTTATCCGCATCGTATGAGCGCATACCTCTCAGTTTCTCGATGTAGTAGAGCTCTCAATGTGGCCCGAGCCTGAGAACGCGAGTACAATCGATAACCAGGAATTAGTTTGCCAAATAAAATTTTCTTTATATAAATTAATCTATATTTAATTAATATATAATACGTATTGATTATTAAATTATATAATCTATTATCACTGGTATTCAATCTACAGAGATAACAAAATTTCGAAATCAATATTATTTATCAATATCATATTAATAATATTCAGTCAATTATTTAAATTGATTTGCAATATTTTATTATGAATTTTAAATTATAATCCATCAATATTTCGATTGCTCAGATAAGAAAAACTTACAAAAACTTATATTTTTAATAATAAATTTATAAATTACATTTTTTCTAATTATTTTTAAATCAAATTTTGATAACCATTTAATAAAAGATAAGTAATAAATTTGATTTAACTTGTAAGGCAGATTTGTAGATAATTAATTGTATTGTAACAATTGATTTGTTTGAAAGTTGAATCAGTTAAGAATATAAATAAAAACAAAAAGCGAATTTGTAATAATTTTTAAACACAAACTAATCAGAGCTTTTAGCTTTTAGTCAGTTGAATCGATACGTGCATTGCGTAAGCACTGAACATATATATTTCTCCGCTTGAGATCAACGAACCTTCTCCCGCAAATAATTTAATCTAGAAGCGCTTAAAGAGATTAGTATTTTTATTATAACACGAACGTTCGGGGTTTATTCATTCAGATTTTAAAAAAATATTTTTTTGGTTTATGGTTTGCTCAGAAGCTGTTTTATAAAAATACTGTGCCAAGCTCTGTGAGAAACGGGGATTAAATTTACTATAACTATGCAGTACTTTAGCAAAAACACGTTGATGGAATAGCTAAAGACGATTATGTTCATTTTTCTTCGCTTGTTTGGTTATATACTTTATGCTATGACAATAATTCATATTTTTACCGGTAGAGCGTTACCGAGATCCGCCATTTTAAGTAACATATTTTGAATAGAATTTTTTTTTCTGTGCACAAGTAATTATTTCGAGTTTATTATTACTGAAATCACTTTTTAGACAAATTTGAACAGTTATATTCAAAATGGTGTCAGAAGATATCAAACTGATCAAAAAGCAGTGTTAAGAAGCTAAGTAAAGAGTATATATGAAGACGCCATCTTGTGAACGAGGTTCAAGAATACAAGAGGACACTAGATGAATGATCTTGTTTCCCTAGTAAAATGTGTTTGAGCAAGAACCTGGAATAAGTATCTTGAGCAAGACCCCTATATGCTAGTGTCTTTTTCTACGTAAGTCTTTCGCAAGATTCGTGTATCAAGAAACCTATTTCAAGATTTGTGTGTCTTGCTCATAGTATCGTGTGCAAGAATCTTAAAGATATCTTGAACACGTGGAATGAAACAGTGTCTGACGCATTTCTTGCACCAGTAACTTACAGTAGGTACTTACACATGGCTTGCTCAAGACCTGCTCAAAACTTAAGGCCAATTTTCAGCCTTGAGCAGATCTTAAGCAAACCATGCGCAACTATTTTCAACTATGGTCTTCCTCCAGAATTCAGTTATAATCTGGCATGAATTTCTTGTGTAAAACTTGCAATTTTAATCTGCTCACAAGTGCAGCAAGACACATACGTAGAAAAAGACACTAGCACCTATCGATCTTGAGAGAAGACTTGCTCATGAATTGAAAAAGATTGTTATATGGGTTTCTTCTGACCAGAAACTTACACCAAAATCTAATTACTTATAAATATTTTCAAAAGTTTTCAATGATATAAATAAAGAAGATGAATGATAAAATAAAGCTCTAAAATAATCAAATAATAATGGAGATGACGGAATAAATTATTTGAAGGATATGATATTGTAGATAAAAAGTTCTAC
Source organism: Microplitis demolitor (assembly GCF_026212275.2). Classification (NCBI taxonomy): domain Eukaryota; kingdom Metazoa; phylum Arthropoda; class Insecta; order Hymenoptera; family Braconidae; genus Microplitis; species Microplitis demolitor. The sequence continues at coordinate 19,089,714 of NC_068545.1, read as the reverse complement.
CCGGGTAAAAAAGAATTATATATATAATTATATAAACTTATATATAAATATATACAACGGTTTTTTTAACATGTAATTATATATAATTACATATGTTCTCAGTAAATCTTAATATAAATATATAAAAATTATATACTTAAAAAAATATAATAATTGAATTATAAATAAATTTTAAAAAAACGTAACTTAATTTCAAATGAAACTTTTTAAAAATGAATAATAATGAAGCCGCGCCCTATTACAATGTTGACATTTATCAACTGCAAATAATTAACAGTATGCACTTAGGATCTAGTTGCACATACGTCAGAAACAAACATCCGTCTGATAAAAAGTATGTGGGTGTAAAAACTTTTTTGCAGTAAATAAAAAATATATAAAAAGCGTACAACAGGCCTGATACATTTGTTTGGATTTGTAACAAAAACAAAGTAATAACTAAAAAAAAACATTAATAAACAAATAAAAAACATGAAAAATAAGAAAAGCAAATAAATAAAAAAAAATATTAACGTGTACAAGGATAAACGAGACCGCGAAGGGCTCAGAGAAAAAATATGGAGAGGATCACCAAAGTCGGTAGTAAGGATCAATACCACTTCCACTACTGTAATATAACTTCAATAACAAATACTAAGTCGCTAGAATTTGATATATCTATCCACACCGTAATGACTTTTTATCTGTACAATATTAAGGCTATTCCATATAAATTTATATTTATTACTTATTTTATTGGTACAAATATTTTATCAATTTTCGTACTAATATAATTGTAAGTTATCAGATCATTTACGAATCTTATTTTTATACAAATATTTCATACTTAAATCATATAATTAAATATTGATTAAAAAAAAAAAAACTGTATTATGTATAACAATTAAATGTAATATAATAAACACTCATGAAGTGTAGGTTGATGGTAAAATAATTGTCTTTACTCGAAAAAATCCGCGACCTCTGCAAGCTCACGAGCACGAGCTTGTTCATGAGCCCATCGGTCTTCTGCAAGTTTGTCACTTACTGCCCATTTATCATGATAAACTCGTTGTCCACACGTTGGACATTTTTTACCTCCTAAAAATAAAATTTTAAGTACACTATTTCATTTTAATAAAGGTCATATAGTATACAATATTTTTTATGACCTAACATAAAAAATTGAACTACTTCGCAGAATATAATTAAATTGTTTATTTATTTATTTAAAATTAAATTTTTTTAAAATCACGAATGAATTTATTCTTAAATTATTCTAATATATAATATTACTGATATATTATAATAATTCGCATATACCAGCGTATAATATGACTAGCGGCGTATAAAAGCAAGACCTGATTTCGAAATTATGTATCAAGTGTTTAATACAAAGTAATATCTTGTAATTAGTCGTAAGGATAAAAGATATTAAAAGTGTATTTAATTTCATGAATTTTTTAATGTTTTATAAAAATTTCAGTCAATGAGAAAGAAAATAGTTTAGGTCTTTGCAAATAATTATTTTGTTAATAATATTTATAGCAGGGGTGAATGCTGACTAAAATCTAGCAATCGGGAACTTTGTCATAAAAATTTATGTGAAAGCTTTTCTTTGTGTACAAAAAAAAATAAAACTTTAGGCAAATAAAAAACTGTCGACCCAGAGGCTTGTTTGCTTGACATGGAATTATTAATCTAAGAACTGTAGCATTTTTTTTTTATTTGACGTATCAAATACTCTTCTCTGTGTGTTTAGTGTTTACTAGGGATGTGCGAATAATTTGAATTTTTGAATTAATCGTAAATTTTCTTTTGAACGACTGACAATTATAATATTTTTTCAAATAATTAAAATTTTTATCAGAGGTAACTCGAACTCAGACACGAATTTCCGAAAAAATTATTTTGGTTACTTTAAAAAGTTAGCTCTCTATTAAATAAAAATAGAATACTTGAAAGCTGATAAGAATTTTCTTGATTCAAATCGAATAATTTTAAAAGTTACAAATAATTTAAAAACTTTTGGATAATTTGAAAATTGACAAATAATTCAAAAACTCAAATTATTCGATTCGCAAACCCCTAGTTTTCATAAATCGTGTTATAAGCTGGTACATACGGTAATATTAAATTATCAATAAGAATTTAATCTTTAAAACTACTTTTATTCCCTCGGAAAAAGTATTTCAAGTATAGTTATTATTAACTGCAGCTAATAAATTTATTTTTACAAGTTAATTAATGGAGTTAAATTAACAACACTGAACTCAGTTACTAACAGAATATTGATTGACCTTCTATAGTTAAACGTTTTTTCGAGACTTAATAGTCACACGAGGAAACTAGTTCTTTACCAAAAAAAAATTCGCTGACGATTTTGATTACATTAAAATTTATAAAAAATTAAAGAAAAAAAAAATTTTGGATTAAAAAATTGATTGCGATAAAAAATCAGACAAAAGTTATAATTTTTCTCAGAGTACGAGGAACTAAATTTTTTTTCTAAATTATCATGATATCAAAAAATTCCTAATTAATCAAACCAGAAAAAAATTTTATAAAAAACAATTCTTTTCTAAATATTTATAATAAATAATAAGTAAAGTAATTAATTTATTATATTTACCATGAAAAGGAGGAGTTTTCATATATTTTAATAAACATTTCAAGTGAAAAAGATGACCACAATAAAGTCTTTCTACATGTAAGTCTGCGTTTTCATCTAAAATAGCTTGTGCTGGATTTTCTGGAAGACACGATTTTTTGCACCACTGACATTTCTCATTTGGTAATGTTTTAATAGCTCTACATATTTATGAAATAGATAATATCATTTTTTTATTTACTACACTGTAAAAAATTTTCGGGGTGAATGCGGATTAAATACAAAGTGATTGCGGAATGTTATTTATTTAATCACCTCAGAGTGAATTCCACTTCGAATCGGAGGTTATTTCAATATAAAAACTTCGAATCAGAGTGAATGTGGATTTAAATAAAATCCAGATCCCTCCGGAAAGACAAACTCCCTATTTACTCTTTATGTAGAGCGATTTTTTTAAAAAAATTCCGAAACTCCGAGTGACGGAGTGAATTTAGATTTAAATAAAATCCGTAATCACTCCTGGTTTTTTACAATGTATCAAAAATATAACAATAATATATGATTAAAAATTATGTTAGACAGATATTTAAATATTATTTACCTGATTAAAAAAGATATTACACAATTTAACGAAGGTGATGGAGAAAATATTTGATTAAGTTGTTTTTTGAGCGGTGGCTCAACACAACGTCGCCCTAACTCTCGAGCTTGACCAATAAAATAACGTGAAAATATCGGCGGAAAATTTGTTTCAACATCATTGATACTAAATTAATATATATAAAATATATTACCATATTAGTTATATGATTATAAAAATAAAACTAATTTAAAATGTATTTTAACATGTTGTTAAAGAATACCTTACTGATGTTAAAGGATAATCATGAGGTACAATTATTTTAGATTTATAAAAATAATTATCTTGATATATTTCTAAATAAATTGACGATGATTTTTGTTTCAATTTAAAACTATCTCGTTCATTCATAAGCTTTTTTATCAATGATATTTCGTCGTAACAACAAATTAATGGATTGTCTTCAATAAAGTTTTGTATTAATTTCAATGTTGGTAAAATCTAAAATATTGATAATAATTTATTTATTCATTTATTTTAATTTCATCAATGAAATTTTATTTTTAAAATAATAATTTATTTCACCTGTGCTTTTCCTATTAAATTTTTACATTCTTTTTCACAAACTTCAGTGAGCTTTAATAATAATTTTGATGATAATGTTTTGCTTTTAAGTTCAATCAAAAGTGGCACTTGAGGGTAATCACTCGGAAATTGAATGCAAACAATTATTTTTTTAAATGCTGTTTGTCTATTAATAATAAAGAATAATGATTGATTAATTAATTAATTAATTATTAATCAGTAATTCAATTCCCTTATTAAAGAAAATGATTTACTCAATGATGAATGTATATCTGTATAGTATTAAAATTGAATTGTTTTTTTAAAGTCAGGGTTGTATTCTTCACTGAAACAATTTTTCAAAATAATTTGTGATGCTAGCTCGATAAAATTAGTGCAACTACCGCCAATAAAAGTTTTTATAGTGCTTTCTATAAAATGTCGAATTCTATAACACGCTTTGAGATTTCAAATTTTATGATGCGCATCGTGAAATTAGTTGATGCTTATTAATTATTTCAATATAATGCTGCCTCCCACATTAAATAATTTGTTTTAATTTGATTAATGCTTCGCATAATAGTAACCTCTTAATTTAAACAAAATTTTCATCAAAACGCGCCATCTACCAGACAAACGACAAACTAAACTTCGTTGACTGAAACGAATTGAGGAAAATCGCATATAACCTTTTTATTTATCATATTCTGAAGCATTTGTACAGAAAATTGCGAAGCAAATTTTTTATTTCAAATTCACATTTATGAGCAACAGAATTTAAAACCTTCGATTGTTTTTAGGAAACTTAAAAAAATCTCAATATAATATTTTATTGACTTTATCAGTTAAGAAACAAATAATTCATTGACTCAAGAAATATTTCTTTCTCAGTGTAGAAGAGAACGTTTTACTCATATTTTTAAATTTAATAAAAAAAATTAAAACTGTTTTCTCATACTTAAGTTTTATGTAATAGCGAGTTATCAATTCAAATATGTTATATAAAAAATTTGAATTGTAAACTGAAAAATTAGATTGAGTAGAGACCTAGAGACAATTTGTTTAAATTTAAAGTAGTAAGTGTCCAAAATTTAAATTTAGCTCTATCTAAATTAATCAGTTTGCAGATTCTGGTTAGGTATTTAGTGTTTCATCTTAAATAATATGAATAAGTTTTTAAAAAAATAAAAAATTTACGTTATTTCTGTTCGAACCATAGCTGGCACACAAGAAACAAGTCGACTATCTTTGATAACATTTTCGCAGAGTTTTGATACTTCTTGTAATTCATCATCAATAAATCCCATCGACAAATTAAACTGCTAAATTTATTTAAACAATTATTTGCCTAAAAAAAAAATAAACAAATCAATAATATTTACATACATACATTAGCAAATAAATAACCTCATAAAATTATGATACCAAAGTAGCAGACATTAAAAAATTCATTCTTTTAAATAAACAAATTACTTCTAAAACAAAATTAGAAAATTGAAAATCAAAAAGTTTAAAAATTTTATTTTACTTACAAGTAATTTATTTATGAAAATTACAAAGTTGAGGTCTGCTATTTTTAGTATTATAAAATTAATAATAATTTTTAAAGTTTAGTCAATAATAAATATATAAATATTATACCTTTTTGAACAAAAACTTTCAGTTTTTAAAATTTGAAATTTTAAATAATTTACTGATAGTAACTGTCATAAAAATACGAATAATTTTTGAAGAATTCTCTAAAAGTCATTTCATGAAATTATTCCTGATTAAAAAAAATTCGTGAGTAATATATGACTAAATATATATATCTAGAAAAATTATTTATGAATTACGATAGTATAGATTGCAATGTTGACCTTCAATTATATGAGTTATGATAACTACAGTATAAACCCGGAAACTAAACACTGGGTATTAAAGAAATTATTTCAAAAAATTTAAACGTCAATTATTAAGTTATAAAAACTTGTGTATTTACTTGTCATTGTTGTCAATTATTGCCGGTGTCAAATATTACCCACTGAGTTTAATTTGTAATTTTTTTTTATCAAAGTCGATAAGACAAATTTTCTATCAACATGAAATTCAGTCGGTAATTAAATTTCTGGACATAAAAATAGTTATTGGTTTTTGTCACTAGGGGATACCGAGAATTGGAACAAGGAATTAATTTTTTTAAGTAATCACAGGTTGATTTCTGTTTAATATTTAAGCAGTGTAAACTTTGTTGACCGCAACTTTAAAAAATAATTTAAATAAAATGAATGTTGTGGAAAACTTTGGACCAACAATGAATTTTGAATCTAATTCGATGACTGCAGATTGGATGAATGCTGAAGCCAGTACAGGAGTAAGTTTTTTATTTCATTTTTAAAACATAGAAAATTTAGTTTTAGGTTACGATGACATTGCAGTCTTTTAAATTTTAATTTTGAATTGTAATTATTTTATTTATTGTAGACTTCTATTATGGCGTGTGAATTCAATGGTGGAGTTGTCATTGGTGCTGATTCACGTGCCACTACTGGGTAATTTTATTTATTTATTATTAATGATATTGTTTTCTTTTAAAATGACAGTATCCCAAGTAGCACAGAGACAACTTTATGATAACTAAAAATGACAAGAAAAAATTTTTTTTTTGTCTCAAAGCTGTTTTTTTTTACATAAATAAGACATACAGGTGTTGGTGTTGGTCTTAGGAGCTATAAGACATTTGTATTCTTCTTCCCGTTCTGAAAAAGTCATTTCAATTAAAATATCGTTTAGATGAATTATTTTTTTTATTTATTTATTAAATTTTCATGCCAAAGCACAGGCCAAATGGCAAGGTGAAATCATGCATATGATCTTACAGTAGTATAAAATTTCAAGTGATCAAACAACAATAATGTAATCAATTTAAATGAGTCATATAGACAGAAATACAATAAACAATGAGAGATGTAAAGATCAATGATACACCGTTACAAATTTTGTGAATTAAAATCTAGATTTAGTAAATAATCATACGACTTGTTCTTAAAGATCTCAATGCTGCCTGATTCAATCAGATCTCATGGTAACTCTTGCCAAAGACGGATAATTGATACAACAAATGATTGCTCATATAACACAGTAGAAAAATGTGACGATTTGTAATTTACTTTTTGTTGCCACTTGAGTCAAGTCTTTGAGATATTTTTCCGGTGACATAAATTTCTGATCGCTTTGTCAACATTTTGGTGTCTTATCGATAAGTCAAAAAAACTACTGTCAACTGATCCCAACAATTCTATACCACGACAAGTGATCCCATCGACAATTGATGTTAATAGCAGAATAGTTGTTCATAAAATGGCATAATGACAAGTTGCTCCAAAACCTCTATGCAGAAACTCTTTTAAAACATCTTTACCCAGAACAACTCCTTTCAAGCTCAAGCTTTATTCCGAAGCTTCTATTCAATGACGACAATCTGAAACAACACTATTCATTATCAATTTAACTAGAAAATCATCGGTAACTGAGAAAACATATTAGTTAACATAGAAATTCGCGTTTTTTCAGTTACCGATGACTTTAGCTGAGTCAATAACGAATAGTGTTATTTTGGATAGTTTTAGCATTGAATAGAAAAGTTTCGAAGTTAAGTTTAAGCTTGAAAAGAATTGTTCTGGATGGAGATGTTTTGGAGTAATCAATCCAAGGATAGTTTTGATTTATCCCCGATTAAGAAAAATGATTTAATCTATGCTATGTTTACATCTATATATATTACCCGCTTCAAATTGTTTTAAATCACTTGAAATTGTTTTGAATCATTTCAAATAATTTTTCTTAATAAGGGGCGATAGATATATTTTAGGTAGAGAAATTCTATGGAGATCTGTGTATAGAGAGATTCTAGAGTGACGTCATAATGCCCATAAAAAGAAGTAAAAAGCAAAAAAATCTAAGCAGTCCATGGTTATTATGAAAATAGTCAAATGTCTGTAGAATCAATTGTCATGGAACCGTCAAAAAGTATCCTCAAAACTTGTATCTTAAAGATGTCAAAAAGCCAAGCATCCTACTTGGGATATTAGACTTTTTTTAAACTTTTTATCTTCTAATCTCTATTGATAAAAAAATTAACTGACAATTAAAATATAATTTTTGATAATGTAATGCTTAATGAAATTTATTGTTGATAATTTTAGAGCATACATAAGTAACAGGACAGCAGACAAGCTTACCAAGATTACTGACAATATTTATTGCTGTCGTTCTGGTTCTGCAGCAGATACTCAAGCAATTGCAGATATCGTTGCTTATCATTTGGGTTTTCACCAGTAAGTTGTTAAATCATAAGACCTTTTAAATCTTCTAAAATGGTTTTAATTTAAATTTCTTATTAAATTAAGTTATTTCCGGTTTTTATAATAATTTAAAATTAAGCTCAGAGGTCATAAATGGAGGAAAATAAATCTAATATTAAGTTATTATGAAGTCAGTTTAAAAACTTAATTAAACTTATAAATTTATTTATTTATTAAATTAACAGAATGGAACTAGGTACACAACCACGAGTTGAGACAGCAGCAAATGTATTCCGTGAAATGTGTTACAATTACCGTGACTCGCTGGTTGCTGGTATTCTGGTAGCTGGGTACGATTCACGAAAAGGCGGTCAAGTTTACAGTATCCCAATAGGAGGAATGTGTGTTCGACAGCCAATTTCCATAGGTGGTTCTGGATCAACTTACGTCTACGGTTACGTTGACGCTCATTACAAACCCAACATGACCAAGGAAGAAACCGTCGAGCTTATTACCAATAGTAAGTCCTTATATTAATCATCCATTTATCTGCTAATAATAATAATAATAATAAGTGACTAAAAATATAAATATTTATATTCAAACAGCTCTGGCACTCGCAATGAGCCGAGACGGAAGCAGTGGTGGTGTGATTCGTCTAGGAATAATAACAGAAGCAGGAGTAGAACGTCGTGTAATTCTTGGTGATGATTTACCCAAATTCTTCGAAGGGTAATCGCTAAAGGATTTCCTATAAAATGGATCAATTAATAATTTAAACTCCCATCTTTTCATACAATAATTAAAATATAATATTACGTACGCAAGGTTGGTTTATAAATAAAACAAAAATGATTTAAACGTACATATAACCGAGTAATTTAAATTTTCCCCCTTTTAAATTAATTCCATAACGTGTCTGTAGGTCACTTAACAATTTACTAATCCATAAATTGTTAATAACAATAATAATAATAATATATATATATATATATATATTATTATCCATAAAGGTCAATGTAGAATTGTACTCTGAACTTCCGTGTAGTTGATAAAAAGATTAACTCACTTAGAGTCATCTAGTTTCTTATTTCACTAGATATATCTGCACGAACCTGTTTGATCTAATGTAGCCAACAAAATATATACATATATATTGATGGCTATATATATATATATAAATGGCTTCCTAAATTTAGGCCAAATTATCCAATTGTAAAATGTGTACTTACACATGGGTACACATGAACACATTTTACTAAAGTACTTACAGCTATTGTCGTTTTAACAAGAAAATCGTCGCTGTCATGTGAGTTTTAGTGTCACATTTATTCTTAAATATATTGTCACTTGTACGTTTTAAATGTATAACGCACTGCAACAGACAATATATTTTAACGCATCAACGTGCTCAGTTGTTGTTTACTCATGACTGTGATACAATATTTTTATTCGGGTATCTCATAAACTTTAAGTATAAATACTACTTATTATTTATAAAATAATAATGAAAATAAATATCTGTCATTGATCGGTTATTTTTTAAATATTAGTCAGTTATATTTATAAACATATATATATATTTTTTTGGTTTATTTTTATAAAATCTGAAAAAAATGGGATCGGAAATGAATCCAAGCGGAGTTTTGAAAACCAATTGGGTGCCGGGTCAACCGACGGTTGATGAAGTCAGCAGTTCGATGCAAATATTTGGCACTGTTGATTATGTCATATTTACGCTGATGCTTGTATCGTGTGGAGGAATCGGAGTTTACTTTGGTTTTATAAAAAAATCAACGGGAGAAGATGAATATTTAGTAGGTGGCAGAAATATGAAAACATTTCCCGTAAGTCTCAGTTTGATAGCCAGTTTTATTTCGGGTATTTCGTTGCTCGGTACGCCGACGGAAGTTTATGTTCATGGAACGAGTTATCTTTTTGTTGGTTTTGGTGTTATACTAGTTGGATTCACTATGTCGAGTATTTATTTGCCGGTTTTTCATAACTTACGGCTTACGAGCACTTATGAATATTTGGAAAGACGATTTGATCGCAAAGTTCGTATACTGGGATCCACACTTTTTTCTATTGGAATCGTAAGTGCATTTTTTTATTTATTTATTTATGAAAAATAATTATAAATACTTTTTATCATTTTGTTAAATATATTTTTAAGAGTTTATTTTTGTGACTCCCCTTATAAGCCTCTATTAAAATTGTCAGAGTTATAAACTAAGAATAAGAAAAAATATATAAATTGACAATAAAAATTTACCATGTTTCGCGGAGAGTAATTAAATCGTAATTAAGTAAAATATAATTTATTTTTCATAATTGTAATCCTGAATTACATATAAGGCTGGGCCGTGTTAAACGAATTTTCGAATTTTACTTTTATTTTAATTTATTAAGGGCGGCTCAGGTTTTCGGCGTGAAAAAAAAAAACACTTTTTGGGAAGTTTTTTCAGTTATATGGATAGAGTAAATTAATTTAAACTTCTTGTACATTGTTAAGTGTCACTTTAAGAACATTCCCTGAAATTTTTACGTAATTTATCAAGAAACAAATCAGTGATCATTGTATATCAGCTAAAAATTATCTGAAGTCGAGTACCCTTGAAATTTAGTTAAAGTATCATCAAATCCTCCTTCCAACGATCTCTGATAATTTTTTTTTTCATTTCTACATTTCATGAAAAATTCCGTCATTTTGGAGGTGGAAAAAATCTTCAATATAAAAAAAAATTTCAAACTTAACGTGAGGGGGAAATATTTTATATGTAGAAAGTGTGTACCAAGTTTGAAATGAATCGGTCATGTAGTTTTCAAATGGTAGTGATCACGGACTTTGAAAAAGAAGTTTTGAGAAAAATGTGTTTGAAGTTTTAGACGAAAACAGTGAAAAAAAAATTTTTTTTTTTCAACGTAGAGGAGGGTGAGGCAAGCGTGGCTCTGATTGACTTGAAATTTTGGGAATATATTCTTGAAATGTTCAACTATAAGTAAAGACAAAAAAAAATTGATTTTTCAAAAGTGCGAAACCCTAGTCCTCCCTTAATCAATTGTTATTACAGAAATTTTGATAGCTTCTGAAAAAATCTGCAAGACGTAATTAAAAAAGTAAAATTCAAAAATTCAGTTACCCAGATAGCAAAATGACGTCTTGATGAGTTCTGAATGAGTTCCTATTTATGATTTGGACATCTCATCAACATTTATAAAAAGTTCTCAAAATATCGAATGCGCCACATAGCGAACTCAGTAAGACGTCTTTAAAAAGAGTTCTTTTTTCTGACTTCGCAAATAAGACTTCAGTATGAATTTGCCATGGCGTCTTAAGGAGCTCCTTATTTTGACTTCATAAAGAAGTTCAAAAAATAATTCATTCAGACGTCACAAAACTGACGTCTTGTTTATGGAGTCTTCAAAAATTCTTAATTAAGAGTTCTTATAAATGAAACCTCTAACAAGTCATTATAAGACTTCTTGAGGACGCCTTCAAAAAGATGTCGTAAAGCAGTAATTTCGATTTGAATGCTGTCTGGGTAATGATGCCCACCCTTAAAGCTTCTGTTACAATTGAAAAATTTGATTGAGCATTAAATTAATCAATAAAATTATTATAAATATTATTACTGTAATTAATTATTATTTATTATTAATTAATGTAAAAAAACAAGTACATCAGTACCATAAAAATCGAGATAGTGAGGTATATAACAAAGCGTTAATATAACGTTTAAAATCATAAAATAAAAAAAGGGGTTGAAATTTAAAAAAATTTCCTCTACGTCCCTAGATCAGGCTTATGACAGATAGTCGACTGTGTAATTACTAATTAATTTTAATTACGAATGAATCCTTTGAATGCTTATGCAATAAATATAAATAGCCAGATTAAATAAAACTATTTATAGATGCTGTGGCTTCCTATTGTTATTTATGTACCCGCATTAGCGTTCAATCAAGGTAACGAATAATAATTTTAAAGTAATTGTAATAAAGACAATTATTTTACTTATTAAATTTGAATATTTATTATTTTTATTTACAGTAACGGGAGTTAATGTTCATATCGTAACTCCTTTTGTGTGCATCGTGTGTATTTTTTATACTTGTGTGGTAAATATTTTTCATTACATAAATTGCTACTCATAGATTTATTAATTAATAAGTAAAGTATCATTTATTTTAACTAATAAGTTAATTTACGAAGAAAATTTTTTTTTATTGATAATTTTGATTAATTTGAATTTTATAAATAGGGAGGCCTACGAGCAGTAGTATGGACAGATTTTGTTCAGGCTTTTATAATGTTCGGCGCAATGCTTCTTGTTGTAATAAAGGGTACTGTGGATGTTGGTGGTCTCGGGGTTGTACTCCAAAGAAATCGCGACTCAGATAGACTTGAAATGCCCATGTATGTATACATTAATTTTACACACGAAAGAAAAACAGTTTTGTGAAAATCATCGAAAATTACATGGTTCACTTTATGCAACATTTACTGAAATTTTTAATGCCACATTTTATAAAAAATTTAATTATGACAAAATTAGTAACGCAAAAATTACAAATAACTTTATGATCTTTACATTATTATTTCTTGAAATGTTTCCATGAAATTTAAAAAATATTTTTTCAAAGTAACTGAAAAATTTAATACAAAAAAAATTTGAAAAAAACTGTTAACAATAATTTTAAATTTTAAAATATTTTAATTGATTATTAAAATTAATTACGTTTATGTTAAAATAAAGTTTATAATTAAAGCCATGTTATATTATGTTTTATACTGTATAGTCAACATTCATGTTAATAGAAAATGTACACTTGCAAAACCTATACGAGCTGTTTTTTCCGATCATATTTTATAAAATAATAAAAATTTTAATATAAGGTAAAAGACCCAGTACCCGACCAGGGAACTAGTACCCAATTACTCCATGTTCTTGTATATTTATTAGGGTGCTTCGTTTGAAACGACTATTTTTTTTTTCTAGTCCATCGACGAAATAATGTTCTGAACATGTAAAAAAAAAATTTTACAAAAAAGTACTAAAATTGTGGATAAAACAGCGATTTCTCAAATTTTGAGATATTTAATTAAATTTATCTTGGAAACTACTAGCTCTACGGTAATGGACTAAATGACCTTTTTTGTAGGAAATAAAATTCTCTATAAAAAAAGTCCTGTACAATTTTGTTCTAAAGTTAGTGGTTTGCGAGTAAATTAAAAAAAAACCATGAAATTTGAAAAAAAATTGGCTTGAAGATTTTTTACCAGTGAGGCCGGTTACAAAACGTAAATTAGCTACACCCTAATATTTATATTTAGTAAAATTTAGTAAATATAGATATATAAATACATAAGTGAACGGGTACTAGTTCACTGATCGGGTATTGGGTCTTTTACTACTAAATTATTAATAAAAACTAAAAAAAATAAAATTTAGGACTGATTTGAGTCCATCAACAAGACATACAATCTGGGCATTAGTAATTGGTGGTTTTGTTCACTGGCTACAGAGTGCTGCGATTAATCAAAATATGCTTCAACGTTATATGTCATTACCTAATCTTCATGAGGCTAAAAAGTAATAAATGTTTTTTAAAATATTAATATTTATTTTTAGTAATAGTATATTATACACCTAGGGAGAAAAGTAGAACATTTCCAGCCGAATTTATAATTGCCTATCCGAGTCGGACGAGGATGGCAAACCCACCAATTGGAGCGTTCTACATCTTCATCCGTGGTGTACGATCTTTCACCAGATCTGCACCTAATAGTTTAAACTCCTGCCCCGCTTATTGGAAAAAAAGTCGTCTTCCCCCAAACAGAGGCGAAATTTAAACTGCTGTTCGGATAGGTAATTATACACGCGGGTTCGAATATCCTACTTTCCTCTCTTGGTGTGTAATATACTACAACTGATATATAGACACGATAAATTTATCGGATTTGACCATTCAGAGGTGGATACATTGCGTAGAATACTTCCGTGTCTTTTGATTAAATAAATTGATGTCAAGATGACAATTTTTTTTAGAGCGCTCTGGATTTTTATATTCGGTGCAATGGCTTTAATTGGAGTGTGTGGATATTCTGGATTGGTTATTTATGCTTGGTACCATGAGTGCGATCCTTTGACAACTAAATTGGTTAGCGCTAAAGATCAATTACTTCCGCTATTAGTAATGGATGTCTTAGGACAATTTCCAGGTCTACCAGGTCTTTTCGTCGCAGGAGTTTTTAGTGCTGCTCTTAGGTACAAATTTACATTTTATTTTAATAAAAATATAGTAAATTATTTAATATTTTATTTAAATTACAATATGAAGCTCTTTATCAACTGGACTCAATTCAATGGCTGCAGTTATTTTTGAAGATTTTATAAAACCATTTCGTAAAACACCATTTAGTACTAGAAGCGCTGATATACTTATGAAATTAACTGTTGTTATATTGGGTATTATTTGCGTAGCGCTTGTTTTTGTTGTTGAAAAAGCTGGAACTCATGTACTTGAATTATCAATAACTATGAGTGCTATTCATAGTGGACCTTCATTAGGAATTTTTAGTATTGGAGTTTTATTGCCATGGGTCAATGCCAAGGTATGAATTTTTTTTTCTAATTAAAATATTTTAAAAATAAACTTTTGTAAAAATGATTGTAAACTATTTAATTTATAAATATTCAGAACTGAAATTACCTATTTTGGCCTGTAAAAGTATTAGTATATTACACACCTAGGGAGAAAAGTAGGGCATTTTAACCCAAGTTTGTAATTTCATACCCAAGCCAATTTTTCACTAAATCTGTACCTGAAAGTTTAAATTTTGGTCTCTGTTAATGGGAAGAAGTGCGCATGCGCTTATTTTATCATTTGTTTTCTTATAAGAGAAAAGAACGACTTTCTTCCGTCTAAAACAGGGCAGGAATTTAAACTTTCGGTGTAGGTACGGTGAAAAATATATAACTCGCCTTCGACTCGGGTAGGCAATTATACACGCGGGTTGGGGTGTCCTACTTTCCTCCCTAGGTGTGTAATATACTTTTTTTTCTAGTTTATTTGACTCGGCAAATTGAATAATATAAAATATTGTTGACAAATATTAATTTTTCGTAGCCTGTACAAAAATGAAGACTGCGACAATTAATTTTTTTCGTTAATTTAAATCAAATAAATGCAACATTTTTATTTTAGAATTGATTGTAAAAATTTGATAAATATAAAAAATGACCATCTGCATATTTATCAAATTTTTAAACATGAAAAGTATTAACAATGAATGTTTTTTTTTTTATAAGGGTGCATTAGTTGGTGGAATTTGTGGATTAGGAATTATGGGTTGGGTTACGTTTTCGGCTCAAGCTGCGATAGCCAGCGGCAGCATTGTGTAATTTATTAATTAATATTTATCGTTTAATTTTGAATTACATACCACGTTTTTAAAAAAATACATCTATATTTTCATAAATTATAGATCTGATGAAAAATCAGTTACTACGGAAGGTTGTACATATTGGTTTCAACAAGCAGAAAATTTATTGCTTTCTGTGCCACCAGATTCTGTTTTTGGAACAACTGACGAAGATAAGTCTAAGTAATTATTTTTAATTTGGTGTAATTATTGTTTCTGATTACAATAATAGTTATTAATTGTTTTTTAATTTCAGCGAAACATGGGCAATATATCGTGTGAGTTATTTGTGGTATACTTTGACGGGGGCTTTAGTAACGATGAGTATTGGTCTTTTTGTCAGTATTATATCATCTGAAAAAGTTGATAAGCTCGACCCAATGTTAGTTGCGCCATTCATACGTAAATATCTTAAAAATAATAACTCAATCGAGTTACACCAAGTACAGGTTTGTTGAGTAATTTTTAATTTATATATTAGGGTGAGATTATTTTTGTTATTTACGAAATTCATTGATGTCACCTGAAAATATCTTACCTGCATGGAAATGTATACGAAAAATCTATTTCACATGGGGAAGAGTGGGGTGAAATGGGCTTACATTTATATTACATACAAGCCCCCTTTTCTTAAGGGGCTCATTTCGCCCCACTCTTCCCTATAGGTGACTTATTGTAACACATATTGTTAACATATATTTATATATTTTTTTTATATACTTACATCGATGTATATATCAGCATATGCGTAAAACCTATCGAACATATTAATTTTTCACGCGCATTTATGTTATATATGAGACATATACTTTTTTACGCGGGTAGTTATAATTAAAATAGAGAACCTATAATTAAAAAGCTTCTATACAATCACGACTATTACAATAAAATTTTATTGAAAACTCATTGATTAATTCATCTGCAAAAAATGAAGCGATATTTTAAATATTGAGTAGATTTTTTAAATTTTTAAATACTTCATTTAAAAATATCTTCTCTGTGAATCACCTTCAAACGATAATATTAAGTAATGAAAATTTACATTTGTCTTCAGATGTGGTTAGCCATTAATTTGAATAAGCAAAAGTTATATCCATTTAACAAAGTCGTTTTATTATACAAAAAATAATAATAAATTATCATAAAAAACGAAATTTGGATCTCCCTGCTTTTAAAAACGATATATTCTCATAGTTGTATATATATATATATATATATATATATATATATATATATATATATATATATATATATATATATATATATATATATATATAGCTACAAGTTCTTATAAATTTCTTTCGTTCTCACAAAATTGCCATGAAAATTAATGAGATTTTATTTAATTTCACGACATTTTTTAACCAAGGCTACTTAACTAAGGATTACAATCAAATGAATTTGTTTATTATAGTTCTGATAGAGTGAGACATTCCCGCACAAAAAAATATATATCCCGGCAAAATCAGGAGACACGGTAGTGTCTCGCGCCAAGTACACGTTCAAATCATAGTATATATCCGGCTTAGATTTTTAGTATTGTCGTATGTATACTATTTTGCCGGTATATATTTCTGGATATATATTTTTTTGTATAGATCATCATTTATGAGTTTACAATAAAATTTACAAGACGAAACATGGATATTTTTGTTAAAAATCCATGACTACTTGACAGCAATATTTTTGCTTCATTTTTGGCTAATACGTTTTTTAATGCGTTATTAATAATTTATCATAGAAGTTATGATAAAACAAAAATAACAGCCAGCTATTTTTATGATTTTAAGAATTTCGGGTGAAACGAATGAATTCCAAAAATTAACAAAATAATTATCATCCTATTATATAGTTATCTATATATAGATATAACTTATTCCACAAAATGAATTATATTTAGGCCTCACTATCAAGGATCTCGGTCAGATTTAATATATATATATATATATATATATATATATATATATATGTCCACGAAGGGTAGTTGCCAAAAAAGGAATTCTTTTACTTCAATTGCATTTCTTATAAATTTTTTTTATTTGAACTTTAAAAAAAATATTAATGAGAAGAATATATAACTTTTAATACACAAATATTTAATAATTATTTTTAATCAATGAAATTACGAAGCAATTAAAAAGTAAATAAACATAATTCGGCACAAATGCAACGTCTTATAAATCATAATATTAATAAGTAGCTCACAGAAGTAACAAATTAAAAAAATTTCAACAAGATCATTGATAGTGAAACCCAAAAATAATTTATTTCATGAAATTATATTATGTTATATTAATAATATGACTTTATTTAATAAAGATAAATTCAGTAAATGAACGACGATCTGCAGAAGAAATATTAACGACTTCCGAAGCATCAAATCGCAACAAACGATCAACATGAATTATTTTAAAACATTTGAACAGGGTATTTTTATAAGTAATTATACATTAATATAATTTTATATTCCATAAATAATAAAATTAATTATCATATAAAATAAAACACTACTAATTATTTATTTAATTTTTTTTTTTTTATTTAATCATTAATATAAATATCTTAAATCTGCTTTCAATCACAAAGTTGTACAAAAAATTCAGGTGCATATATATTTTATATGTATATATTATAAAACTTACAAATTAAAAAACACACGGAAAAAAATAATTATATAAAATGAGAATAGCAAGTAATATAATGATAAAGTGTTCGGTAAATACTATCACTCTAAATAGTAATTTCTTCATTTATGATTAAAATGTGAATAATTAAAGAATAAGTATGAAAATTTATTGACAATGCAAGAAAAATTACTATTTTAACTTAAAAATTGTAACTGATGTTTAGAAAATTTACGACACGTATTATAAAAATTTATTATTTGGAATGTAAAAATTCCCCGTAATCACACTCTGGTTCCGGTTTACAATTTCAAACACTAATTTTTAAAGTTTATTTTTTCCGTGGCATTAGTTGCTAATAATAGCAGTAATGGCATTTAACATAATAAGATATTTTTTGTCTTTATACTGTTTCATAAGGTCTATATATAAATATAAACTCATCATTTTACACAGTAAGTATGAATTATATAATTAGTTTAAATTGACCGTTCAAATTTGTAAAATCATCCGGTTATTACAGAGATCAAAATTAAAACATTATTTTATAGAATAATTTTTGTTTATATAACAGTTAAACGTAAATATATTTTAAATTATATATATATTTTTTAATGGTAATAATAAATAATTTTATATATCTAGTAATAACTTAACTTTATTATATATTTAATAATAAAACTTAAAATTATTTTTTAAACTTTTCGGGAAAGTAAAAATTATCCGGCTATTAAACTTTTTTTGTTTACAAAAATTATTATATATATATGACTATAAATGTCAAGATAAAAAATTACAAATTCAAATATTTATTAAAAATAGAGTAGAGGTATCGTTCTCTGCCACTTTAGGGCCAGTTTTGGACACTTGAAAAATTTTAATAAAATAATTTTTAAAATTCACAATGACAATTTATTTTTGTGTTTATCAGTTCAAAATAATAATTAATATATCAATTCTTACAAAATTTCATAAAATTATTTAACCTCTACATTTTTAAATATCAAATAACTTTTTTTTATAAATTTAATAGAGTTATGATTTATTGGATAAATCTATTATTTGTATATATATATATATAAATATAAATATGTAAGCTACACGGAAAAAAAATATTGTGCTCACGACTCAACGGTATCGTGATATTCACTTTCCTCTGTTGGTTAAACTTTGTACACGGAAAGTGTTGGCCTATCAGATCGATCCAGGCGGATCCCGAAATCATAAGATCGTTTTGCTATAGTAACGATCCGTTCTGTTATAATAATGGCAAATGCCCATTAAAAATTTGAGGTTAAAATCGATGAATTTTTAACTTTAACTTCATTACAATTTTATTTTTAGTTAGAATTAATAATTACATGTTAATAATTCTAAGTGCAATAAAAAATTATTATTTAATATCAAGAAATTTAATCAAGTAATAGAATATACGTAAGTAATTGATGTAAATTTTTTGTTTAATAATTTGGTTATGAGTGGTGGCGCTTGAAAAGTAGATGGCGATAATCACGATCCGTTTTGGTATGATATGGATACGTTAATTGACGATCACTATACATTTAAATATATTCACAATCCGTAGGATCATTATAATAAGTATCTAGTGTTTCATTCATATTGATATATATATCGTAAAAATCAAGTAACAATTTAGTACTAATCACGATACAACTGTCACTCTCCGTTGGTGAGCGATAAGCGCAATATTTTTTTCCGTGCATTATCTAGACTAGAGTGCGATTAAAATATATTTTTAATATTTTTTTATGATCACTACGAAATGCCTCGTGCATATTTATATGTATACATATAAATATTAATTATAAATAAATGTAGATGATACAAGAATATTATATTATATTATGTAAACTCGTCCGATTGATTATATAAAGTAAACATGGGTTGTATAAGTCACACGTTATTTAAAGTTTGTTATTCGGTAATCTATTTTAATTAAATGTCAGTTTGATAACTCATTTATTTATATTACTAATTGTAAATTTAAAAAATATATATTGTTTCGTTGGTCCCTAGTTATTTATTGGTGTCGGATATCTATATATTTATTTTTAACATCGCGGTATCAAACAATTTCATTATTTATCAATACTGTAATGATTTGTATATTATTTTATCGCGGTTGAGGGATTATATTTTTTTAGTTTAATTGGTATATAAATATTAATTATAGTAAATGTATCAGATACTATCGAAAGCACTTTTTTTTATTGATAATTGCAATAGAATTTATTGTTTGTATGATTCATTTGAAAATATATTGATTGACATTATTTGAAACCTTAGCTTTGAGTTTCTGCGGTTGAACAAAGAGATTGGCTCAGTATTTAATTATAAAAACTTATTTTTAAATTAGTTTTTTCTAAATATTGCACTTAACTGCTTCGAAGAAGATTCAAAAATAAAATGTTTTAATGGTGACACGATATTTTACCCGAAGACAAATCACCCGCGACAAAATACCCGCTGCCAAAACACCCGCCACACGGTGTGACGCTTTTTGGGACCAAGACAACTCATCCTGAAAATCAATTTAAAAAAAATAAGACAAGAGAAAAAAATCTCTTTGTTTTTTTTTTTTCCGTAAAAAAAGATTATCTCAATAAGGGGGTCCAGGGACGAAGCCCCGATAGGGTTCAGGGACCTAGTGCCACTTTTGACATTTTTTTATGTATGGGTATATTATTTTAATTGCACACACACACAAAATTCGTGAAAAATTGGCGCTATGTTTCACACCCTTTGATATGTGGGTACATTTTTTTTTCTTATTTTTATAGAATTTTTAATTACACAAACAAAATTCGTATTTAATGATATTAATTGTTATTAATATTTTATCTAATAGTATATCAATTATAGATATTTTGGCTTGCGAGTATTTTGGTTTGCGGGTGTTTTGTTGCCGGTATTTTGTCTTCGGGTCAAATGTTACGTAGCCGTTTGAATCGACTGCTTTTTTTTTTTTTTTTCTAAAAACATAACGAACCTTGGGATCGAACACTAGATCCGGGTACTTTTAATGTTCATGATATCATAGCTGTTATATATCGTGTTACTAATGCCAAAAGAGCGTATTTCAAAATATATGCCCTTTTGGCTCTGCAGAACCAAAAGGGCGTACAAGAAAATTTTTTTTCTCCAATCAACTTGGAAATGTTTTTTTCAGTTAAATAAATATTTTTTCCAATAGATGGAGTTGTAAAGTCATTTATTTTACCATTCTTTTGATTTTTTTCGCTAAGAATTAATAACAATTGAAAGAAAAAAAAATATACACGCCCGCTTGGCTTTGAAAATTTTTTTTCTCAACGCCAAAAGCGCATGTCAAAAAATATTTTCTTTTTTCATTGTTTTCTAAAATGTATACTCTTTTAGCAGTCCCAAGTTGATTTGAGAAAAAAAATTTTTTTTTTACGCCCTTTTGGTTCTGCAGAGCCAAAAGGGCGTATATTTTGAGATACACCCTTTTAGCATTAGTAACGCGATATCTATTTAACAAACTACATTATATTTTTTTAAATTAAGTCACCATTTTATAGTTTAGAAATAATATATACAGTACAACCTAGTTATAAGTTACTGTTAAGAGATATAGGGAAAAAATTTCTTGGAAATGGGCTTCCCTTACTACTATATTTTGCTCGGCGATCGCTGGGCTTTCTGCATATGTATGCGTCGTGTTTGTGTTTGTACCCGCAATCCTTTTATAAGTTAATTGACGTTTGTCATTCATCTACGTACATACTTTATTAACTTGTAAAAGGACCGCAGAAACAATCTTTTCTGCGACCACCGAAAAACTTCATTAGTAGAACTGGAGTGGGTATACCATTTCAAGACAAGCAAAAAAAAATAGAGGGAAGTAACTTATAACCAGGTTGTACTCTGCCGTGCTTAGGAAAAGGGCAGTAACTTACTGCTTTTCTATTTAACTAATGTTAAATTAACATTGGTAAGATAGAAAGGCAGTAGCGAACTTACTGACCTTTTTCTAAGCACCGCAGTACTTTAACGAAACCATGCGGCAGTTAAGTAGAAGGCAAATTTTCCGATATTCTTTGATTAATAAACTAATTTTTTTTTTTTAATATTTAATTATCATACCCGGCGTTTTTTTATTTCATTTAGTAACTATTTTTTCGTAAAATATTTACTGCGCACTAAAAAAGAGAGTAACTTTTGTAAAACCAATATATTCTTAAGTAGTAAATCAATAAAAATTATTATATTATTAATTTCATATCTAAAATGAAAAATAATTTTCTTGACTGAAGAAAATAGAAATTTATTTACACTATTAAAAAAAAATATAAGATCAGCGTATCTCGAGCTGAACTTAGATTTCTTCGATTAAAAAAATGATTTTTAATGAAATCTTTAAATTTTTACACTAAAAATATATTAGAAAATTTTCAATAGCATAACTTCGCGTAAGAAGAAAATACAATATTTTTGAAAGTTATTTTTCTCTCAGTGCGCTTGTGGCAATATATGAATTCAATTTTTTTCTCGTTTTAAATTTTTAATTTTTATAGTGGGAAATTAAGAGAGACTTTTTTTCAAATTTAAAAATGTAAAAAAAAATCAAAGTTTAAATGAGTATCAATCGAAAAATATTTTTGGTTCGAATAAATCTACTCATTTAAAAGTTACAAAAATTTTAAAACTTTTTTCTTTTTAATAGTTTTTAGTCTTTTCTTATGTTTAATGAGGAAATATACAAACTAGTTACATAAGATTACTAATTACTCCTAAGTGGGATTACTGAGAGCTCCTCGAACTATAAGCTCGTATCTAATATACATTGAAATGCCCTTGAAAATATTGTTAAATCTCTTAACAATTTATAAGATGAAAATTTAAAAGTTATCATTATACCGTGAATGTCTACTTTGCTTACTTATTCTTTCATTCAGGATGCAAAAATATATATATACTATTCCACCACACCTGCCTGGGAAGTTCAAATTCCTGTCTTTTTGGCGAAAAAAAAGATATACTATTTTTTAATGGAAGAACTAATCATATAAATACGCGCATGTGCCAAATTTTTAGTCTAAAATGACCGAAATTTTGAATTTTCATCGCAAATGTAGTGATAAATAGTATACACACCACTGAATAAGTTAAGACGTCCTAATTCGCGTGTTTGTCACTCTTGCCTTCGGTCGGAGTAGGCAGTCGAAACAAGCCAATTTTATTTAGCGGGTTGAAAATAATCAATTTATTTTTTTGGGTAGACAATGTTTTATTTTTACCCGCTAAATAACTTTTTCACAATACCTGCACCGAAAGTTTAAATTCCTGCCATGTTTAGAGGAAGAAAGTCGTTCTTTTCTATTATGAGAAAACAAATGTTAAAAATTAACGCATGCGCCGTTATTTCCACAAACAGTGGCGAAAATTTAAACTTTCAGGTTCAGATCTGGTTTAAAATCGTATTCACACCACGGAGGAAGGTAGGACGTCACAATCTGCGTGTTTGCCACGCTCACTTTTGGCTCGGGTAGGCAATTATACACGCAATTATACACGCGGGTTGAAATGTCCTACTTTCCTCCCTTGGTGTGCAATATACTAATTTGGCCCGAGTAAACAAAATTCATTCCAAAAACATTCTGAACAAGTTTGACATGTAGATTATCTTAAATTTGAGACAGAATAGAACTTCAAGTTTAACTTTTTCCGAACTTAGAATTTTAATAGTACAAAGTATTGATGTATCGAAGTATAAAGATCTTTGAACTGGTTTTGAAATAGAGAAAAATGTAATATTAAAAATACATTTTAAGAATTGTTTCAAGATCGTTCTCATCTGACTAAAGTTCGTCAACATAAAATTTTAAATCAACTATTATTTCTAATATTAAAATTCTAAAAGTTCGAAAAAAGTTAAACTTGAAGTTCTATTCTGTCTCAAATTTAGATGATCTACATGTCGAACTTGTTCGGAATGTTTTTGGAATGAATTTATTTTTACGCGGAGTAAACATCAGAATATTTATACTATGCCATTATAACTAACCATTCTGACGACATTATAATTCATAGATGCGCTGTTGGTCTTAATTATTTTGTTATGAATGGCTTCAAACACACGGAAAGATTAGAACCCGACAGGTTACTGTTCTGCACCCAATTCAATACGACGCTGGAAGAAAATGCTGCACCACAAACGAGCATTTTCTTCCAGCACTATACTGAGTCGGATTTTAATTTTTCCGTGCATTAGAACTCTAACTTTCAATGCAGATTAAAGTAAGTCGACCAATAAATGGATTGTTTAGCTGTCCCTCGACTTTTTAAAGAAATATTATAATAAAATATTGATAAATTTTTCAGTTGCGTTATATTTACATAAAAATTCATAAGAAATAAAAAAAAATTATAAAAATAGTGTGAAAAATTGTATTATATAAAAAACACGGAAAAACTAATATTTCCAGTAAATAGACGAAACATCCCTGTAAACGCTCTGTTTAAACATTCCGATAAATTCTTAAAAAATTTTCTGATCAGAATTGATCAGAAATCCAGTACTTTTTATAAAAATTTATAAAATGTTCTCAGCGAAATTTATTAATATGTTTTTCGTCAAATTATTGGGGGTCATCCATTTATTGATCAAGTTAGCCTATGAAAAACTCAAGTAAGTACAAAGAAAATTCGAAAAAAAAATCAATACTAGAGAATTTGGTACGTGACCCCAGCGGGATGATTATCCAATGAGAAAAAAAATGAAAATAGTATGTGGCACGTAATAAACCACGATTTTTTACTTCGTGTGGAGCCTGATCTTACCTTCGGCTCGGTCCGTTAACCCTTCATCCGTTGCGCTATGAGTGCAGAGCCGAAATTTTTACATGTAGATCATTTTTGAGTAAAAATTACCCATAAAATTTGGTACTGTCCGGACTTCTAGCTAGTAACTAAATTTTTACCATGTTGTTAGTATAAAATGCACTTCATTTACATGCTATTGAGTAGTATATTTTACAATGTGTATGTGAAAAATTTACATATTTTCCACATGGTCCTACAGTATCGTATTTTTTGGATAAGTTTTATAAAAAATTTCTCTACGTGTATTAAAAAATTATTATAACCTTTAAACAGTAAGTCTAAAAATTTGCACGTTATGGGTAATGCCGGTCTGACAGACCGCTATTAGAAGTACACTCGGTTTTTTTACTTTAAAGAAGGAAATTTTATCTACTACACGAATAAAACCACATCTTCATAAAAAATACATGATTTAATGATATTATAAATTTGATTTGTTTTGAAACTTGACATTAATTAATATTTAATTAAACATATCAAAAAGAGTTTTATTGATTTTAAATTTGATTAGTGGTCTATTAGACTGGGGTTGTCGTTTAAAGGTTAAAAACATGGCGGCGAGACCGCGCGACGGACGAAGGGTTAACTTCATCTTTGTCCAAAATCGTCTTGTTTTATTCCTTGCCACACAATAAACTATAATTCTCACAAAAACGTCTTAAATCTCCCAAAGCTTTTAATACTTTTAATTAATAATTACAATTCAATATTTCATTCAAATATTTTACTGTAATTACGTTTTCATATTTAAATAAAAGAAAAAACGATCCAACCAATATATTTATTATAAAAAAAAAAAAAAAGCGATTGAAATAAACTTTTATCGCTATCATTGAATCCAAAAAATATGGACGTAAAATCAAAAATAATGCAAGAGCATTCGACAAATTTCTATTTCAATCATCTAAATATACTTTAAATTTACTCTATTAAATATTGTAAATAGTTCATTTACTATATATTTAAATGCAAATATATACCAATTAAAAAAAATGTACATAGTATTCGTCTGATATCATGTTGATTAAAAAGTCATATAAATACTAACGGCTAGTAAAAAAAATTACTATTCAGAAAAAAAGTCCATATAGTAGAAAAAAATTTGTATCAATTATTTAGTTACGAAAAAAAATGAGTGTAGTTGAAAATTAATGAGGGTAAATTAATTACGGTTAAGCTAATAATGGTAAAGGTGCATCTTCTTCATATACAATTGCGCACTTATTATTCTTCATTTCTTTTCGTATAAGATTGTGCTGTAAATTAAAAAAAAATAAATATTACGGTTATTATTATTGCAATATTAGTCACGTTGAGTTCAACGTGATAAAAACATTAGCTATTATATGAAGCCTTACATAAAGTGTTACTCTTATATATGAGCACACGGTTATTAGACAATAATGATAATAATAATAAAAGAAAGAAATACTCTGCTGTATTGTAAGACTTCATGATATTAAATTTATTTATTTATTTATTTATTTAATTGCTTCTTAATAATGTAATTTTAAATTGTAGCGTAAAACGTAATAAATAAAATAAAAGTTATAAAAATGAAAATTTGTTATAGTCGACTCTTTCTATGTGACCACTCTGAAAATGTCCGTTCCCCTCATTTTAGAGTTTAGTTGTTCCCTCACCAATGGACAGTCATTAATTTTTTTCAAACTCTCTGTATATGTTCGCAACAATCGTACTTGTATACGTATACTATATTATATATATATATATATATATATATATATATATATATATATATATATATATATATATATATATATATATATATATATATATGTATAAATAGTTTCTCACGGCGGCCAGATTTAAGGCAGACACTTAAAGAGAGTCGAATCTGCAAATAAAATCTACGACCAAATCGAACATAATGGTATGATAGTGAGGGGACTGTATTTCTCGGAAATATATTCTCCTACAGCCCCGAAAGCGGACACTTTCAGAGAGCCGACTGTATTAATTAAATTTGAAAAGATAAAAAAAAGAATTATAATAATTTTTAAATAAATGTAAAATTGTTTATTTACCATTCATGTCTCACCTGAGATGAAACGTAAGATGTACAATTAGTGCTCTGGTTAAAAGAATCGCATTCACTTGACGAGTTGCTGCGATCCAAAGTTAGTTTAGTGCCAAAACTCTCGAGTTCTTGGTCAAGATAAAGCTGATCTATTTGATCGCTTACGAGAAGTGGTTGTTTAAATGTCTTTAGTTTTTGGAGATCGTCTTTAAGAACTTCACTTAAAGCTTTTGGAGACATTTGATAATTATATATTATTTCAGGTGTCATTTTTACACTGTGATACCACGGCAAGCCTTTCTTTTGCAGTGAAGATGTAGTTGCTTCCATATTAGGCTGTGTCATATCATTTTTTAAATTATTTATCATCCCAAAACGTCTGTTTGTCGACTCACCCCCACCATTGTTTAATGCATTTATCTAATTAAAAATACATATTATTATTTATTATTTACAACAGTAATAACTCTACAGCATAATGATTTTAAAATAAGTGATTATTACCTCTGAAATACGTGCAGCGTAATCATTCTCATTGCAATTAGAACTACTGTTAGTGCTGGTATTCAAAAAACTTCCATAAAAACTGGAATCACTTGAATCTTCCATACTCGATTCATTTTGTCCATTTCTATCATATATACTGACACAAGACGAATAATGATAACTGGGTGAAAATAATTTTTTTGACGACTCTGAGGTTGCCATAATACTACCAAGTTCAGCTTTGACACTAGTGTCTTGGCTTGTCGGCCGTTTTAGCTCCGTTGAATGTTTTCCCGATAATAAAGTTACAGGTCTTTGCAAATTATCTAATTGACTTGGTGCCTGAGCCATCATAGATGGATAAGTAAATGGAATTGGTGCTGAGCTAGCATCACCAATTATTGTTGGATACACTATTCCGCCACATGATGTTGGGTACGATACGAATGGACTCTGCTGATATTGATA
Source organism: Microplitis demolitor (assembly GCF_026212275.2). Lineage (NCBI taxonomy): Eukaryota > Metazoa > Arthropoda > Insecta > Hymenoptera > Braconidae > Microplitis > Microplitis demolitor. Next base: position 19,061,782 of record NC_068545.1, on the reverse strand, counting down.
CTGATACTGATACTGATACTGTTGGAATGATAAAGTCGAATATTGTGGCTGAGTTGATTGAGCTGATTGAAATTCCATGTTTTTACTGTCGATTTGTATTTGTGAAACAGGTGCATAGTAAACTGGCAGTATTTGATTTAAACCAGAAGGATGGAATGTATTTTGATAAACTAAAGGCAATTGTGACCACATGTTATTCCTTGTTCGCACTTCATTTAATACAAATTGATCTATTTTTGTTTTCACACACAGTGTTGTATTATTACTTTTAGTGTTATTTCTATTTCTTTTATTTTTCATTGGTACCTATAAAATTTAAAATAAATACATAAATATACGGTGTCAAATTTTAGACCGTGTGAGTCAGAACGTTCACACTACAAAGGGTATAAATGTGCAAGTTATTTATTTAAAAGGTGCAAAAGAAAACACGCATACTGTGTTAAAAGTACACCACTTGATATTTCACACTGAGCAGACCGTGTAAAGTTCTCGGGTGCCATTTTCACACCAAAAATTTTTCGCAGTATTTTTAACTTTTCGCTATGGAAGTTTAAAATTTTCAAAAAAAAAAAAAAAAAGAAAGTTATTGGTTTTGGTCCGATTTTTCAAAATTTTTTTTATATTGCTACAAATATATTTAATTTATAATTTTAATATTTTAAATAGTAACCAACAAACCTTAAAAAGTTCTTCTTTACAAACATGCCCAGCTTTGCGTTTCCTATCACGCCTACTTCGAGAATTTGTAAGTTCAGATTCTTCAGATCCACTGTGTTTTTTTTGAGTATTTATATCCACTCTACTGGCTTTTACACTTGACAATCGCTCTCTGTGTTCTTTTACCAAAAGCTTTTCCGTATTTTTATTGTTTTCATTATATTTAGGTACCTATAAATTTTAAAATTTTATTTTACTTAACGTTATCACATTTTAATCAATTAGCAACTTTTTTCAACACATAGTACGACAAGGAATAAAACGAAATGATTTAAATAGAGAGTGAAGTTAACTACCCTAGCTGAAAGTGAGAGCTACCATCACCTTAAGTCTGAAATCGTATTTCATTCCGCGACCCACACTATGGGAATATTCAGAAATTCAATTTGAAAGATAAAGATGAAAGTTCTGCGTTCAAAAATATTATCTGGTTAAACCAGAGGAATAGATAACTGCAGTATCAAAACAATTTGAAATGATTTAAAACAATTTGAGTCAATTAATATATAGATATACACTTCGCATGGATTAAATTATTTTTCTTAATCAGGATTTATCAATGTCCAGAGTGTTTTTTTGAACATGCCCAATAATTTAAACTCGTCATTTAAATGCATGTGAAATGAAAAATATTTTTGTATTAAGAAAGTATAGTAATAAAATATAAATAATTATTAACCTTAATATGTTCATCTTCGAGAATTAGACAGCCATTACGTTTTCCATTTCGACTTTTATCTTGAATTTTTTTATCTTTTGTTTTTTCTAATTTTGGTTCTTCAGTACCATTATTACTATTGTTATTATTATTATTATTATTATTATTATTATTATTGTTAATAATAATAATAATATTATCATCATTATTATTATTATCATTATTTTTAATATTATTTTTATTAGAATTTCCAGTCTTAATATTTGACTGAAGTTTTTTATGTTTTTGAACCATAAGTTGTTCCATATCGTGATTATGCTTTTTAAGTAATATTTCAGTGAGAGGTATTGTCTGAAAATTATCTGTCGAAGTTGAATTACTATTATTATTAAGTCTATCTTTGCCGCTGGTTAAATTATTAGAACCGTTGCTAAAATATTCTCCACTTCCACTACCACCGCTATCATTTTTTGTTGGACTTGAATTTGAAGCTATAAATGTAAATCATTAAAAAAATAATTGTTGAGATACATTTATTATTCGTTAACTTTTTATCTAAGATAAGTCGCTAAGTGCCAATTATCAAATTATGTCGCCTCCTTACTAGAATAAATAATTTATTAAATTGTATAATTACTTCGAGAATTGGAGTGAAATATTTTTTCATCGCTGACGGGTACAATATTAACTATCGGTTTGCTGTTGAAAAATCTTTCGATTTTATCATTATAATTTAATTGATGGTAACTCAGCGGTGTTTCACTTGATGATTTAGTTCCACTGCATTTGTGGGGAGGTGAAATTTCGCCAGCCATCACACCTTTACGTTTCTATAAAAATGTATGACCGTTTGATCAGAAACAATGTATTTAAATACTTTAATCATTAATTATTCATCCAAATTATTAAAATTTTATTTTTTTTCATTGTCAATAAAAAATAATTAAAGCAGCATTTTAATCTTCTATTTCTACTAATAATGTTAGTAAAGCGACCGCGTCCTTTTTGATGGTGAAAAATATCGATTTTTTTTTGTATTTTTTGTGGAAAATTTCATCTCTAACAAAATATATGTCCAATAGTTTTTAAGGTCGAAAAAAATGATTTTCCTAACAGATACTTGAAATCTACGACATTTAGCGCCAATAGCCGGCAGCTAGTGATGCGGAATGACCGTCATTTTGAGTTTTTATCACAAGACGGTCCGCTGACGGTCTTGTGACCGACGGACCTAAATGACGAGCCTGTTCTATTGCGAAATGACTGTCAAAAATTTTTTTGTCACAAATTTGGTCAGTTGCATCTGGCTAGATGATTTGTGACCGTCATCAAATTTTCGGTCACAAATTTGGGCTTGGTCATGAATTTGATCAGTCACAACCAGCTAGATGATTAGACGCAATCTTTTTTGCAAATGATTGAGAAATTTAGTTTCCCTTCGTATTCTTATCTCGTGGTATTTTTAAGAAAATGGCGGTTTCAAAATTTAAATTTGTATAAAAGTTAGAAAGGCGTTTATAAAATGTCGCCACAATTGTGACGATTCAAAAAGTACAAAAAATATCACCGAGTCTCAGAAACGAGATTTTGAATAATCGAATGGAAAATTAAAATCTTTCGGTTACGTGTGAAGGCTTCAAAAAATAATAACAATGAAATTTTGCTTCTGCATTTTGATCTGAAATCTAAACACTGAACTTTATAATTCAGAATGCACAAAAAAATTCCTCAAGAAAACTATTTTTTAAAATATGATTGTTTTATAACAATTTTTTATTTCCCGCTAAAAAGATTGAAAATTGTCAAAAAAAAAAAAAAAAACGAAGGAAAGTTATTAGTTTTTGTCCAATTTTATAAAATTGAGTTTTCAGCAGATTTCACTGAATTTTTTTTTTTTATCTTTTTCAAAGAAAATAACAGTTTTTTAAGCTCGAAGAGTACTCTGAGCTCAAAAACAGTAAGAAGTTATTAGGTTGCCATACAGGGTCAACTGTTTGTCAGATTTTTTTTTATACAAAATTTGTAAAGATTACAAAAAAAGTCTATAATTATTTTGTGTACTATCAATTAATCATGATCGTCAATTTGATAAATTAAAATTCAGTGAATGATGAATCAATGTTTGGAATATCCATAAATTGAAATTCTATTCAATGTTTACAAATGAATAGTACTCCCAATAGATTAAATTTAAAAAAACAAATAACTCTGAACTCAGTGTCCACTCTTAATTAATTTAACACCCTCAAAAAGTTGCGGTCTTTGTTTATTGAGCATGCATATTAGTAATAGATGAATAAGTGTAAAACATATGATAATGTTACCATATTTCAGCCCCACTGTTAAAAATTCAACCAGTATCAAAAAATTTGTTGTTCTCCTTTTTAAATAATAGTATATTACACACTTAAGGAGGAAAGTAGGATATTCCGACTCGGGTGGCAAACACGCCGATTGGGACATCCTGCCTACCTCCGTGGTGTGTAAAATTTAAATAATTTGTTCTCTCATAAAATAAAAGAACGACTTTCTTCCCTCGAAACAGGGCAGGAATTTAAACTTCCGGTGCAGGTATGATGAAAAATGAATTATTGTTTTAATAGTAATTAATAACAATAGTATGCTACAAAGAATTTACATAAATCTATAAAAATTATATCAAATATCGGTCTTGTTACTCACCACGAAAAAAAATTTGATGTTAACTGTCTAAATAATTGAGCTTACGTGATTATAATAATAACAAATGAATAATTAGAAAAAGCTTACAACGTCTAAATACATGAATAGTATAATATGATATAATATGAAGATAAAATGAAGTAATAGTCACCGAAAGTCTCATTTCATCCGTATACATTACAGGTGTCCTAGATGTAGGCAATGATTTCTTATCGTTATCACAAGTCTTGTTTTCGACAAATGATGCAATGTCTTTGAATTTCATAGCCGAGCCATAATCGAAAGTACAGCTTTGGATTCTCTGCTCATAAGATGAAGAAAAACAGAGAGACGGATTCGTATAAAGACACCAAATAGGTACAACCAATGATTGTACCTTTTTGGTTATCATTATTATTGTTGTTGTTACACAAAATACAACGTGAGAATGCTATCTGAATTTTGTTTTTGTCAAGAATTATGATTATATTATTATTATTATTATTATTACTATTATTATTCTAATAAATAAAAATAGCACTACCCACTCGTACTTGCCTGTTTAATAGTACAACAATAAGTTGTAATATTTATTTTAATTTTTATTTTATAATATAAATGTGCACGTGAATAAATTAATAAAAAAGGGGATATTACCTCGGCAAGGAGGGCACAGATCTCGCCCTCAATAATCCTTGATTTAATCAAAACTTCTTCACTCAAATTATCATTCATTATATTAGTCATTGATAATTGTTGCTGAGTTTGATTAAATATATTTATATCAACCGGACCACTAATAATACGATGTTGACCTATAACAAATTCAATTTTTTTCTCCCACGGATTGACAAACGCCGACCACTCGGTCTCCAATAAAATATATTCTCCATTGTGTATATAAAATCTGTATGGTTTCGATTTGAAAGCCGCTCCAGAAAGTCTAATAATCTGTTAAATTTAAAAATCAACAATTGTTATTTTAAATTGTATCAACATCTTACGTAATGACCATTTTTTTTTATTCCGTTTAGATCATTTAATAATATTTTTTTTTTTAAGCTTCAGTCTACAACAAATGCTCACAGTCTTGTAGATCTCTTTGATAAAAGGCATATCCTCTGGGTGATAGTAATCGAAGACTGAGCGTCCCATCATATCTTGAGGTAAGTAACCGAAATACTGGACCACCTCGTCGTCGAGATGAGTAAAACGGCAATTGGCATTATGACGAGTTGTAAATGAGGTAATTTTATTTTCTGCTGCTACAAAAAATTCTAGTTTATTAAGACATGATTATTTAAATAATCATAAGTGTATTCAAAATTAATAACCCGATCTACAACACTTTTTAAAATTCCATTATTCAAAAGCCTTAACATTTTTTATAAATCTACACGGAGAAAAATGTTGGCTCGAAACCTACCACTTTTTATTACGCTCATACGAAAAATTATTATGCTGTATCGCAATACTTACTACGCACGAGAAACTTATCGATAAACGTTAATAACAATTACTTTCATCCATTATAATAATTGTAATGTGGCATAGTAATTTTTTATAAGAGCCTTTTGGATGTTTTACTTCCTGTTTCAAGTTTGGCCAACAGCATAATAAAAATCTGTAGGTTTCGAGCCAACATTTTTTGCCGTGTAGATTTAAACCATTTTTCTCTTGGTTATAAAATATTTTCTGGTTATAATAGACACAAAAAGTTTCTTATCAAAAACTACCTAACGAAACTTTGTACTGTCTAAACACACAGTAAGTATCTCAATTTTTTTTGCCATGGAAATTGCAAAATGCAATACACGGAGAAAAAAAAATAGGTATTTTTCCTGTATTCAAATGAAGGAAATTCCTATACTGCCATAGTAAAAATTCCTGGCCATCTCGAGGCGGATGATACTATCTATGTATTTTTATGAAAAGTCACCCGTAACTTTTTTTCTGTTAGAAATAACGCCACACTGTGAAAAATTCCCATTAAATTTTACTATGGGTGCATTGTAACCCCGGACCATAAGAAAACTGGTACAAAATTTACAAGTGTCCCATAGTAAACAAATGCGCATAGGTCCCAATCGTGTCGTCTGCGCATACCGTTTACTATGGGACACGTAAATTTTATACCGGTTTTCTTATGGTCCGGTGTTACAATGCACCCATAATAAAATTTGTTGGAAATTTTTCACAGTGCACAAAATATAAACGTTTCCTGTTTATGAAGATGTCATTTACACGGAAAAAAAATTGGCATTTCTCCTATATTCGCATAGAAAAAATTCCTATAGTGTCATAGTAAAAATCCCCATGTCGACATAGGAATAATCCATATGCAGCAATAGGAAAATATTTATATTTTATAGGTATTTCACCTATGTTATGTTTTTCCTTTGTTAACATTGTGATTATTCTTAAGTTGATGAAGTAAAAATTCCTATAACAGCATAGGAATTTGCTTCATATGTTACATGGTTTTTTTTACATTGTTGCCATATGAATAATCACTACGGCATTATTAGAATAATTCCTATGTTACCATAGTGAAAACTCCTATGATCAACATTGGAAAAATATCTTTGCGAAAATAGGGAAAATTCCCATTTATTTTTCTCCGTGTACTGATGGAATGTTCTTACATCGCTAAATGTAAATAAAATTCCACTAAAAATATTCCAAAAATGTTCTAGACTGTGAACTTCAAAAATTGAGACGATTCTGAACTTTTCAAGTTGAACATTTTTGGAACTTCAAAATAATTAGAAGTGTGAAAATTTTCAAACTAGTGTGAACTTCTCTTGCGGGTTTCTAATTTTTTTTTAATTTTTTAAGAAAAAATGTTTTAAATTGACAATTTTATGTTCATAATAATTTTAGAATTAGTTTCACTCACTCATTTTTTAGACTATTTTTGAACAAGTCAAAAAGTGAAAAAAAAAACTGATCTTCCCAAAAAGTTCTTATAAAAGTAAAAAAATGTTCATAAATATTTTCAAATCATTTTTATGTTTTTTGGCCCATATCTCAATAATTTTCGTGAGAGCCTTAAATATTCATAATTCCTTTATTGTAACGTTCTTCAAATCCCAAAAATTGTCAAATCAACTTATTTTTGGTGAAAAAATAAAACGCGCAAGAAAAGCCTAGAACAGTTGAAAATAGTTGACTTTCTATTTTTTTCAAAGTTCCACAAATGTTTAACTTAACGTTCAGAATTGTCTCAATTTTCGAAGTTCACTATCATAAACGTTTTTGTAACGAATTTTTTTCACATGGGTTCCATAAAATAAAAACGCATAATACTAATTTTATGGTAAAAAATCAAATTAAAAAAATTAGCTAAGATTTATAAACGACGATTTTAAAAAAAAAATGAATTAAAATTATTAATTAGCTTGTAAAAAATTTTAAATCATGTAATAAAACAATCGAACTATTTTCATCGATATTGCGATATGAATATTAATTGTTTTGTTGATTATTACTGTTATATATGAATACCTTCATAAGCAGAAAGTATTGGCTCAGATTTTATTATTAAAGTCATAATAGATGAATGTGCATTCTCCATAGATTCAGGAAAATTTTTAAAGCACAAACTCATATGAAATGGTAAATAAGCTGATGTTTTTACAAATGTATTTTCATTATCTGTTGCTGTTTGAATTTGATATAATGATTTTTGTTTAGCATCTGAATCATCATTTTTCTGGATATTGTGTGGATTGCATCGTAAATTACAAAAGAAATTCGTTTGTTGTTCGTTAATATCTAAACAATAAAAAATTAAATGTTTAATTATCACACATAATTTATAACTTTTTCTTCTGAATACACTGATCCAAAAAATTGAAGGGACAGAAAAATATTATTAATTTTTCAGTGATTTTTAAAAAGCTGTAACTGAAAAATAATCGTATCGAGATCTTAAAAAAATAATTTTACAGCTTGAAATTTATGGTTTCGATCAAAATTTTTTTTAGATTTACGGTTATTGTTTTTCTTCTTATTGAAGGATCCACGGGCTGGGGAAATTTTTTTTTCAGGAACATCAATGCATAGGCCAGTTAACAAAGTTATTTAGCTTTAGTTTATTCTTTTTTTTTCTTTTTTTTAGCTTAACTTTTGGCTTTGAGCATCGATATCTCAGCTACCGATGATTGCACAGTACATTGGAGGGCTGCTTTGAAAACTAATAAATTCTCTACAAGAATCTTTCATAAACTTTTTCCATAAAAATTAAATTTTTTGCATTAGTGTATACGATATATATAAGTTGTTATTTATTATTAAAAACGTACTTTCTTGACGATTGTTTAATAATAGAAAAATTCCTTCGGAAAGTTTATCCATAAATAACTTTTTGTTATTTGGATGGATAAAGTCAATGAATGAACAACCGAGCCAACTGTTCTGCGGGTAACCAAGTGCCGTTTGCAGTGAACTTGACGAATAGAGTATGAGTCCGTCATGCAACGATACCACCGTATAAAAACCATCCTTTTGAAAAAAATACAATAAATTAATATTAGTTTTATGGAATCATTATTTTTGTCATTGTTAATAAATGATCGATTTCATTCCGACCATTTGAAATTCGGTCAACTTTTTTTTTTTTTTTTTTTTTTTTTTAACTGACCAGAAAAAATTGAATAAATAAGAATTTTCAGCACAATGGATATTATTTTTCGTGTAATAAATATTATTTATTGTCTATTGAATGTAATTTTTCTTCACTATGTATGCATGTATCTTGTATCATATACTGGCAAATAATGGGACCTATTTATTATAATAAATACTAACATTTAATTTTGGGTTGATATTGTCCGGAGAATCGATTTGAGAAACAATGTCTCTCTTGGGTATGATGAAGTTTGAATCGCCATTGTGTTCGCCAGGTTCCTTAGCATCCACCAACTCTACATTACCTATTTCTTCTTCTATTCAACCAACAAAAATATAAGTTATGTTTCGTTTCGTAAGGACTTGTTAGGCCCACTGGATGTAAGAGTGAAAAATGCCATTCAATTTTTTTCGTCATTATGAATATATACTTCGACTTAATAGCTGTCAAATGTCAAAACTACGTTTGTAATATGATATTTCTAACGTGACTGCATTTCTTTTTTCTTTTTTTTTTTTTTTTGGTGATTTCCCATTTGAAAAAAATTATATATCCGGCAGGATGGGATATATAAGAGATAGATAAAATATGATCAATATCATATTTTTATACGAAATAATTCTTAAATCTGTGTTGATATACTAACAAATATATTTTATAGAATATTAGTTATATTATACACTAGACAATAAGTTTGGTTTATTAAGACCAGAGCGGTTAATATAAAGCAATATTGACGATAAACAAATTTAATAATAACCATCCTGGTTAAGAAATTTGATTGGATCTGATTCAAACTTTATTAGATTTCGATTGAGTTTAATCGGAATGAATCGGGTTTGTTCGGAAAATCATATTGTTATTAAAATTATATTTTCCGATTGATACCGATTAGTTCCGATTATAAACTTTTAATCAGATTCAATGGATTTAAATCGAAAAATATTCATACAGAAATTTCCGATTAATTTGAATAAGATTAAATATGATACTAAAATATACATGCTGACAGTTTTATAGCATGTAAGCTATTGAAATCTTGTCCCTTAGATGAGTATTATTATTATTATTATTTTTTGTTTTAAATAAACTGTCGGAATTTTAAAAAATTATTTAAAAAAGCAGTACTAGCTTTGTAAAATAATTTTTTTGAATTTACAGGCTGTAATATCTTTAAAATTCATCGATATTTTAAAATTTTAATTATTGTTTTTAATAATTAAAAAATTCATATTATTATAGCATGAAATCTTTCAATTTTAGCAATTGCTTTTTTTAAATATACTAACAGGGATGCAGTAACGTTTCAATAAATTGTAACTTGACTAACAGTTTAGAGATTTGAATAATAAACAAGCGGCGCAATAATGCACTGATAATTATGGTAATAACAGGGTGAGTGAACCAGTAAGTGACCGCGTAACCAATGAATGAACGGTCATATTTTTTAACATTTTCATGTAGAAAGATGGAATAAAATTAGAATTTAAATTCTAAAAGTTGCACTGATAGAAGTATTTTTGATATTCATAAATGCATTTATTTGAAATAAGCATTTATTTTCCTCAAATATAGATTTATTAATAGTTAATAAATCTCATGTTTGAATTAACATCACTGTGATTTTTGACTACAGCGCCACTTTTTGTTTACAATGCCTTTCAGTATACTGTCTAGTGTAACAAATTCAAAATATAATCAACTAAATATTATATTATATAAATAAAAAAAATGCTGAATATTTTTTAAATTAATTACTGTGCGTATTATTTTCTTTAAAAAAATAAACTTAAATGGGACTAAATTTTTTGACATAACCCTACTTAATTAGCTTCATGTGTCATTTCCTATTCAAATAAACCATTTATTAACTATTAAGAAATATTTATTTGGTTCAAATAAATCTCATTTAATAAATCATTTGTTAACTATTAATAAATATTTATTTGGTTAAGCTTTCAAATGAATCATTTATTAACTATTAATAAATCTTATTTGGTTCAAATAAATTTTTCTATCAGTGTGTCAATGAAACAGTAATCATGTATTTTCTTTATGGAATTGTGATTAAAATCTAAATGATGTAGGAAAAAATTAGATAATGTTCATTTACTAGTCGTGTTCATTTACTGGTCCGATCACCCAACAATAAATTTATATACTTTAGTAAATATTGAATAAGAATAAAAAATAAATAAAGATGTGTTACTCTCTGTTACAGCAGTGCCTTATGACATTACGTATTTTTGATCTTAAAAAAAAAAAAGTGACATACCTGATTTTTCAAACTTTTGATCTGATATATTTGAGATTACTGTATAAAGACCAGTCTTGGTCTGTTGGCCTACACTTTTTAGGGCTGACTTTTTACCACTGCCAAGCGGCGTTGTTGTCTTTGATTTCTTTTTCTGGTGTTCTTTATCGTTTATCTCGCTGATTGGCTGAGTTAGCGCCTCATTGCTACGTTAATTTATGGATAATAAAATCATTGAAAAATATATTTTATATTAAAAATGTATAACGATTGAAATTATTTTAAAATATTATGCCGATGCAGTCAATCTAGGAAGAGTTTAACTATCGGAAATATTATCTAAACAATAATATAAAGACATACTTTTATTTTGTTTACACTATTGACAGTTAAAAATCCAAAGATATCCAGTTCGGTGGTAAAAAAATAATGCTAAGTATACTTTTCAGTATGATCCAAATCGCCTTAATTAGACTGAAATTACTCAAGCTTACTGTATGCATGATAAATCACTTCGTAAATATTTATCGTCATTGAAACAAAGAATTTTTTTGCGTCATAATGCCGCTTTTTCACTAATCCTCTTAAGAATGGTTTTCAGATAATTTTGTCCCAGCTTTTCTCTGAAATAAAAGCTCTAAACGCAAAATAAAGACACAGACCCGATGCTTTACTCTATGAACTAGCGACGTGCACTTGATTTTTTTGATAACTTCGATTTGTTTACGAGAAAAGCTTGGACAAAGTTCCTGTTTAATGTACAAGTGCAACAGAGATAGTACCGTTTATCCAGTTGAGTGCGAATAGAGAAACAAATGAAAACGCGTCTTAAAAACATTGTTTTTAATTTTTTCTTTATATTTATCGTATATTATTTTAAAGGTATTCTATATAAAATCTAATTATATAAATATATGTATATATAGTAGACAGTGTCAAATAATAGTATATTTTACACCTCGGGCAGGAAAGTAAGAAATGTCTCAGATCTCATGTAATTGTTGGCCGAGGCGAAGCCGAGGTCAACAAATATGTGATCTGAGGCTTTTTTATTTACTGCCCAAGGTGTCAATACTATTTTTCTCCTCGACGGAAGCGGAAAGCGTCAACTTCGTTTCACACAGCGGGAAAAAAGTTGACGCTTTTTGCCCGGAGGGGAGAAAAATGGATATTTTTTCGAACTTCCAACTCAATTACACAACGCGCGCTTGCTTAAATAAGATTTCTTATTTAAAAGACATGGGAAAAATTTTTTTTTAACTTTAAAATTTTATAACTCGTTAACGGATCAAAAATTCAAACGATCATAAGATACTTTTGTAGAAAATTAAATGTTCTATCAATAAGGTTTCTTATAATTGTTTGATAAATTTAACCGTTCAAAGGTCATTTGAGCTTAAATTCAAATTTATGGTAAATTTCTCGTTTTTTTACTTTTCCAGCAATACTATCAGTCTTATTGCCAAATGTCATGGTACTTTTCCTGTCGGAGATTTTTTTTTGCATTCAAAACATGTTATTTAATCTTATAGTTCAAAAATTACAGGTTTTCCAAATTAATATGTATATATATATATTAGGGTGGCCCAAAAAAACCGACTATTTTTTTTTTCGAGTCTCTTATAAAAATTTGTTGGTTTACGATGTCTTAAGAAGTCTTTCCAAAAATCAACTCGATAAAAAATTTTCAAGAGGTTGCTCACAAATTTTGAAAGTATCAAAAATGATTGAAACTCGGATTTTTTACTTTTAAATTTTTTCTTTGTCGTGGCAGCAATAGTTTATTTTTATAAAATCATGTCTAAGCTGAAAATTTCAGCCCAAAATTTAAATATTTAAACCTCGCTCAAGAATTTCAAATGTTTCCGAGTGCTGTCTTTTGAACATTTTAGAGCGACCCTTGAATATTAATAATAAAGCTTCTTAATTTTTTCACCATCAATTTGCATCACAATGAATGAAAATATAACCCAAAAAATAGAAATAATAAGTTATATACATACTTTTTGATTTTTTAATTCAATTTTTAGGTTCTTCGTTTATTCAAAACTTACAAAATTTTATTGTTTAAGACTGCCCTGTATATTTTTGGTTATGCAAGTTATATTTTAGTGAAATGACAATAATTGAGTTATAAAATAATACAAAAACTAATTCAGAGCATGAGTTACATATTATCAGTTAATATTCAAAATTCTTGAGCGCCGTTTAAATATTTAAATTTTGGGCTTAAATTTTCAGCATACATGTCTATAAACATGATTTTACAAATATAGATTATTGCTGCCCCGAGAAAGAAAAAATTTAGAAGCAAAAAATCCAAATTTTAATCATTGTTGATATTTTAAAAATTCGTGAGCAACCTCTTAAAATTTTTTATCAAGCTGATTTTTGGAGAGGCTTTTCAAAACATCATAAGCCAACATATTTTCATAAGAAACTCAAGAAAAATAGTCAGTTTTTTTGGGTCACCCTAATATATATAATTTTCTTGTAAAAAAGATCAAAATGTTTAGTAATTAAAAAAAATGAATAATAAAAAAATATAAAAATTACTATTCATGTTATTAAAGTAACTAGTTTTGACGATTATAGTAAAGATTACATGACTCGATTGCGGATAAATTCTTACGTGACACACGTTGTTGGCTGTTGTGTATGAAAAGTCACGCGGCCAAACACGTGCTCGAATTAACATCATCAGTACTAAATAATGTACATACATGACTTATGTTTGTTATTGACCGTCACTATTTCTCAAATATAGTAACCTCATACTTTACAAAAAAAAAAAAAAATATTATAATTTTTATTAAACACAATCTCTTATAATTTTTACTCTCCAAATATGAATTAGTGAAATGCACTATGAATCAGTGGATAATCACTATTTCTCCAACTATACGTATACCACTAATTCGCAATGAATTTAACTAATTAATATTTAGAGACTCATACGAAAAAATATATCCCGGCAAAGTAGCATACACTGAACATAGAAGCCACACATATACTATTTTACCGGGATATATATTTTTTCGTGCGGAGAGTATAATTTACGTATTATTTGTAATTTATGTTAATATAAACTTTTGTTTTATCAATAAACAAAATAATTTTAATAAATATATGAAACCTTCATTTTAATCAACCTAATTACGTTATGCAATCAACTGACTTTACCTAACAATTACAATATTAATCGATCATTATACTTAAAAAAAGTTTATAAATATATAAATCGATTGATCTTATAATTTGTAATTAATTAATATAAGCTTGATATATATTTCATTCATATCGCTGATAATTTCGACACGTCATAGATAATAAATATCATCCATATCGTCGTTGAAATGTATTTCTTAATATCATAACTTTTTAAATTAATGAGTTTGTGTCATACTGTAAAAAATTTTCAAGTGAGTGATTAAATCCGTAGAGATGATTCTTTATTTATTTAATTCCCACGGGGTTAAATTCACTCCGAAAGGGAGTTTATTTTAATATTTAAACTTCCGTTCGGAATGAATGCCGATTTAAATAAAATTTACATCACTCTGATAGAAAAAGCTCCTTATTCATTCCATATGCAATTTTTTTTTAAACTCCGGAACTTCGAGTGACGGAATGAATTCGGATTTAAATAAAATCCATATTCACCATGAATTCACTTCCGACTTTTTGCAGTGTGTATAAGTCGATCAAGACCGACAATTGCGTTTTATTACATTTAAATTATTTTATTTTATTAATACTTTTGGGTTGAAGCCACACGTTACCTGATACCAGAATTGAAAGGATGATCACCGCAATCATCACTGCTTCCTGAACGATTGCTGTTTTTATTAGAGGGTGAACTTCCACTTCTAAAAAAATATTTTTTAATTTATTTTATTTTAATTATTAACACAAATCATTTTTTAATTTATTTTTATTATCATTTGAATTAACAACGCGGTGATGAATTTAAATTTTTATTTATTTTAATCAATGTCGGGAATACTTAAATTTTAAAGATTATAAAAAAAAAAAAAAAAAAAAAAAAAGTAATAGATTTATTAACAAAATTACAAGTTGATTTTTAATGCCTCGTGATTGGTAGTAAAAGAAGGTGGAGTATTATTGGGGTACCTCTAAAATTTTTTAATAAGGAAACTTATTTTTTTTTTATTTTAAAGTTTTTATCAAAAAAGTACAAAGTACTCAGATACAAAAAAAAAATTGTTTAGTTTTATAGAAAATAATGAAAAATTTTTTACCGATAATTTTTTATTTATTGTTAAATTATCATAAATTTTAAAGTGGCATAAAATACCCACGGTAAAACTAGGCAGCTAACAAATAAAAAAAAAAAAAAAAAAAATGAGTGCTCTGTCTTGATCCCAAAAAAAAAATTTCTAAATAAATTTTTTCGAGGCATCCTGTCATGTTTCGAAAAAAATTATAATTACTCACAAGAACTAATTCTTAAAATACCCGTCCACATCCCTCTCTCCCATATTTATAGAAAAATATTATTTTTAATTGAATTAAGAAAGCTAAAAATAATTTAGTTGTTCTAATAATAGCATCAACAGGTTGATTAGTTCTATTGTAAGATGCACAATTAATTTTATAATAAAACGACTATAATTGGGACAATGAGTTATATTTGTACACGATATACTAAAAATAACACAATCAACTTGTTATATCTGTAGATCTATTAATAGCCAGAGTAAGTTATGTTTTCTGTATAGGGAAGCAGATTTCGAGACACTTGAGAATTTTATTAATTTATATAAATAACATTCTACCCTCTACTTTTATTATATTCGATCTATAAATAAATTGTCATGACCTATGGCAAGAAACTTTGAGGGGTCTTAGCTCAAGAAAAAAATTCATTTATTAAATTTTAGAAATACGAAAAACGAAAAGAAGATTATTCGTATAGTTTTAGATTTTATAATTCAATTTTTTGAATTTTCGCTTTAATCTTAAAAAAAAATTTGTTGAAAAATAGGAAATTATTGTAATTTGAATAATTTTTTTAAAAATTCTTAAGAAAAGTTTACATTAGTGAGTATTTTTGTAAAATTAATTTATGACTCAATTACAATAGAACTTGTGGTAATTAATGGCCCAACAGAATATATATCTAACGATATATTTTAGGATTAATCGGAAAAGCAATTTTTGAATTATTGAAAAAATTGAATTCAATAAAAAGGTTAAGGGAATTATTTATATTCCATGTTTGTTGATTTTATGTTAAAGTTCACTACTTGTGTTTAGCGAATAATTACAAGTCACGAAAAGGCCGGGAAAAATGGAAACACTAAAAAAATGTTTTTCCACATTTTTAACAAAGTTTAACAAGTATGGCAATATGACATATACATTTAAAAATATAAAATTACACTGGTAATGCAATCTGAGAATAAAAGAACAAAAACAAATGGATTTCGAAAAGAAATTATGAACAATTTGATTAATAAATGCCGGAATTTCAAATTACGTGAAAATAATAAACTACATTTTCAAAACTTTAATAGATCGCCTTGTCGCTACTAAACACCAAAATCAATATAAAATTAAAATTTTCATTATTGCAAATTTTATTTCCAATTTCAAAAGTAAGACGTCGATATCTGCTTCCCTGATTATTTACTATATCCTTTAAACAATATGAGTTTTTGAATACAACTATATAAAAACAACTTAATGAAAAAAAATTTAATTTTCCAAACACTTGACACCAAATGAACAAAGAAAAACTCAAGTTACTTGTTCCAATATGAACACGTATAAATTATTCTTGTTTGAAATGCTATGCTGTCATAGTAATACCGGCTATATTGGCCACACAACGCAAATTAAAATAAATATATACAAAAATTTACGATAATTATATCATAAATTATTGTGGCCATTGTTATGTTTTGAAAATTTTCATTTAAATTTGTGTTAGGTCGCTAACATCATCAAATGTTACACAGATAGAAAGATTTCTTAGCATTTAAAAAAGATTTATATTTTGTATTCATCAAATATTTCTTGCTATTTAAGAAATTATTTTTTAATAGTTAAGAAATCATTTCTTAAATACAAAAATATGATTTCTTAAATACTAAGAAATCCTTTTATCAGTGTATTATGACACCATATCATTTCAAACAAGTATAATTTGTCCGCGTATATAATAATCTAATTAGAAGGAAAAAAAAAACATCAGTACACTGTAAAAAATTTTAGGTGTGAAACTGGTACTGAAAAATTTACATGGTGTTCCTTCTCAAAAATCACCGAAAAATTTCAGAGTTCTTTTTTACTTTAATTTTTTCCATTAGTGAATTTAAATTTAAATTCGTGGGTTTTATTTTACGATAATTTGCTTTTTTCTTTATATGCTTTTTTGGTATTAATAATTATTGTGCCTTAAAGCCAAAAGGCTTATGTATATTTATAGGCCTTTTTGGTTTTAATATTTTTTATTATCAAAATATTTATTTCAAATAATTTCTAAGCGATTGAGCAAAAAAAAATTTATTTGCCATTTTAGCTCTAATGGTAGATCTATATACAGCATATGCCCTTTGGGTATTAGGGACGCTGTATACATATATATATAAACTTTTACCATTGATATTTATATTACTACTATATGGTATTTTATACATCGCGGACTCTGAATTTTTTACAGTGCAGTTGTAAAAGAAAAATTGTAACTCATTAATTTCTCAAAAGGAAATAATTATTAATAAAAAAATAAATAAATAATCATGATATTATTTTCTTATAGCTAAGTAATAATATAAAATAGGATAGAAGTGCCATTTGTAGCCACTGATACATTTTTGAACATTTAATACTTTATTTAAATTAATGAAAAAGTATAAAATAAAAATTTTCATTTTAACAGTGGGATAAAAGTATCTTTGAAGACATTTTAAAAATGAATTATGTCATTGTGTCTTACAAAATATTTTATTTTAATTTTTCAAGTATCCAAAACAAGCTTTAATGTGGCCAAAAACGGTACCTCTACCCTATAAATTACAATTAAAAAAAAAATAATAATAAAACTCACTTTCGTTGAGATTGACTGTTTTCACAAGTATTCGCATACCCAGAATCCGACACTTTGGCATTATCGTTCGACATTGTAATCACTTTAATTACTAATGATTTATTTTTGAATTTTTTTTTATGCCTTCATAACACTTATACACTAATTAATTAAATCACATGCACTGTCTATCACTTGTTAATTACTATTATTTATATTATATAAATTAATACTATAATAAAATTTATAAAATAATTTTATTTATACTATAATAAATTATTATAACATTTCATATTTATAATAATGTTACAATAAATTTATCGTTAGAGATCTGCGCTTTACGAAGTATGTACTAACAATGAATCTTACCACTGGTTACAAGCTCTATTTATTGTGCTGTGTTATTATATGGCACGTGGTGAATGATACCCCCTCTTATTATCTGTACAAACAGTCCCGTGGAGAACAGATACGTAGTATATATATATATGTATATATAGCCGATCAATGTGACAAGATGGAACGTGCTCTAATTAATATTTATAGATATTAATAAATATCATGCTATTTTAATATTAATTGTATTGAAATAGACTTATTTCTTCAAATTTACTTACGGTCTCCTTTGTTTATGATTTTATTCAATCAATTGAATTATTAATATATATTATAATTAATGCATCACAAAAGAAGTTATGAAGGAACATTAAGTACACTTATGTAATTATTATATTTTCATGTTTATTATTAATAATTTATTTTAGATAGATTTTTATTGTATTCAATACCAATTTTACTTGGATTTTATTCAAAAATTTGATTTTTAATTGTTCTGGTAATAACGCAACTTTCAGAAAATCATTATTCAATTTTTCAGTTTATTTAAAAAATATGTAGCTTTATATGTAACATCATTTTAAAGAGAAATTTCAAAAATACAAGGCGTAAAAAATTATGATTTTTAATATCCCCCAATTTTTTTTTTTTACAGTAAGTTACATTACGAAATTAAAAAAATTTTTAAGTTTTTAAAATAAAAACTATTTAAATAAATTTTCATACGACCTTGGAATTTCTGAAAGTCAGAATATTTTCAGAATTTTTATTTCCATATTTTTATAATAGTCGATTTTAAAAAAATTTTTTTTATTTACAAATCAAAATGAAAAATCTCAAGAAATTAAAAACTGTTATCATTTTTTTGATTACGAACATTGATCATTCAGAAATTTAAAATCATTAAAAGATTTTTAAAAATTATTAGACCCTTTTAATCCTTTGAATGTTGTAAAAATAGAATCGATAAACACATAAAAATTCTAAAATAAACTGTCAAGTAATAAACGATCTTAATTAATCGATGTAAAAATAACCTGTTATAAATAACTCAAACAAATATAAAGTAAATACTTAAGACCATTCTAAGACAGTGCCTCCAACTTTTTACAAATTTCCAATAACTCAACTGTCATAAGCGTATCAAAATTTTATCAACTAATTAAAAAAAAAACTTAAAGCATTAATTGAAAAAAGGACAACGTAGTCGTAAATTATCTGAGATACAGGTTTTTAAAAAAATTACTTACAGTTGATATCAATTAGAAGTGAAACGAAATTTATTCAACAAATTTTAGCCTACAAAATTTGAAAATTTAAATTTAAAAATTCACATGAAGATTTTACTGAAATTTATTTACCAAAACTCGTTTAACTCTTAATTGATAACAACAGAGTAATTTTTTTTTAAATCTATATCTCGGCGAAATTACGACTACGTTGTCCTTTTTTCAATTAATGGTTTAATTTTTTTTAAAATTAATTCATAAAATTTTGAAACGCTCATAACAGTTGAAAGTCATTGCAAATTTTTTAGAAGGTGAGAGTTACTGTCTGAGAATACCCTTAACAATCGCGAAAGTAAAATAGACAACGATTACATCCTAAATTACTATAACCATGGTAAATTTTACAATGGTCATAGTAATTTTTCATATGTTCATTTCAATTTCCATCAGGTGGCCAACACGGTCCGGCTTTGCTATAAAACCAAACCAGAATAATTTTTCCGTGTAGGTCGTTCTAATTCGCGTGTTTGCCACCCTTGCTTTTGGCGCGAGTAGGCAATGACTCGGTTTTGAATTCTCTACTTTCCTCTCTCGGTGTGTAATATACTATTTTTTATAATCAATGGGTGGTTCAATTTTACTCAACTTACTTTTCTTAAAACTTATTTCTGTCCGAGTTAATATTATTCTCATAGGTTAATTGTTCTCGAGTTATTATTTAGTCCTAATTATACAACCTAGTCTTCTTATAAGAACCTCAGTATACTGAGACAAACTTGGATGTTTTTGATGACTTGCCCCTTTATCTATTTTCGTCACATATTTTATGAATATCCCCAATTTATATTTACACTTTATCATCTTGATAAAACATTAATGTATATAAAAAGATCTCTTTCTCTATAAATATCCTTTTATATTTTTTTCCTTAGTTTATTATTAAATATTGAATTTAAGTAATCGATTCAATAGCTGCTTATCCCTTAATATTTAAACTTGGAGTTGGCATTTCTTTACTCCAATTTGTAGTAATCTCAGCTACACCTGCTGTTTTATTAGCTACATTTTTTTTTCATGTAATTTATAAAATTTTGATACGCATATGACAGTTGAAAGCTATTGAAAATTTAAAAAAAATGGGGGACCTTGCCTAAGAATGGCCTTAAATATCAGTATCAGAAACTAGGTATATTCAAACATCACTTTTTTGAAATATCAATTAAATTATTAATTAGCCCCAAATAATTATATTGCGCTTATGGCCTTATCTAAAAATTCTAAACTTGTTTATTATATAAAATACTATTTATTTAAATTGAATTTTATATTAATTATAGAATATCCTCACAGAAAAATTACCGTAAAATAAATAAATCCGTAGTAAATTATGGTAATATTTTGTAAAAGGGAAGAATTTACCGTAAATTCAAACAGAAAATTATTTTTGAGCGCAAGAAAAATTTTTCATTATGAAATACAAACAAAAATTTATTTAAGACTAGAAAAAATTATTTGGCGTATAACTTTTTTTCTTGGATCAAGAAAATTTTTATTTTTAATTCATAATACAAAAAATTTCATAGGGCGAGTAAAAATATTTTGCGCAAAAAAATACTTTTTTTCTGTGTATAATAAATTGAATTTGTTAGGGAAATAAAAAAAAAAATAATTATTTTTAAAAGAAATTTAAATTAGAAGGGGATCAGAGGAAATGAGCATTCATATTATTAGTTTAACTAAATGATACTAATAATTATAGTAACGTATTGTTGTTATATTTATAGAATATTAATTATTTATTTAATTACAGATTTATTTGTTAACTCAGTTGAGTTAACAATTAACTTGATGTCTATATTATAAAATATAGCTTTTATTTCCATGTTTGTTGAGTGATGGATTAATTAAAATTTTAAAAAATTCATGTTAGAGTTATTTCTACTATTACTTTTAAAAAATTAATTTTTAATTTAATTATAAACTTTGTATTGCATTTATTTTATAATTAAAATCACAGATGTCATCAGGTACTTGGGTTTTTCGATGTGCCAGTGTCCTGAAAATGGAAACAAAGTGTTCAGTAATAATTGAGTCACTCTCAAGACCCAATTCTTTAAATCGGTGATTTAAATAAAAAAAAAAAAAAAGTTAATGGAAAAATATTCAATTGTTAATCATACGCTTCAAAATTTTTTTTTAGAAACTAATGATACAATTTTAATAATAGTTAAGTATACATTTAGAATACTATTAAAATATTAATATGTTAATAAAAAAAAATAAGTATCTATATTTGTTTTTAAATTAAAGAAATTAATAAAAGTAGTGAAGATTTAAAAAATTAGAAAAAAATATTATTCTAAGTTAAATTAATAGTTTTAATTAAAATGGAATTGCAAGTTCAGAAAATATTTAATTGTTGAAAAAAAAAAAAAGAAAGGTAATAATTTCTTATGGCGTGTTCGGCTGCTTGCTCTAGATTGTTCGAAGCAGAGCCGATTAATTCCGAAAGAATCTGTCAAGTTAAAAATTAATAGTATATTACACACCGAGGTAGGAAAGTAAGAGATTCCTCCCGATGCGTGTAAGATACTATTTATACTGTAAAAAATTTGCGGAGTGAACAGGGAGTGAATTTTACTCCGAAAAGGAGTTTCGGAAAATATTAATTATAAAAAAAATTACTAATACATAGTGAGCTTAGGTCTTTGATATTTTGACATTTATATTGAGTACGGAAATAATTACGAGCTCCCTGAACATATATTCACGCGAAATGATTTTTAAAAATTATAAGCAGCTGATAATAAAATTTTAACAAATATAATTCTACTGAGTCACAAACTGTCATATGATTTACATCAACCATACCACGAGATAACATGTCATATTGTACAGAAGTATAAAATATTCTCATAAAAACTATGTCACTATAGCTATTCAATAATTTAATATTTTCACTATATATTATATATATGAAATTATAATTTAGTGAGTTACTAAAACATTTTATAAATTAAAACCATAATATTTTAAGTTTAATTATAAATATCTGAATGAATTATTTATTTAAATAATTATGCTTCTAATTAACAGCTGTTTCTATTAAATATAAATTTATTTAAGTATTAAAACTCCGGACCGGAGTGAATGCGGATTGAATAAAATTTTTTTCTTGTCTTTTTAAGTGGTCGAAAATATCATTTGTCACAATGATCCGGTCATCGTTATGCGTAACTAATTTTTAAAAATTAATTTACTAAAAAATATTAAACATTCAGACCAAACAATTTATAATTTTGACAAATATGTAAATCGGCTTATTATTCTAATGGAAACACTTTAAATTATGTAAATATATAGTGTTCGGAAAATCTCGTACACGTTAGAAATTTTTCGGGGTTGCTCCGAGCAGCCCGCAGCAGGCATCCGAACACGCCAGTAAACATCTTGTAGTTTTAAATAAATTATCGATATTTAAAATTACAAATAAATAAAAAATAAATTTTTAGTTGATTATTAAATGTATTTTTCGGCTATTAAGGCAAGTCAGTTACAGTCTAAAAATTTAACGTATGTAGTCACACAATAATGTCAAAAACACATGTTCACTGTTTTGTTTTATTTTAATAATTATATTGTTTAATTAATTAAATGTGGATTATGAAAGATATTATGTTGTTATTATTATTATTAATATTATTTATATATCTATAAATTATTATCTTAATTATACAGTATTTATAAATAAAATTGTATGTATATAGTTTTAATAAGTAAAAACATTTTACATAATACATTATTAATTTTGAAAATAATTTTTATATCAATTACATTCCCGATTATTTTTATCGAAATTTATTTGGTATATTTATCATCATCATAACATAAATTAACTATTGATATCCGTTTCTTCAAACTGTTAAATTAACCCGGACATTTTTTTAATGAATCACTAAAATTCATATTAGCGAAAAAAAATATTAAATTATTTTCTAAATTTATAGTCGATTTTTTTAAAAATTATTTATAATACAAATAAACAAACTAAAAATAACCAATCACTGGAAAAACAATACTTCCAGATACAAAAAAAAAAAAAAAAAAAAAAAAAAAAACAAGAATACGGAACCATTAAAGTGTAATTGTATTAATATTATAATTATTTAACTAATCAGTAATAATAGTAATAATAATAAAATTACGATGCTAGGTGAATTTTAATTATGTAACTCTAAGATTAATAATTATTTTTGAATCCATGCATTCTGTTCTGATCTTTTTTTTATTTAAAATGCAAGATCCCTGACGCTGTTAAAATTACCAACAATTCTAAACTCTAAAGGCCACGCGATTAATTTAGTTTATTTATTTATTATTTATTAATTTATCATTAAATTAATGATAAATTAATAATACAATTATAACACTGATTAATATTTACGAGACTAAAACCATTAATATATTATATATTAATTAATTTTTTAAATCTTTTATAAGCTTGTATGTTTTAATGAATATATTTATATATTCTTTTAATGAAAATTTTATGAGAAAAGTTTTCTTTGAAATTTTTGCCGCCAAAAATTTTTAAAATAATTTTTTAAGAAATTCATTTTCGTTTCTTTAAAACTTGTCATAAAAAAATAAAATATTAATTACAAAAATTTTTATAATTGATTGTAGATAATTTAAAAAACAAAAGTTTTTTTTTTTTTTTATTATGAAGAAAACCAAAATTTCATTGAACTTTTCTCAATTGTTAATAATTATTCCTCCACTTACGAACCGTTACCGGCACTAGCCGAGAGCAAATTTATTATTCTTTTTTTTTATTTTCTGTATAAAAATAGATGTAGGACGTCATTATCATAATAATTATAACTATTTTAGTTTTGTTTAAAATTATTTTTCTTCATCTTGGATTAAAAAATTTTTAATAATTATTTCCCAAAGCACAACCGGTATATTAATTAATTATTAAAAACGACGAGTGAGCAATATTGATTATTAACACAGCCACAAACTTAAAAAGTAATGAAAATAAATCGGTCCCCGCACAATTGTTATGTCATAAATAAGTTATGAAACAATGTGATGTATGTGTATCAATTGTGAGGAGATTTAAAGATTAAGAAATAAAAGATTGAGAAATAAAAATAAATATTAAGTGAGTAACGTTAATGTTTTCGGTAATGTTGAAGTGGCAATTGTAAGCAATCAGTTGTTGTATTTTTTTTTGTTTTTTTTTTTTTTAGAGATAGTTGAAGTAGTTTTCCTCAGTTGCAGGCCCGATGTGGTCAGTGAGTCTTAAAATTCGTCTCATTGTTGCGTGCGTCCAGCTTGTGTTTGTGGGTTTGGTTACCAGTCAGTCTGTGAAGATAAACACACAAAAATAAATTATATTTTCTTCACCCTCAATATTATTTATCCTTAATTCGTCAAAAAATATCCTTGTGGCATTATTATTATTAGTTATATTAATATATTTATACATGTATGCATATATTTTATATTTATGACACGTTTTTTCTCAGCGAACTTTTATTAGTACTTACGTGACACTCCACGAAGTTAATTCTGTTCCTCGTCCATTTTCAAACGTTTTCGACGATCATCACCAACATTACGCTCTTCAGCTTCCAACACCTTCAGACGAGAGCCACAAATCTCTTGCCCATGTAATGTCTAAAATTATAAATTATCACATTTAATAATTACATTAAATTATTATTATAAAGTTGTGTCAAGTATTTAATTAAAAGTCTTTTAAATACATGATTTATTACTATTTAATTATTTTGGTGAAGTACTTTTTTAAATGTTATTAATATTCATAATTTTTTCAAATCCATGTCTGCGAAATTATAAATGATACTGGAGTCAGCCGACGATAATGATTTTTTGAATTTTTTTCAAAACGATAAATTATAAAAAAAAAATATTTTTAAAAATTGCACTTGCAGTTTTTTTAATTTTCTACGTGTGTATTTTTTTTGTAATTGATTTGTTTTAAAGCAAATTCAAAAATTGTTGTCTATCGATTTCAGGATCATAATTATAACTAATGATTTTTTTCCGACTATTTTTCCGACTACACTCTTTTAATTACACCAAAATAAATTAAATTGTATACTATCAATCAATTAATTAATTCAATTTTAATATGGCTGACAGTTCAAGGTCATTGATTTTTTAAAAAAAGTGAAAGGAAATATCATCTAAGAATAGCCTTAACAATACCGATTCTAAAAATATATCCGACTCTTCTAAATTTGTCCCAATATTTCATCATGCTCCCGCCCCCTACTGAGATACAATTATCTACAAAATTTGTTGATAAATTTTAATCCAATCAAGCTATATATTTCTATTTATATATAAATACTCTAACAAAGTATTTGTCATACAATATACACTGAAATAAAATATTTAATTAATTATTTAAATACCAATTTTTAAATGTCTTTGTAAGTCGTGTTTTAGTAACTATTTTTATCAACGCATTCGTGTATACTTAAATACTTTTGGAATTTATTTCTTACATTTAAACTTTGATTATATATAAAACTACTAATTTAAATAAATTACCATATTTTCATCAATAAATATTACAAAAATTTATTTATATAAGTTGTCCAGTGAATTATCACGACTAATAAATGAACATTATTTAGACTTTAATCCCAACTATATAAAAAAAAAATGGCTTTAATTGACAACTTTTAGAACTTCACCTCTAATTCTTTTGCATCTTTTTAAATTAAAAAATATTGAAAAATACAACAGTTTATTTACTGACTCACCCTATTAAAATTATAAGACTTTTTTTTCGTTTGCGACACCGGAAACTATGATATATTTATACTTTTTCTTATTTCAACCGTAACTCATATGACTAATACGAATTTTATAAGCCTAATTTACCAAAATCGGTCCAGCTGCGTTTACTCCAGACGTAAAAGATATATAGTAGTAGATACATATATATAAATACGTAAAATTTATTAGTCTCCTTTTAACTTAGCGACAGTAAAAGTAAAAATATTATATATATATATTTTAACTAAACCTCGGCAACCACAGCACATATCATAATCATGAAAATTCTAATAATAAAATAATCATTAAACGGGTCGTTTCCGACAAATCTAAAATATCACACCTAGTCGAAAACATTATTCTCTTAGCTGTTTAATCATTAAATAAATCATAGTATAATAGACATGAAGGAGTAACAGGAGTTATTTTAAGTAAAATTAATAGAAAGATATTTTACTCATTAAATATATTGTAATTATATCTGCTAACTAATCTTCCTTTAAATTTAAATAATACCACTTACACAATACCTATATAGTTTATTTAAATTAATAATATATATATATATATATATATATATATATATATATATATATATATATATATATATATATAATAGTAACTAACGATACGTTAATACTCGAGTGAGATAAATAATTTGTTAAATTAATTATAGAGTAGTAGTTAATCATACCTCAATAGCGCGATTAGCACTTTCGACACTTGCGTACTTTGCGTACCCGCAATTTTTACCCGGGAGCATGTAGACATCAATAAGATTCCCAAATCTACAGAATGCGTCTTTCATTGCATATATTGGAGGCACTGGCGGTCCACAAACAATGAAACATCTTTTTTCAACATCAGCATCAATACTGGCCATTGGTTGTACTGGCGGTAATTTCATAGTCATCGTGTGCTCCAAATCTAAACAATAATAAACAGTAAATATATATATATATATATATATATATATATATATATATATATATATATATATATATATATAAATATATAACATGATCCTGAATTTAACAGACGAATTTTCGGATTTTTTTTTTCAACAAGTTAATTAAAAAAAAAACTAAAAATATCCACATGTAAAAAATTAAACAAACTATAGGTGCAATTTTTTAAAATATTTTTTTTTATAACTTGTCGCTTTTAACCCGTCAGCATTTCGTTATGAGCATTTTGCTTACAGTACAATATTCAAAGTATGCGATGTCGCTGTAGTGCGACACTAAAAAACACGGGAGTGCTGAAGAATTAAAAAAGTCGAAAAATTATAAGACCTCGGCTAGCTTTAGTATCATTAATTAACAACAGTTATTATAAAAACATATATGTAATTTTCTTACTTGGTGCCGTTAGTCCAGCTGCTTGAATTAAAGAGGTAGCTTGGGCAATTGTTTCCGCTAGATGAGCAAGATCCGTTCTAGCTGGACCCATTCCCGTAATATTAGACCCACCGGGTTTTGAATTTTTCTGTGACGGCGCACCAGTCATGTCTGGCTTGACAATCATCCGGTGACCTGGTGGATACTCAAATCCGTGAAACTTTTCACGTGCATAAGCCGCAGCACTTGGGTGCGAATAAACAACAGTTGCTTGTCCACGTGGCATTCTATATCGCACATCTGTCTTCAGCTGACAGTAATCTAATCCAGGTACTATATCAAATAGTTTCCAAAGTTGATCTTGATTCAGTGCCGGGTGTGCGATAACTTGGAGCCGAGTGTAACCTTCAGGGTTCGGATAGTTTGTTGCTATTTCTAAACCAATACTACTTTTACCAAAACTTGATGATCCAAAATTATTAGCGATGTTGTCATAAGGCATTGATAGTCCATTGTTGTTGTACTTTGAATCAGAATGATCGGGCTTTGGTTTTTTTGGCTCCGCAAATACCGCTTTGTATTTACGATCGCACTCTTCAAATGCTCGCGCCGCGCTTGATACTTTTTTAAACTTAACATAACCAAATCCCTTAGATTCATTTGTATTTCTATCCTTAACAACAGTCGCATACTCAATCGCTCCAAATTTAGAAAACTCCTGCTGTAATTCATGATCGGTCATTGACTTTGGTAGCACACAAAATAGTCTTACCCATCTCTCTTCTTCATTTGTTTCTCGTACTGATCCTTGATCACGGCTGTATTTTTTTTAAACCATTAATTTCACATTACTCATATTTATCTTTACAATTATTCAAATTAAATACGACAATATTATTATAACTATACATACTTTGATGCGATCATAACTTTTATCGGACGGCCAATGGACCCTAACATTTTTCCATTCATTTCTTCTAAAGCGAATGCGGCTTCGGATGTTTTTGAAAATTTAATGTATGTGACTCCTGTTATTTTATTTAAATTATTTATTCGAGTAAAATTAATTTTTCTTATTGATTTTATTTTATCAAAAGATTAAGTTGGATGATAAATTTTATGCAATAAATGAAAATGAAAATGAATTAAGGAAAGGATAATGTATGAAACAATATTGATTAGTCTGTGGTAGATAAGAAATGATTACCTTTATTTTCACCCGTATTGCGGTCCTTGACAACCCAAATATCTTCGATTTTACCGAACTTGTCAAATGCTTTTCTGAGATCATCTTCTTCAAGGCTTTTATGACAAATAACGAATAGACGTGAATTCGGTGGGTCATCATTTTTAGAACGCGGATCGTTCTGCGAATAATATGAATCTCGTTCCCTGTGATCAGCCATTTTGCAAATGAACGAAATCTACCAAAGCTAAAACGTTGTGCTGCGAGTGTCGCCAATAATTAATGTAAGTGTATGTAATGAAAGTACTTATGTGCTGTGTAACTACATATACTATATGTATGTATAAGTGTGTATATATGTAATCCACATATATCAATAACACGATAAGCACTGAGCTACACACTGTCCGAGACTATGACGACGACAAAAGGATTAAAGCATGAAAGTGGATGAAAGTAAACTGAGAATTCTAACTGAGAAATGTAAGAAATGAACCTACGGCGACGCGACATTTTAATCCCCACTCTTGGTTGACAAACTAATACAGTTTTACTCTCATGATAACTTACTTTCGGAGTTATGTTATGTTTGAACATAAACACACTGTCATGGAGGTGGGGGATCGGTGATCAGAGGGAAGTTTAATTGGAACATTATTAATACTCTTGTCATTAATGCATGATAACTTGTAAAGCTTGAATTTTTTTAATTTTTAAGTCAGGAACTAGAACAAGAAGAATTAATTTACCAATTTAAAAATTAGACAGAAGATGGCGGTGTGGAATAAAACAACAGCAGTTTATAATTTTTCTTGGAAATGGGAAGAATTTGCACAGTCTGATGTTTATGACAATAAAGTTAGCAGACATTTAAAAATTTTTCCATTTTTTTAAAATAAAAAATAAACATTAAAAAATTGCACGTGTAGTTTATGAAATTTTTGACATTCCCATTTATTTAGAAATATTTTTTTTCATAATTTAGCTGTTAAAAAACTTCTTTTTAATTTAAAATGTCTGCTAACTTTACTATCATCTGATGTTTGTATTCTCAAGTAGCACAGAGTCAACTTTAAGATGTCTTTTAAAAGGATAAGACAAATTTTTTTTGTCTCAGTCACCTTCTTTCATATAAATACGACATGCAAATGTTGGTTCCGGAGACAAAGACGAGTTGTGTTGTTTTTCCTGTCTTATTTCAATTAGAACGTTATTTAGATGTCATTTTTGTCGTCACTTGTATCAAGTCTTTTAAGTAGATATTTTCCGGTGAAAAATTTCTGATCGTTTTGTCAACATATTGGTGCCTTATCGATATGGCAAAAAGTAGCCTAAAAACTGACATCTGCTACTTTTTGCCATATCGATAAGGCACCAATATGTTGACAAAACGATCAGAAATTTTTCACCGAAAAAATATCTATTTAAAAGACTTGACAAAAATGACATCTAAATGACTTTTTGATTGATATGAGACAGGAAAAACAACACAACTCGTCTTTGTCTCCAGAATCAAGATTTGCATGTCGTATTTATACGAAAAAAGGTGACTGAGACAAAAAAAATGTATCCTATCCTTTTAAAAGATATCTTAAAGTTGACTCTGTGCTACTTGGGTAACATTTTCGGATAACAAATTCAAATTGTCAGCATTAAAATAGTAAC
This sequence comes from Microplitis demolitor, assembly GCF_026212275.2. Lineage (NCBI taxonomy): Eukaryota > Metazoa > Arthropoda > Insecta > Hymenoptera > Braconidae > Microplitis > Microplitis demolitor. The sequence continues at coordinate 19,031,224 of NC_068545.1, read as the reverse complement.
TTTTATCTATACCAAAATAGTCATCATTTATTACGTCATTTTATGATAACTATTTACTAAAATTTTTTAGGTTACATTTTGTTAAAATTTTTTTGGTAACTTTAATAAAACTTTTAAAAATTTACTTTTAAAAAATTCTATTTGTCATCATTTTGTTAAGATTTTGTAATAGCAGAAAGTTGACTTAGAACGGGCAACTAAAAGCTAACAAAAAGCGAGGCTGACCACTTGGGTAAATACTTTTTTTTAAAATTGTTTTTGCCGCCAAAAAATCGCTCCTTGTTTTTTCGATCTATATCGATACTTTTTTCATTAAATTGCTATTAATAATTAATTACATCCTTTATTCTTTTCAAAAAATTTAATGATTTTTATAAAATTTGTCAGTCATATTTCAGTTGATAATTTTGCTACAGCGGATAAAATTGAATTTACTAAAAATTGTCCACAGAAATATTTGTTTTGTTTTGTTTTTTTAAGGAAATGAGAGGAAAAAAATCTCGTCCCTACATCCTCAAGCAAATTAGTTGATATGAGTTTGTGATGCGGGGTTGCGTTAAATAAACATTGTAATTTAAGATGACGGGACTCTACTCCCACACAAAATAAATCCAATGTTTTTCATAAAGACAGTAGTAGTTAAATTTATAAATAAAGAATATAAGGAAATGATATTATGAATTATTAGATTAGAGTTTTGTTATTGTTAGAAATTTTTTTTCAGTATCCTCTGGTGCGTGTTTCTCCACTCTACATCTCTCCTAGTCCACACTCCTGGTGTTCAGGTTCAAGTGCTGCGATAAATACTCGAGCTCGAGCCTGTCGATGAAATTTTAAATCAGTACTCGGTAGTGTTGCTTCAACTGCGGACTACAACATTTCAATATCAGTAGAATGAAGCATTTGTGGATTTTCAATCTTATCAACATTTATTGTTTTTTCATTCAAAAAACAGTCGCCAATATTACTGGTAATACATTTTTTAAATTATTAAATCAATAAACATTTTTTTTTAACACTCAAGTGTATTTTTAAAATTTACATTTAAAATATTTCCTTTTTTTACTCCAATTTATTAAGAAATTTAAAAATTTTTTTTAAAACTCATTATTTTATGAGTGTAAATGTAGCAGACTCAGACAAATTTAAAATTATAAATAGAGTAAATAATTTTAAAAATACGCATTTTTAAAAAATTTTATTTTATCAATTATTTACTCTATCTATTAATGATTTAAAATTTATCTGATGTTTGCTACATTCACACTCATATAATTTTAATTTAAAATAAAAATTTATAATAAATTACTCGCAAGTACTATAATAAATTAAATGAAACATTATTATTATTTAAGTGCAATCACCCGTAATAATTTTTCTATTTAATCAACAAACCGTTAAATTTTTTATTATTTATTTTTATTTGAATTGACAGAGCATGAATTAGAAATTTTTTAAATAATTAAATAACTTCTTTTTTTATGACTTTTTTTTACCAATTTTCTTTTTATTATGAAGCAATAAATGGTAAAAATAAAAGTTTGGTGTAAGAATAGCCCAAAAAAAGCATGTACGTGTTTTATGGTTTGGTATTAAAGCGCGCAAGGAACATTATTAATGTATGTAGCAAGAGGAACTTATGTGATGTTGGAGGAAACCGCGCGCTTACCGAATGCTGTGCGGTCATTCGCACTCACTCGATGAGATACTACTTTTTATATTGAACATTTGTCACGTGTACCACAATCATTTCAATATAAATATTTAAATAATGCTTTGGAACTACCCAATAGTTATTTTTTAATAAATAAATCTCATGTGATTTCGTAATTAATTAATTCATAAATTTATTTGTGTTTTTTGATTACTTACAGATGACCCATTAAATGTACTGACCATAACAGTTGCTTCAAATAGAACTGATGGCTTTGAAAGATATTTAAGATCAGCTCGTGTGTATGAATTTGAGGACAACGTTACAGTACTTGGTCTTGATAAACCATGGAAAGGAGGAAATATGAAGAGTGTAGGTGGTGGATACAAAATAAATTTATTGAAAAACGCACTCAAAAAATTCAAAGATGATGATAATAAAATTATTCTATTCACTGATAGGTAAAAAACAGTTTATTTATTTTAGTCATAAAATTTCATTTTTTTTACACAGAAAATAAAATAATTATTATTTAATTTTCTAGTTATGATGTTATATTTTCATCGACATTAGAACAAATAGTAAAAAAATTTAAAAGCTTAGACGCACGTATACTATTTGCCGCTGAAAAATTTAGCTGGCCTGATAAATCATTAGCGTCAAAATATCCAAAAGTTTATCATGGTGAACCCTATCTCAATTCCGGTGGTTTTATAGGATACGCATCCGATGTATACGCAATAATAACTAATAAAAAAATAGAAGATACTGATGATGACCAGCTTTATTATACGAATGTTTATTTGAATGAAAGTCTTCGCCGGAAACATAAAATAAAACTTGATCACAAGTGTGAGATTTTTCAAAATTTATTTGGATCTATAGGTAATATTTTAATTAAACATCTGAAGCTAACATGAGTCACAAATTATTTAGATAGTTAATTATTAATTATTGCGGTGCTTTTTCAGAGAATATTGAATTGCGATTCAAAGAAGATGAAGCTTACTTACAAAATACATTGTACGATACAGTACCACTGGTTATCCATGGAAACGGTCCTTCAAAACTGGTACTAAATTCTCTGGGAAATTATTTGGCTAAAGCATGGAATCCATCGGAGGGATGTTTAAATTGCTGGGACAATACAATAGAACTTTCAGATGAAGAACAAAACACATACCCGCCTATTTTAATAGCCATTTTTATTGATAAAGCTACGCCATTCCTCGAAGAATTTTTGAATAAAATCGCCCGGCAAACTTATCCCAAGTCCAAGTTACATCTATTCCTTTACAACAACGAAGCCTATCACGAGAAATTAGTGAATAATTGGATTGAAAAATTCGGCGATCAGTACAAAAGCAAGAAAATCATTACTCCGTCAGATCAAATTGATCCCGCAACTGCCCGAGATCTTTCTCTGTACGTCAAAACCGTTTTTATACCATAAAAAAAATAATATAGACTAATTTAAGTGAATTTTAGAAATTACTGCCTACTCAAAGAGTGTTCTGGATACTTTTTCATCGAATCCGTGGCTCATCTTGACAACGAACATGCTCTTAAGTTACTCGTAGAACAGCAGAGATCAATTGTCGCGCCTTTACTACTTAGACCTGGACAAAGTTGGAGCAATTTCTGGGGAGCTGTTGCTGACAACGGATACTACGCACGTAGCTCAGATTACATGGAAATTATTGAAAATAAACGCCGGTAAGTATTATTTTTAATTAAAATTATTCAATGATATTATTTTATTTTCTACAATTACATAACTAGGTACAGATAAAATTTAAACAGACATTTTATTTCATTTAGGTATAATAGTGTCATTAAAAATAAATATTTATTTTATTATTTAAATATATATATATATATATATATATATATATATATATATATATATATATATATATATATATATATATATATATATATATCCATATTAATCGAAAGCAATTGAAAAATCTGTTTTAAATGATCGTCGATCAATAGCATACATATTGTCTGCTGTGCATTCATATACACCCGCATCCATCTGCGTAGCAGGATCTATTTCCAATTTTGATTTAATTGTATCATTTTTAACTTCCCATACGTGAACCTATTTTTAAAAATTATTCAAACTTATTAATTTTAACAATAATTATATTTAAATACTAGATGAGGTAAGAGACTCAGTATCCGATCACTGTATATATTTGTATGTCTATTTAGTAAAATTTAGTAAATATATATATATACAAATACATCAATGATTGAGTACTAGTTTCCTGATTAGGTACTGGGTCTCTTACTTTAATTTTTTTTTTATTTTTCGTCTAAGGTAAGAGACCCAGTAGTTAATCAGGGAACTAGTACCCGATCATTCCATGTATTTATATATTTATATTTATTAAACTTTACTAAATATATATATATATAAATACATGGAGTGATCGGGTACTAATTCTCAGATCTTACTGGGTCTTTTTTATCTTACACTTGAGTAAAATTTATCATAAAATACTTACGTGTAAATATAAATGGGTATAAATTTCCGCCCCATCTTTAAACCAGGTAATATGAGGACGTGGTGATCCTCTTGCTACGCAGAGAAAAGCTATTTTGTGTCCCAGTACGTACTCAAGATCAAAGTGCGAAGCCAAAAGTATTTTAGCGCCCTAGTAACACATCACACTCATTACAAATAATAGTTATACAAGAAATAAAAAAGAAACGTATTAATTAATAATTAATATTAAGACTAATTACATTATTATTGTTGTAGTATTGATCACTTTCAGGGTCGCGATATTTTCCAGTTATCGGTAATCCAATTTGTACACGCGACTTACTTCTAGCCCTTGATTTTCCTCTACGTCCATTTGTCTCCGGACAATTTATCATCAGTATCACTACCAATAAGAGAGCGATTGAAACTGCTCTTGTCATCGTCAATAAAATCCCACAAAAAAATATAAAATAATAACAATAATAATAATAATAGTAATTATTATTATTATTATTGATAACTATCGAGCAAAATTTATGAGATTTAAATTAATATAGGTGTCGATAGTAAGGTGATAAACGCAATAACTGAATGTCTGCATTCACGAGACAAATATCGCGATTCAACGATGAGATGGAACACAGATCTCTAACTGACAGTCATCACTCATTACTCCCCTAGTTGTTCACGACTATCCATTACAGTAGACTTATAGCTCAATAGAAACAGAGCTACGAATAAATCACAATCGTTAATATTAAATTCTACTTCCATCAGTTATACAGCAGCACTTGCAGTCTCAATCTCCCTTGTTTCATTGTTATCCACTCGATTTGTACTTAATCCATTAAACTTTTAACAAAAAATTACCCGTATACTTATTTATATATACATATATACATACATATATCGTAAACATATATAGAAAAAATTAATCTGCCCCTTAATCACCAACACAAAACTAAGTCGAATTTATTATTCAATTAATTACTTAAAATTTTATTTATTTCAGACATAATATCCTAATAGTATAAATTACAATATGATATTATTATATATAATTTGAGTCGTTTTTCATAATTATTTGAGCAATAATATAATTTTAGGGGAGTTAAATTTTTTGTAAACAGACGATCAAGAGCTAAATTGATGATTTTTAAATATTTACACATGATATTGGAATTAGCTGACGTATAATAATTTTTGAATTTTTTTTAAAAGGTAAATTAAAAAAAAAATTGCACTTATAGTTTTTTTTTATTTTCTACATATGCATATTTTTAATTTTTTTTTTTTTTAAATTAAATGATTGAAAAAAAAAATCAGTAAATTGTTAATTGTCTGCTAATTTCAGGATCATAAAATAAACTGATACATATCGCGTTACTAATTCCAGGACATATTTTTATACGTCCTTTTGGCTTCAAGAAACTCTAAAGCTAAAAGGGCGTATAATTTTTTTCTTTTATAGCTGAAAATTAAAAAAAAATTTTATCTTTAGAGCAAGTCTACAATATGAAGCAATTAAAAAAAACCCTCTTGGTTTTAAACTTCGTGACTAAATTAAAAAGGGTGTATTAAAGTATGTCATTTTGAAATTAGTGGCACAAAGTTTATTTATAAATTTATTATTATTATTGTTGTTATTATTTATTACATTAAATACAATGGCTTTATTTAAATTATTTTAAACGCAGTAACGTTTTAATATAAACGTCTACTTTATTTATTACCGTAGTAATTCGTGTAAACATGTATGTATATATATATATATTTATATTTAATATAATATATTAATAAGAGATCATAACGTAATCGGTCCGGAATCCCCGACGATCAACGGCGTACTGATTATCAGCTTGACATGAATAATAACCAGCATCTTTTTGTGTCGCAGGATCTATTTCCATTTTAGATTTTATTGTATCATTACCAACTGCCCATTCATGGACCTGTTTATTAAAAAAAGTAATTAACAATATATTCAAACATAATTACTATAAATAAATTATTTCCAAAACTAATTATCTCTCTTACTTGGAAAAATTTATGGTGATAGAGTTCGATGTCATCCTTGTACCAGGTTATTTCCGGTCTCGGGAACCCACGTGCCATGCAGAAAAATGTTATTTTTCTGCCCAGCATGTAATCCAGTTCAAAGTGCGAAGACTTTACTATTTTCGCGCCCTTTTTAATAAAAAATTTATTGCAATTACTCAATAATAATTCATTTATCATCTTTACTTACATCTTTATTTTCATAGTAACCGCTATTGGTATTACGACCGGGAATAATTATCGGCATTCTTGAACTGTAGATGCGTCCTCTGCCTCTTCCGCGTACTCCTGCTCTGCCGATCCCACCCTTAGCACCGTCTGCCGTTGATTTAAGCATCATCACAAGCAGAAAAATAGATAAAACCAACCGGTACTTCATTTGTCCTGTCTGTTATCATAAAAAAATAACAATAGACAATTAAAAATAAATATAATTAGTAACCAGTGATTTTGTTCACTCTTACTACCAGTAAAATTATTTTTCCCGCGGCAGATTATTTATTAGCTCTATAATTAATATCTTCACAAACTTAAAATTAAATTGTTATATATATGTATTTGTAAAATTACACTTGTCTATTATATTTAACAGCTATGTAGTAAGTAATACACGTAAATTTACGTGAAAATACTGATATTATCCGACAAAAGAGTTAATGTCGTCGAGCCCAAAACATGAATGGACGCAACCCGATGAAACCGCTAAGCCACAGTGTCAGAGTGTTATCAATCTCAATTGGATAATTATATACAACCAATTGCTAGTTGGGTACGACCAATCACGACACCACTGTGTTCGTCTACCTAAACATTTTCGCCTGACTCTTATTAACCTTCGAAATTATTTATCTTTTCAGCACACAAAGCTAAACATTGCAATCTTAAGTTGATAAATTATTTTTACACAGCTCAATTGCCAAGCAATGAGACGTATTCTGTTAGCTTACTCGATTCCAGCTGATTCACTTACATAAAAATCATTTTTACACTTTCAAATCTGCTCAACTAGAAAACAAAATTCGTATTGAATTTAAAAGATAACTTATTAATTAATAAAACCAACTCGATTTTAAGTCACTTTTTTTAAAAATAATAATTGTAAAAAAAAAATGGTTGACCCGGTGGGCCAACCCTAAAATTTCCTGCTGTTTTTGAGCTGAGAAATTTTTGAGCTCTTCGAAGTTAAACCAAAAAAAATACAATTAGCGGAAAAAAATCAATTTTTGTCATACGATATCTTTGGAATGAATCAACCGATTTGAAGATTCTTGGCAGCAATCGAAAGAAATCATCAAGACTTAGAACTCAATACATTTTGGAGCAAATCTGGCAAGTAGTCTATGAGTTCTAAGAAAAAAAACCTCAAAAGAAAAAGGATTTTTTAATTTTTATTTTCCGTATAACTCGTGAGCTACTCGACCGACCAACTTCAGAGTCTATCCAGATCTAAGTATTGATGAGCCCATTCGATTGCCGCCAAGTACGTCTAAATCAGTTGATTCGTTTCAAAGATATTGTATGAAAAAAATTAGTTAACATACACGCACGGCCGGATGTCCATTCGGAAATAGTCAGAATCACTTCCTAGGACCTCAAAACATCGAGATCTGATGAAAACTCGATTTTTGATTATCGCCCGAAACCAATAACTTCCTTTTTTTTGAAAATTTCAAATTTTCATAACGGAAAGTTAAAAACACAATCGATTGATCTTTTTTATTTTTTATTACATTTGAATCCTTAAATAGAACCCTTTTGAAAATTACCACCCAAATCTTTTTGGTTTAATTATAATTAATAAAAACTTACAACTGAAAATTCATGAAAAAATTCAGCTACCATTTTTTATCATTATATTTTTTTAATACTTTCCTACATGTAGAAACGTTACTTATTGATAACTTTTTAAATGAGCAAGTAAGTCAGCACGTTTGGATTTTCAAAAGTTTGTTCATGTTACAGAGGGCTGTGGAATGTTCCGTATATTACTAATTGTTACTTGATCAACGTAACAGTAATCAGCAATGCTGCAACCCGGCCCCAATTTGTAGCCAATGATTTGGATCCGGACATGTCTTTTGCTATAACAAATCGACAAAAGGGCGTTTTTATGTACGTAAATAATCGCCTAGAGTTTGGCCATCTTATAAATACAGATAGTTATAATACCCTTTACACAAATCCTGATTTGTACGAAATATTTAACAATAAAAATGACTGGGAGAAACGTTATCTCCATGTTAATTACTCGAGAAACTTTGATGAGGACAATACGCCTGTTCAGGTACACAATTTTTATGAAATAATTATATGTATTTTAATTAATTTACCAGAGTAATTTTTTAAAAAATTAATTATCATTTTAGCCATGTCCTGATGTCTACTGGTTCCCAATAGTATCGCCAAGATTCACCAAAGAGTTTATTGAAATAATGGAAGCATTCGGCCAGTGGTCTGACGGATCAAATCATGTAAGAAAAATTTATACAATATTAGGGCTGTTCGAGTCACGTTTCAATCAAATGATTCGAAAATTTTTGAATTATTTGTAATTTTTTAAATTATTCGATTCGAATCGAGAAAATTTTAATCGGTTTTAAAAAATATTTAAATTGCATCTAATGCAGAGCTTAATTTTTAAAGTAATAAAAAATAATTTTTTCATTAATTCGTGTCTGAGCTCTATTTATCTCTGATAAAAATTTGAATTATTGGACAAAAATATATGAGCACTGTTGATGGACAATTAACAATTTTTGGATTTTTTCCCAACAAATTATTTAAAAAAAAAAAAAACTAAAAAAATGCACATATAGAAAATTTTAAAAACTATAAGTGCAATTTTTAAAAATATTTTTTTTTAATAATTTATCGTCTTGAAAAAAAGTTAAAAAATTATCAGACGTCGGCTAACTTTAGTATCATAAAAACATTACAATTTTAAGTCGTTGAAAATTTTCGAATAATTATTACAATTATTACACCTCTAAATAATATAGCTTATGTAATATTTCATCTAGATAAAATGCATGTCAACAGAATTAAATAATTTATTAATATATTTATTCGCGTATTGATAAAATTAATCAACAGGATTCTCGGCTACAAGGTGGTTATGAAAACGTACCAACGCGTGATATTCACATGAATCAAGTCAATTACGAGCCTCACTGGTTGTATATACTCAAGGAGTACGTCAGACCATTGCAAGAGCTCGTTTTTCTCGGATATTTTCACGATGTAAGATACATAGTATACATTTATAATACGTGGATGATATTTTTAGGACGATCGACTTGACAGTGGATACGAACCAGTTCCAACTCGTGATATTCATATGACCCAAGTGGGTCTCCATGAGACGTGGCTAGAGTTCCTACGGATATATGTAAGCCCATTGCAACAAATGGTATTTCTCGGATATTACGACTATGTAAGGGATTATATAAATTTAATTTATTTTTTTATTTATTTAATTGCTGGCACCGCCGTAGATATTTTAATTTTGTCATTTAAGTCGTTTGTAATAAGTAGTGAGCACATTGGTCCTGGTTTTGGTTCTGGTTCTGGATTCATTTGTCAATTGATTGTATTCCGATAGAATGTTTAAATACTTTGTCTAGTCATCAACATTTAAATTTATTTATTTTCATAGCCACCGAAGTCACTGATGAATTTCGTCGTGAGATACAGACCAGATGAGCAGCCTTCACTGAGACCACATCACGACAGCTCGACATACACAATAAATATTGCGTTGAACAGAGCTGGAGTTGATTACGAAGGAGGTGGCTGTCGATTCATACGTTACAATTGTTCAGTCACTGACACCAAACCTGGCTGGATGTTGATGCATCCTGGGAGATTGACTCATTATCACGAGGGTCTATTAGTTACTAAAGGAACTAGATACATCATGATATCGTTCGTCGATCCATGATTCAATGACCGCGCTAGTGAATAATGAAATTCAAATTATGTCATTTCATTTTTTTTTTATCATTCAATCCCCGTGACTTCGATAATTTACAGATTAATTAAATCTATTGAATTGTATTATTTTTTACTGAAAAAATTATTTAATTAATTTTTACGCAAGAGACTAATTATCCTTATCATTAATATTCTTTACGATGATAACTAATTTACGAATAAATTTATATAAGTAAGTAATAATGTAAATAATAATAAGTATACTAAATGATTTTTAAATGAATAAAGAATAATAATTGTTTAATATAAATATTTTTTTAAATATATTTCCATAGATTTTTTTTTTTTTAATATAATATACAACCGTAATATTTTATTACGTACTTGATCTAATTTTTATTACATAAACCGATAACGCAAATGCAGCAGTGGAGAGATATAAGAAAATATAATAGACATTTGTTATACGTCCATTATCATTATTTGTTTTTTTTTTAATATATAAATACAAAATTAAATAATTTGCAGACAATTTAAATTTAATTATGCGCACATTTAATAATTTTTTAAATTTGTTTTATATTTATATTTTTTTTTATTTTCTTTAGTGTGACGAACGTGGAACCATTAATCTCATTACTATTTAAATACACGTAAGCTTCTTATTATGATGTAGGTAACACCATTGTACATCCCTGAACATATATAATATATATATATATTTTTTTCTTCTCTAATATTTTTTTATTATTTATTATGTACAAGATAAAATAGTAGATCGTTTTTTTTAAATTATTCCGATTATTTAAATTTTGCCGTTTTAGAAATTAATAAAAAAAATTTATGGAGGAAATTAAAAATTTTTTACCGAGTTGATGATTGCAGTAGGTATTTACGAGTGTGATATTTACAGTCTGTATACATTGTTCAATAGATATTGATGTGTATATATTAGACTGATTAAAAAAAGAAAGACTATATTTTATTTTTTACGGAGACACTTTCAAAAGCTTCAGTAGGGTAAAAAAAAACGTTTGTTAAAATTAGAAGTCTTGATATCAACATTTACTTCCTGATTGCAATTTTCCATTTCCCATTTAAATAACATGGGAAATTTTTTTTAATTGGAAATTTTATAACTCATTAACGAATAATTATACCGAAAAGGTCAATCCATATTTTTGTAGAGAATTGAATGCTCTACACAAAAGTCTATTGTAATTTTTCAATAAATTCAATATTTCAAAAGTTTTTCGAGGTCAAAGTTGAATTCACAGAATTTTTATATTTTTCCACTTTTCTGAAGAAACTATCAGACTTATTACAAAATATCATAGGATATTTTTTGTCGACCGTTTCAATTCCAACATATTATTTTATACGAACTTTTAAAAATTCCTGAATGCTTTTTAGTTATTTGCATTCAAAATCAATAAGTTTCAAAAGTCGTATTATGGCTGATTTTAATTCTAATGCAAATAATTAAAGAGCATTCAAATATTTTGAAAAACACAAGCGATAATTTGTTGGAAATTGAACGGTCTACAAAAAAGGTCCTATGGCATTTTATAATAAGTCTGATAGTTTCGCCAAAAAAGTGGAAAAACATAAAGAATTTTATAAATTCAACTTTGACCTCGAATAACTTTTAAAATACTGAATTTATCGAAAAATTATAAGACTTTTGTAGAACATTCAATTCTCTACAAAAATATGGATTGATCTTTTCGGTATAATTTTTCGTTGATGAGTTATAAAATTTAAAATTAAAAAAAAAATTTCCTATGTTTTTTAAGTGGAAAATGGAAAATTGCAATCAAGAAGTAAATGTTGATATTAAGAGCTCTAATTTAAAGACATTTTTTACCCTTCTGAAACTTTCGAAAGTTCTTGAAAAATAAAAAATAGTTGATTTTTTTGAATCAGTCTAATATATATGCGTATAAATTGACAAACCCATAAATCGAATGTAAATTTTGATAATAATAATAATAATTATTAGTATTATTAGTATTAATAACCAGCTCGCTTCAGTTCATTCAACTGATGTCCCAATTTTTCCTCCTTGGTACGTCTTGCCTGGCCTAATTTACGGCACTCGATATAGCTGCTCAAAAAATGTTCAACGTCAATCTTACGGTTGATAAAATTTTCAGCAATCAATTCACTCTGCTCATGACTTTCATCAGCAGCCTGTTTTAAACACTCGCGTATATGATCTGGCGCAAATACTTGCGACAATTTGCTATATTGGCTAATTAAATTATCATAATGTGCTTTAAGTTCTGACACACTTTTTATTTTAGACGCAACCTCTTCTTTAAGTGTTTTTAATTCAGTCTCTTTGGCTAGATTATCATCTGAAAAATAAATTAGTTAATAAATATCATAATTTATAATTTAAATAAATTTTTAAAAACCAATTAATAAGTAAATTAATAGTAATCCTTACTAGCTAATGTTTCAACGCTATCGATAGTCTCGTCAATCAATAAATTAATATCTTTAAGCTGGGAATGTTGGCTCAGAAAGGTATCAAGACTGTCCGTTTCTTCAGCAAGCTTAACAAGCTGTTCATTTGTTAAATTATTAAGCTCCGGAAACTCTGGACTGGATACCGCCGTATGTGGAGGTGGATTTATTGTCACAGGTTTGTTATAACTCGCTGTATTGTAATTGTGGGAATTAATGTAACTAACTGGCCGATGGTCATTCGAGTACTGAACAGGACTAGCAGTCCCGATAGAATTTGAATTACCAGAACTACCAGTAGATGTGTACGTTGGACGGTGCAAAGACGATGTAAATTGATTTTGATTTGATATGCATGAGTTGACATAGTTATATTTGTAATTACTGCTGCTGGATGTTGAGTATGCCGGATACTGTGAGTTGTAATACGTATTATACAATGTGGATTGTAATTCTGGATAACGTTGGAAACCATACGGTGGAGATATTCGATCTTGTAACTCTGAAAAAAAATTTTTAACTAAGGCAAGAGATCCAGTACCTGATCACTCATGTATTTTCATACCTATATTTAGTAAAATTCAGTACATATAGATCATGTTACTAATTCCAAAAGAACTTATAATTTTATTTTCATTGCCAGTCGTTTTGCGGACTTATTTTATAGTAAAAAATTTACGGAGTGAACGTTGATTAAATCCGGAGTGAATGAGGAGCGGATGACTGGTATTTATTTAATCTTCTTGGAGAAAATTCACTCCGAGAGGCATTTATTTTAATATTAAAACTCCGAATCGGAGTGAATGCAGATTTAAATAAAATACAGATCACTCCGCTGGAAAAAACAAATTCCTTATTTACTTCAAATGCGGAGTGACTTTTTTATTGACTTCAGAACTCTGAATGACGAAGTAAAGTCGGATTTAAAAAAAATTCGCAATCACTCCGAATTCACTCTGATTTTCTAGTATAGCTTAAATTATACGCCCTTTTGACTCTAAATTTAGTGACTAAGAAGAAAAGGCCGTATAAAAATGTCCTTTTAGAATTAGTGACGCGACATGGAGTAATCGAGTACTAGATTTTTTACTTTAATGAGAATAATAATTATTGTTATAATTCATAAAAAAAAATGTATTAATTTTTGCCTTAATAACAAACGATTCGCTCATATATTTTTTTTTAACTTCTTACAGGACATAAATTCAATTGTCACTTATTTACTTGTATACTAAATTACTGAAACTAATTGTTAGTCATACATACAAAGTTTTGACATTAAAAATTTATGAGATAATTTATACAGTACGCAAAAAATATCAGACCTTTTTTATCGTATTCAAATATATTTCAAAATTTTTTAATTTTTTCTGTATCTCATACGACCGCAGATAAATAGAACGTTTCCTGTCACGCTTACATAAAAAGTTGATAATTTAAAATTGGCCAATTTGAGATAAATTAAAATGTAAAAACAAATTAAAATTCATTTGATAAATTACAGCTTTTACATATTACATTTAATGATAAAATATTTTATCTGTGAAAAAATTTTATTTTAAAATTGATCCTTTGGAACTCTTAATTAAATTTACTAAAACAATGATATTTTATATATTATATAATATATAGTATTCAAAGCCGGGACTTCAATCCTTCATGAACGAAACGTTGGTTAAGTAAAAAGTTAACACATAATTTATTAAAATAATAAATTAAATTACCTCGAGATTTATTTGTTAAAGAAATATCATCAGTTAATTGTGGAGGATTTTTACTAAATTCTCTAATAATTGCTTGTACAACACGACCAAGATCACTGTGAATTGTAAACTGCAAATAATAATTACGTAATCAATAAATAAATAAATTAATTATAAATATTTATACTCTGCTATTCCAATAAATAATAAATTACATTTAGCAATCCAGGTGCGCTCGTTATTTCACTGTGTTCATTACACCAAGGATGTGTCACAGGTGGTGAAACTCTTAATACTGGTTTTTCTAATGGAAATTCCGGTGGTAATGATACCATAATAGCCATTCGTGTTTCTCCAGCATCAAATTGTACCTGATACTCAGCATCTTCTCTTAATTCAGCTACACTGTAATTAAAATAATTAATTATGAGTGAATGTCGCAGATATGAGATAGTTTAGAAATTTTAAATAAATAAATAAATTACAATACTGAAGTTAGCCGACGTCTAATAATTTTATGAGAGTAAATGTAGCAGACTTACGACAATTTTTTAAATTACACACAAAAAAATTAAATAAATAAAATAATAAATTTTAAAAAATGCATTTACTAAATTTTGAACTGTCTAAACATGAATTTTTTATTTTTATTTCATAAACATTTCAATTTATTATTTAAAAAATTTCAAAATTGTCAGATGTCCGCTAACTTTGCTATTATAATAATTTTTTGATTTTTTTGATACAATAAATTATAAAAAAATTTTTAAAAATGCACCTACAACTTTTTTAATTTTCTACATGTCCATATTTTTAATTTTTTTTTTTTCTCATTGATGTTAAAAAAAATCCAACAATTGTTAATTATCTACTAAGTTCAGGTTCATAATTAATTAATTAAAATAATGAAATGGAAAAAAATTCGCGTACTGGTTTTTTAATTATCTAAGTACGCGTTTTTTAAATTTTGTTATTCTTTAATTTATTTATTTATTCAGAAGATTAACAAATTTCCAATTGTCAGATAAATCACGCTCCTTATAAATTTTGAGGTTATAAAAAAAATAAATAATAATTAACTTACTTATCATTAAAAATTTTCAATGTATCTATCTGACGTTTTCTTTTAACAGCAGCATTTTCATTTTCTCCACGGAATATTCGCGATATCATTTAAAAGCCTTAATTTTGAATAATACATCCGTTTAATTGACAATATTACTGTCAAAATTATTAATAATTATAAATTATTAATTATTTATTTGTTTTAATTATTATTATTTCACTATTTCACTATTTAATTTTATAGTTTATCACTAAAGACTGATGCATATGAGCTGAGTAGTTCAGGCTGAGCTCATAAAATTGAATGGAGAACAATGAAGTAGTGGAACAATACATATATATATATATATGTATATATATAATACCGAGTATATATTCTGATTCTGACAGAGGACAACAGAGGATAGATGGAGAAATGATGAGAGATAGATCAAGGTAAATAATATGGGACTCCGTGGACTGGGGCCTACTGCGGGGGCCTTGAAAAATAAAAAATTAAATCAGCTGACAGTTCTATGGTTACTAATAAATTAATACTTAATACTACTTAACTCCTCTACTAAATTTCTTATAGTTATTATTATTATTTAAAATAATTTATAAGTATGCAGTAACATACAATGGAATTTAGTTTTATTTAATGACACGAGAGCAGTAAAATCTCATTTTACAGATAAGCCTGAATGGTCTGAATATAGCAGACATCAGACAAAAATTTTAAATTATAAATAAATAGAGATATTATTAAAGAAATAAAATTTTTAAAAAATGTGCATTTTAAAAATTTGAAACTGATCAGTGAATTTTTTAAAGATATTATTTTTTAAATTATTTATAATTTAAAATTTTTCCGATGTTTGCTACATTCACACTCACGAAAATTATGAGTGGAGAAGCACATTGCACTTCATTAATTGGAATTTAAAATAAGTGTGAATGTAGCAGATGTGAAACAAATTTTAAATTTAAAATATAAAAAAAAAAAAAAAAAAAAATGCAGGTACGGATTTTCAAATTCTATGTGCGCATTTCAAAATTTTTAAAGTTGTCAACTGTCAGCTACATTCACACATATTTAAAATATACATATTTATGAGTGTGAATTTAGCTGACAGTTGACAATTTTTTAAATTTTGGAATAAATCAATAAAATGTAAGTAATATACAAATTAAAAATGACAAAATTCGTATTTAGATAAAAAAAATCAGTACGCGCATTTTTTTAAAATTCACTATTTCATTTTCTTTATTTAAAATTTAAAAATTGTCTCGTGTCTGCTACATTCACACTCATGTGCTGAAAGTAGCCGTCATTCAAAAAATTTAATTGTTTTCAATAATCGAAGTAAATACTGATAGGCAAAAATTTAAAAAAATGCATGTGAAGAATTTTCAAAAATTTTATTGTGTATATTTTCAAAAAATAAATTCTATTGACAGTTAACTTGGTAATTAAAAACACAAAAATTGTCAGATGTCGGCTACCTTCAGTATCATCAAGTTTTTTTGGTGGCTCTCTAGAAAATTTCAAAAAGGAAATTCTAGTGTAAATGGAAGACAAAGCAAAAGTTTGAAAATATCAAGTAAAAATATAAATATATATGTATGATTTCATTTTCTTCTTTATAATTCTTGTTTTGTTGTTTTTTTTCTTTTTTTCACTGCGTATGTTTATGTAAATTGCAAAAACTGTCAATAAATAAATTTAAAAAAAGAAATTTTATAATTTTCCGGGACTGAGATTTAAATTTTCAGAGTTCCACAATCTAGAGTTGTCATTTCCGGGTCGACTGTCATCAAGAGTGCGATCAGAAAGAGCCATCACCATCTTCTTGGTCGAAAATAATTAATGAATAAAAAAAAATGTTCGTAAAATGTCGGTAGTTTATATTAATTATTGTCTAAGTACTTGAATATTAAAAATTACAATGCATAACACGTGTATTAATGTAATTGTAATGAACCTGCAACGATACTTCGGTACTGGATGTACATAAAAAACGTAAAATTAAATAATGACAATTTAAATGATTTTTTTAAATTTATTTAAATATACAATTATCTTAATTTCTACAAGAATAATTTTCATTTATTATTTATCATTAAAAACAATAATTTAATAATAAAAATTTATTATTTAAATTTTTTATAAATTTTAAATTACTTATTTTCATGATTTAATTTATTATTAATTATATATATTTTTTTTAATGCAAGATAATGTTAAAAAAATAAAAATTATTATTAAAAATTTCTTTTTTTATACAACTGCCTTTTGATTACAAACGACTGGCAATTCAACAAGTTTTTTATTTTATTTTATGTCGTACTTTTATATTTTTAATTTATAAAAAATTCATGTAGATTTTATGGTAATTTAAAATATTAAATTGAATAATACAATATATTTATATGTAATATAATAATAATAATAATAATAATAATAATAATAATAATAATAATAATAATAATAATAATAATAATAATAATAATAAATACACAGATATATTATTATATAATCTTTCGAGTACGCAATAAAAGACCGAATGTTACATAAATTTATGATCTAACATTAAAATGTTTTACATTAAAATTATTTTTATGTATGTAAAGTGATCATCACAAATTATTTTTCATGCTCATTAGAGCAATGACTACCCTCAATATATTTATTTACCAAATTTAAAAAAGTTTTATTTCTTGTATGGCCAGTTTATTATTTCTATCAATCAATTATTTTTTTTTCTATCATCTTAAACATTTAAATTAACAATCACTCTAAGCAATTAACGATCGTTGCATTTTTTATACCAATATCATGTATATTGTACATTATTATCAAAGCGACAAAATAAAAACAAAAATATTTTTGCTACACAAAAATCTAGCGACTTTAAATTTATAATTTACCTCGCATCAAATTTTTATAAGCGTTTTTTTTAGTTTACAGTAGATTTTTATTACACGTGTTTTTACATCTCTACCATCCACAGATCACTCAAATTATAATTTTTCACTTGAGTAAACTTTATTAAATAAATACCTATACATAATTACAACTCTACCAAATAACATCACCACCTTATCACATTTTAGAAAAAAAATTTTCCATAACTACACTTGTGACGTATGGAAAATTTTTTTCTAATAGTGAGATATTGATTTTTAATTAATGTAATTTTTTTTTTTCATATAAAACCCACGAAGTTTCAATTTCAATGCCGAAATATGTATCAAATACATAAATAACTTCATATATAGAAGTATTTTTTTTTCTGTAGTAGAAATAAAAAATATAATAAAGTAAAAATGTTATTTCGTAGAGTCATTACTTGTTATTTAATTAATGTGGACTTGCAATTAGATAAAATATTAATTACATGGAGTTTTAATTGACCCGGATAAAATTTAGGTAAACCGGCTGATGATAGAGATGCAGCCTCCATATTTTTTTTTTAAATTTTTTCTAATGACATTGTTTTTTTTCATGCTGTTTTTACACAATAAAATTATATATTTATTATATATCGTGTTTAGTAGAGTCTATCTAAAATTAATATTTTTCATAGATGATTTATATATATATTATATAGTGCAAGAATACAACCAAAATTTAAATAAATGCTGAATGCTCTCTATAAATATCAATATTGAGAATAATAATAGTGTTGATTTTTAATAGTTGACTCAATAGAAAAAGAGGAGACGCTCTTGAGCACTGCCAGATAATAATTTCCATCCACGTTTGATGTTCAAGTATTGAGTGATAGCGCGAATACAAATAAGGATGCCTAGAATAAACAATCAGACAATTGCATAAACAAAATTTAATTGAGAAAGTATGAGAAGTATATAAATAAATAAGTAAATATTTATAAGTATGAATATGAAAAATTTACCAAGAGCCATTATGAGCCACCACAGCCACGAGTTAGCACGAGATGCCAGATCTGTTGAATGCTTAACTATTAAAGTCCATTTAGTTAATGACAGTCCAAATCCAGCAAGGGCACCATATCGAGCAGCAATTGTGTGACAGAAGCACATTGACAAGAGAAATCCAATCCAATTAAAGAATAATGCCACTGCAATAAATTAACCAATTAAACAAAGACTGATAATTACTTATCGATAAATTTAAATTTAAAAAAACTTTACGTAAAAACGCTGTGAAAAATGTAAAATCTGTTCCGAGCAGTCCGCTCTCTGGGTCACCTTCTGCCGCATTTGGGTCTATTGCCAAAATAGTAAATGGCTGAGCTGAAGGTATGGTGTCGATATTTATGTGTGGTGGCGGTGCTACCGGATTTTCTCCTTGCAGTGATTTTTCTCTTTGCACTTCTTCGTAACTGGGTAATTTAGTTGCAAGCTCATAAGGCGGTGGTGCTGAAAAATCCGGCTTTGGAGGTGACAGTTCTTCTGCTTCATTACGTAACTAATAACATATTATTAATTAGGCAACACAAAATTTAAATGGTCCTGCAGTAGAAAAAATAAAAATAAAAAAATGCACATGTAGAAAATTTAAAAAACTAAAGGTGCAATTTTTTAAATTATTTTTTTTTTAATTTATCGTTTGAAAAAAATTAAAAAATTATTAGACATCAGCTAAATTCGGTATTTTAATTAAAATAAATAATAATTTAAAAATATAATACCGTTGCTAATAATTCAGATGGTCTATGCAATGATATGTAACCATGTCCTGCTCCATTTGGTATTAGTCCTTGTATAGGAACTTCACTGGACGTTGACGTACTACCTTGGACACCATCACTATTTGTCGATGACTATCAACAGAAATATATATTTTTTATCAGCATGACTCACTGGTCATTAATTTTACAATTTAAATTATTAATATAATTCCCAAATTAATGAAATTTTGATTTACTGCGGCAATAAAAATTTAACTGTCATAAATAATTAAAATAGTAAAAATAAAGTAGAAAAAAAACAAGCACTTAGATAACGTTCTAAAAAAAAAATAAATAATCTATTAAGTAGGATTAAAAATAATACAATGTATAATATACATATAGGTAATTTGAAATAAATTTAATAAAATAAATAAATATTTAGTATGTACCATGTTTACTGTTTAAAAAAATGTAATATTATTTATATGAATAAACTATTGCACGAAAGTTTTATAAATGTCACGCAATAAAATAAAACTGGTCGATTTTTAATGTTCTGTAAATTTCAATACAGTAGAAAGTCTTGGCCTGTACATACAATCGATGGCTGACAGCTGGTCTCAGGCTATCTAAGTTTCATTATCCAATTCAATAAATACACGGAATAATATATATACATATATATATATATATATATATATATATATATATATATATAGTTTAAAATTTTGTATTTTCTTCTTTATCGGCTCGAATGTCATCAACAAGTAACCTTTTGCCTAATTTGGTATTACAATTAATTAAAACACTCAGTAATAATAATAATAATAATAATAATAATAATAATAATTATTATAAAAAAAAACCATAATTAATTACAATAATTAATGACTTTTCATTGAATTAAAACCACTAGAATTTAAATAATTTAAATAATAATAATAATCTGTCTGAATAAATTATTCATAAATAAATAAAAGTAACTTTTAAAAAACACGTGGCTTTAGCGCGTGGTCTAGAGACACGGAGCCGGAGCGCCACCGGAAGTTGGTTTAAAAAAATATTTAATTTAATAATTTAAAAAAATAAATTTCTGTGGTTATTATTAGTGAGTAGATAATGTGACAGAGTTTTAATTACTGATGATAATTATTTAAATTTTTTGAATATTAGAATATTTTAGCGGCAGTGAAAAAAATATTTGAATTTGAATTGACTGGCGTAGTGGTAGTGGGGGTAACGGAGCTGGTTGACGGAGTGATACACAAACGACGCTAAAGCAGGAGCAGTCAGTCGCTTAGTGAACGTCTGAGACTAACAGTGTTGTGAAAAATGTCAGAAGTATTTAAACTTGGAGATCTCGTTTGGTTTGTATTCGTTTATAAAATAAACACTTGTGGTTATAATTTAATAAATCTTGATATTTATTATTTATATTATTATTCTAGGGCTAAGATGAAGGGATTCTCACCCTGGCCAGGTCGAGTAAGTATAATAAAGTATACGAACCGTTAGCGGCTGTATTTTAAGTGTAGTGCGCGCCACGCATCATATTTTTTTTTCTTGCGTTCCGATTTCCACCATTTTGGCGGGAGCTCATTCAATTAAATAACAATATTTTTTTTAACATATACACATATATTTTTTTAAACATATAAAAGTGTTGATATGTTTGCTATACTTTTTTAGCTTAATTTATAAGTTTTTATGTGAGATATTAGACGGAATTTCCCGCGTCGCTAGTCACTCCCGCCACACCCGTTATTCGAATTTAAATTGGCGCGCAGATAGCTCATTAGTATAACCTACAAATATTTAAATTTTATATTAAATAGAATTCGTTTATTAGTTTTTGTTGTGTCAATAGGTGATTTTCATTTTTGTGATTTATTTTTACTAAGGTTTCACACCCACCAAAGGAGTTGAAAAAACCACCAACTGCTAAGAAGGGTCCAGTTCAATGTATATTTTTCTTTGGGACAAATAATTAGTAAGTTTATTTTATTTGTTATTATTATTATTATTTGCTGTAATTAGTAAATTGATATTTAATTACCGGAGTTTTGTTTTAATTATTGGACAAATAAATTTTTCAGTGCATGGATCGAAGAATCTAATATTCAACCGTATCATGATCTCAAAGATAAGTTAGTCAAGTCTAGCAAGACTGGGGCTTTCAAAGATGCGGTAGAAGCTATTGAAGAATTTATTGCCAAGGGAGAGGTAATTAATTTTTTAAATATTTAAAAAATTGTACACGGTAATTGTGGCGGAAGTTTTATTTATTTCTTTAATTATTAGTTACTTTAAAATGGTGATATTATTTAAAACAGGTCTTTGATGATGGACTAGATTCAGACTCGCTCTTCGATAGGTTAAAAGAGGATCTTGTTGTTCCTGAGAAAAAGACTCCAAAGATTTCAAAACCGCGAAAAGTGAGTAGAGAAACAGCTATTAGGATGTTTTTGTAATTCCTAAGTGTTTTATTGGTGTGTTAATGAGTTTTACAATGACTGATGACAGGAATCTGCTCCGAAAACAAAACGAGTGGACAACAGTTCAGAAAATCGTCCGGCTAAAAAAGTAAGACGTGAGTCAAGTGCTAGCAACAGTGCTAACAACCGTGTTAGTAGTGTAAGCCCAAGACTAAATCACTCACCGTCTCCACCAAGAAAGTCCGGATCTACACTTTTGAACAGGCCGGCGAATATTGCTAGACCCGTAAGTCAATGCCTCTTTCTTTTTTTTTTTAATTTATTTATCATAATTACTTAACTTGTTATTGACAAAAAATTAAAATTTATTTCATTCTTGTTTTAATATAAAAATTTTTATGATACTGATATTAGTCGACGTCTAATTTTTTAATTTTTTCAAAAACGATAAGTTATAAAAAAATTGCACCGTTTTTTAAATTTTCTACATATGCATGTTCTTAGTTTTCATTTTTTTAATTGAATTGTTAAAAAAAATTTTGAAAATTATTAATTGTTTACTAACTTCAGGGTCATTAATTTTTTACTCCATTTTCGGTACTTATTGACAAAAAAAAAATTTGAAACAAACGAGTAACTAAAATAATTAAATAATAGTATTTCCGATAAAAAAAATATCGCGGGTAAACAATCAGTAATTTAATTAATTGCGCGTGAAATTTCAATTTATTTTTTTAAAATCTTAAATTCGGAAATTAAACATGAACGTACATAAAGTACAACGGATATGTACGATGGTATCTTATACACAGCCAATGAGCAGGGATTCTCATCGCTATTGTCAGTGCGCATGGCTCGTGCTTCGCGCGTTTCTCTATCAAGTGTTTCACAACTTACTCAACAACTTTTTTTTCACCTTCTACTCTTTATACTCTACATTATTTTTCCCTATTCCTAATTTATAATATATTTTTTATTTTTTATATTTATCATTAATTATTTAGTTTACTTGTTTATTAACTTTTTAAAATTATGCCGTAACATGTTTTCCCACTTCCGTTTTATTTTTCCACAGTATAAAAGTTTTTATTATTAAATACTGTAATTGATATAAATATTTTTTTTATCATAGACTTGTTTTATTTTAACGACTTTTAGTTTGAGTATAAATTAATTTTTCTTAATGAAATATTATTATTTATTATTAAAAAAAAATCATTAAAAAATTTTCTGGCCCCGTATATTGAAAAAAAAAATTAATCTTTAAATTCATGGAATCAGAAAATGAATGTAAAATTTTTTAAAAATAATTATCATCATATATGAATTAATTTACATACCTGTGAAATTTTTGGACTGAAGTATCTTAAGTATGCTTTACTTACAGTCAAGTGCCAGACACTTGAAAATATTACCAAGTATCAACACAACAAAATACATTAGATTATTTAAAAAAAAAATTTTAAGCTCCAGAGATAATAGCGGGAAAATGTATAAAGAACTTTAAAAAAAGTTTATAACGCGAATTTTATGGCAGCAGCTGTTCAAATATAGACCTGAAGATCGGAAAGTTTTTCACGCACCGAAATTTATAAAAAATTTATGTAATTTGACTGCCGAAGGGTAGCTCCGGAAGTTGGGGGTGGCCTTTGATTTTCGGCAAACATACCAGCATCTGTATACGAAACATTTCCAAAATCATCCAGTAGATTTTTTACTTTCCAATTTTTTTTTGTTGCGCGAAAAACACTCCGATCTTCAGGTACATGTTCAAATTTACTATTTTCAAATTAAAAAAAAAAAAAAGTAATAATAATAATAATAATAATAATAATAATAATAATAATAATAAAAAAAAAAAAATCAAATTTTTCATATTTCACATTAATTGTTTTTCGTTACATCTTCGATTTCAAAATGTAATGTAAGTATGATTGGTTAGTTAAAAATAAATTAATATCTTAAAGGTAACTCCTCCTCTGGACGTTGAAACGCTGTCACAAACTTTGAAAGAGAAAAATATTCTGCCGTCTACTCTCAAGTTTGGCTTCCTCGGACTTGGTATTATGGGCAGTGGTATCGTTAAGAATCTCATCAACAGCGGGCACAGTGTCATCGTTTGGAACAGAACTCAGGAAAAGGTATGTACTAACATATACCTACATATATAAATATATATACATACATTGCAGATAATATCTATTGAGATTTACTAGTTCAAACTGTCATATCATGTGACTTAGCATTTTTTTCTCGATAATTTATGTTTCTTAATGAAAAAGTCATCGAAAAATTTTCAATTAAACCCACGGTTAAAAAACTTCAATTAGTCTGCAGCTAATAAACATTTGTCGGAAAAAAATATGTGTTACTACTAAAGACTATAGCCACCATAATCTCAAATACTTATATATATATATATATATATATATATATATATATATATATATATATATATATATATATATATATATACATATATATATTTATTGTCAGTTACAGTAAATGTAATTAATTATCATTACTGGGTTAATGAGTTGAAATTAAAAATCGCAGTATTAAAATAATAATTTCGATCAGATAAATATAAAATATAAAATTATAGCAATAAAATAAATATTAACACTTCATAATAATATACTTGATCAGAAGAACCGCGTAAGTTTGCCTCGTCACAATTAAAGAACACTTACGTAATTTTAAAACACACATTAATATAACCATCATCACATACTGACATGATAAACGATACTTGAAATTTTTATGATACTTTAGTCAATCAAAGAAGCTGCTACACACACTTTTCAATTATTTATACTATACTAATTTTTATCTCTATCTAAATAGATATTAATATTTATCAATAATATATATACAT
Source organism: Microplitis demolitor (assembly GCF_026212275.2). Taxonomy (NCBI): domain Eukaryota; kingdom Metazoa; phylum Arthropoda; class Insecta; order Hymenoptera; family Braconidae; genus Microplitis; species Microplitis demolitor. The sequence goes on along the minus strand of NC_068545.1, from coordinate 19,005,889 downwards.
ATGTATATATATTTATACAGGAGATTAAATTACATGAACACTTTTAATATTTAATCAAAATTCATCGACAAAAATAGTTATTTAATAATTTGTTTGTATTTTTTTTTTTTATTAATGATAAATATTTTAAATAATTAACACGAAATGTTTTCCATTCTAAAATAATATATATTGATGATCAAATTCAGTTCAATAACATTTTATATATATATTTATATATAATTTTAAAGTACAATTAAATATTTAAATTAAAAACTTAATTTATTGGATAAATATATATATATATATATATATATATATATATATATAAATTAATAACTAAAAACTATCAAAGAATAATTGATGAAGGCCAATAATATATTGATCAATTTCCTCCAATTCAAAAGTTTATTTACTTTTTTTACGCATATGTCTACTACATATTATTGGAAGAGATAATATCCTTTACAATCTAATTCATATTGAATTTCTTTTTATATCATTAATCACTTCTCTTTATATATCTTCTTACTTTTAAGAATTAATATACTTGATCACTTGCTAACTGCCGTTTACAATTTCGCGGTTACAAAGAAATTTTAAATAAACCAGAAATAATCAGTAAAAAAAAATCGACTAGGTTTAAAATTCAGTGCTATGGATATAATCTGGCTCGTTTGGGATTTGCATATTTCTCGCTCATACTTTTTCTTTCCATCTTTAAATGTCGACAATAGTGTGAATTTTATTCTATCATTTATTTAAATTAAAATATTAACTTTCATGTTTCTCGATACGTCTTGGCCATTTGTATGGTAAACTCTCCATGCTCAGTTCTACCAAGGCTGTGTCCGTCATAATTATTATTAATTAACAAAAAAGTATTTATTAAGTAAAAAACAAAGTTAATATTCACTAACTAAACAATCCATGTTTATTTTCCAAGTGATTGAAATTCAAATTACATAAAACTCGGCCATTTAATTAGCAACAGATTTTCAAATTTTGAATAAAATTTTTTATTGTATGGACGTCACTGATAAATTAAATTATTCTTATATATTTCTTAGATACATTCCATTGAGTGAACATATAATTTGTTTAAAGAGCATTTAAAATTTTTATCGTCTTAACGAATTTTATTTATCCAGGAAGACGATTTTTGGAAAATCATTGAGACATTTGGCACTAAATAAACAATTGTAATTTTAAACTCATACGTAATTAAAAAAAAAAATTCACACTTTTTTTTTCACAATAATAGACATGGAATAAATATAAATCTTTATTTTGTTAATTCTCTTTAGTGATATAATGGACTGAACTGACAAAAAATTATTAAAATTCAATTAAATTTTCTTACTTTCATAATTACTGTTAACATAATTCTATTGCGATTAACCGTTACATGGAGAATTAAAAAAAAAATTAATTAAAACGTCTTTTCTTTTACGACTTACGATCTACTAGAGTAACAGATGAGCAGATGAAAATAAGGTGTCTTACTGTATAGTACGCGAACACAAATGACGTCCGCCTGAATTCACTTATTGGCTCGGATCGTGATGAGACAAAAAAAATAAAAATAAATTTATTTTTAGTATTTATAAATTTTAAAAAAGAGCCCGCTTTAAAAAAAAAATAATAATAACACTAACTTATTATTATTATTTATATTTTTGTTATTTTCAATTGACACCTAGGCATTTTCAAATGATATATATTACCTTAAATTCTATTAATATTTTATTGGATTGTTTATAATAAAGATAGAAGCCGGTAACGCAGGTCACTTAGAACAGTAATCAGTGATCGTTGTTATTATTATTGTTATTGTTGTTGTTATTTAAAACACAGCACAATTTCATTTCTTCTACAAATATTTTAATATTTTTTCCCGATACCTGCAGACTCTTGTTGATTTTATTGTTGTTTTTTATCTTCACATCTCTTTTAAAAACACATGATTATTTTTTTAAAATTGTTATCACTCGTGATTACGTGTCAGGTACGGTGTCATGTGCAAGCACCAGCGTGTTAATAAACAAAAAGCTCAAGTTTTTTGAGTAATGCTTTTTTTTATTTATTTATTTATTGTTGTAATAAATAATAATGTAAAAGCCACCGATAACTTTCACCTTGACCGATACGAAGCATTAGTGAAAGGCACATGATTTCGAGAGCACGAACGATTTTAAATTAATCCAAAAAAAACATGACTTGCACCGGCATCACAAAAATAAAAAAATTAAAAAAAAGTAGTAATTAAATTTTAAAATAATTTATTTATTCAATTAACTTTTAAAAAATTATCACAATTAGGCCAGTTAGAGCCTAGTCTCGTGAGGTAATTCAGGCATACTAGTGCTGGGAGCAAGAAGACCAAGACTCTCTGGTGTTTGTGGATGTTGTTTACGACCCAATAGTTCAACACTCGTGCCCCTATTTATCGGCTTACTAACTTGAGTTTCTTTTTTATCTTTATTATTTTGAATATTTACCGCCTCATTGTTGTCGTCCTCTTGTATTGAATGCAGAACTGCGCTTTCAGCCCGGAAGCAGGACAGTAACGGTGGTAGCGGAGGTGGACCATCTTCAATGTAATTAATGTGAATAGTGTCGATGAAATTTTGCGTCTGAGGACTCGCTGATGAGAATTCCGTGGGTGTGTAGTATTCGCTGTTGATGTCGTCCATACTCGCGCTGTTGTAAGCCGCCAGTTCGTTTATCTTAACTTTGAAATATGTCTCGATATCCGGCATTGAGGAACTCAACTCCCGTCCATCAAACCCTGCAGCGTCGCTCTTGCCGCACGATCCACTTCGGCAATTGTCAAAGTACAAGTTTGGCAAATTTTCTAATACTTTATTTAGTGTCTGCTGTTGGTATTTGTAACCCTCGCGTAATCGTAAAACTTGATGTGCACTAAATTTACGTATCTTGTTTCGTTGGAAGACGTAGTTCTCTCGTACCCAGTTTAATTGTCCTGTTGAGTAGTCGCGTACGCGTTTCACCTGTCAACACATATATTTTTTTTTTTCTCTTAAACTCGCTCATTTATATTTTACTTTTTTTTTTTCTGAGCAAAAAGTCAACTCGGACATTATCTATTTTTCTTGAAATTTCATTTAATTTATTATTTTGTTTTTGCTTCTATTAAGTATTTGGCAAATATCCCAATGCGCAATTTCTACTTATATATATGTATATCTTATATCTGTATATATATATATATTTTTACCTGTTCATAGTATTGATCCCTGAGCGTTGTAAGATGATTAGTTCCATAATCCCTAATATCCCTGATGTGCCTCATTTGTCCTTCGTAGCTGTCTCTTATCCACTCAACTTGCTGAGCACAATTGTCTTTGATTCTGTGCACCTGCTGAGTGTAATTTTCTCGCAGACGTTCAAGTTGCTGGCTCTTGTACTGCTCAATGTTGTCCAGCATTTGATATATTTGTTTAGCACGTGGTGTAGTTCCACGTCTGCAGCAAGTGCACCATCTGCAGCAGCCACACCTGAAACAATAATTTTATTCAATTTAAAAAACTGTCGACAGACAACGAATGTATTAAATTTAATTCAAAAGCAAACTTACCGATTCAGAAGATATTTTATAAACTGGATGAAGAGAGTAAGCAACAGAAACAAGACTGCGCTAGCAGCTCCAATTGCAATACTAAACATTTTAATATTGAGATAAACAACGGGATCCATTTTTAAATGGACCCAGGTTGTGGCATTGTCTATTGGATTGGCAGCAAAACACTTGTAGAGACCGACGTCCTGTCTCAGCAAGTTTGTTATCAGCAGCGAGCCATTTTCAACCAAACGAACTCTACCATTATTGCTAAGACTTATTAAATTGTCTCGTGTATGATCTTTTGGATGATTATGAAATGAGTCTGGAAAAGTCTGATCGGGATTCCAGTGGAAGATTTCAAGTGTTGGAGTTACCCAAGTTAATGACGGAGCTGGATTCCCATTAAATTCGCACTCAAGCAATACTGACTTATTTATTTGGTGCAAATTATCCTCCGAGGTTTTATGAATAAGAACTGGAGGTGTGCATTGTAAGTACTCTACTGCTTCGATTGGATCCACTGTATCATTGTAACCACATTTAAGCCCGTGGGCAAATGCCATTGGATGAATATTACTGTGTGCCCACTTGACAAACCAAAACATCCGGCAGTCACACGCCCAAGGGTTGCCTTGGAGATGAAGATTTGAAAGATGTGCGAGATGCGCGAGACTTGCTGGTAAGAAGTAAAGAAAGTTATTGCGTAGGTCAACATTACGTAAATGCGACAAGTGATCCAATGCCTTGGAATTTATTTCACGTAACGGACTGCTGGTAATTGTCAAATTTTCAAGATTGTATAGACCTACAAAATCGTCAGCTTTCAGTACTTCAATTTTTGTTTTGTCCATAATTAGTGATTTTAAATTTGGTACACGTTGCCAAAGACCTTGAGGTAACTGGGATATCAAAGTCTCGCTAATATCCAATTGAATTAAATTTACAAGTCCTTGGAAGGTGTAATCAGTAAAGTTTAATATTGGATTTATTGAAATATTTAAATACTCAAGAGCCGTTAGTTCAGTAAACAGACCACGTGGTAGTTGGTTTATACTTATGTTTGATATTTCAAGATGCCGCAGTTTACTGAGACCTGAGAACACTCGGCTGGGTAAATTTATCAGACGATTGTTTGATAGTTTGAGAAACGTCAGTTCCCGGTTCGGTTGAAACGTGAATTCTTGGAGTAGAACAAGATGATTGTTTGATAGATCAAGATGATGGAGATAACTAGATGAAGCGAATGCTTTAAATGGTGGTACTTCAAGACGATTATGAGATACCAACAGTGTCTCGAGTGAATAAAGATTTTTAAAAGTAGGTAAACTTTTTATTAAATTTCTTGATAAATTGAGGTACCTTAAATTTTCAAGTGGAGCTAAAATATCAGGATCCAATGCCGTAAGACGGTTGTCACCTAAATCGAGGTACTGTAGGCGCTGAGTTGCGACAAATACTCCATTTTCTAGATGCTCTAATCCACTTGAAGTCCACGTGAGTTTTCGTAACTGTGTCAAAGACTCCAGTGTGGGAATCTTGAGTATCCCAGTGCTGGTCCTCACATCTTCCAGCTTTACTTCTACAGCCTCCTTGGGCAGTTTTAGATCTCTCAGAAGCTGGCCTTTGCATTGAAGACTCCAATTCTCGCATTGGCAGCCAGCAGCACACTCCAAGTTCGCTATCGGATGGACAGTTTTTTCTACGAAAGGCTTTAGATTTAAATCTTGGTAGAAATTTGATGATACTATCTTCACCGTCACCAGCAAGTATGCCAGCAGACATTGGGAAATATTCCCAGCTGAAAGTCTCATTCCTTATATTATTAAGACAATGTAGATTTTTTGAGCACGTCCCACTACCACCTCCCATTTCCTTCTTACTCCAGCTCGTTATGGTACAATCCGGTTATTTTTCATAACCAACAAATAATAATTACAATAATAATCAATTTATTAATTTATTCATTTGTGTATTTACTAAATACAGACTTAAATTTTTTTGTTGCCGATGTTCTCAGTCTTCTTTCTTTCTCCCTCTTTCAATATTCGCGTTATTACAATCTGTCAGTTATATTTTTACAATTATGAGCCAATTAAATTGTGCTCCAACGCACTAATATAAATAATAATTATAAATAACATCAACAACAATAATAATAATTGCAATAATAATAGTAATAGGAAATTAACAACAATTATTAACCGTTGGCTAGATATCTAAACTCTTTTATAGAGAATGTGCCAATACCATTGTACACCCACGCAACTCTCATATTTCTTATTTATATTTATAAACTTTTATATCGGTTATAATTTTTTACCATAGACAAACATTTTGTCTCTTCATTGTTGCCGTGTATTTTCCAATAAACTTTTTGCTTATCCAATTTATCGATTAATAAAATTAGCTATTTTATTAAATAAAACCTGTTCTAATAATACGTATAAATATTAATCAATACAGATATTTAAATTAAATATGATATTTATTTATTATTATTATATTTATATTATTTATCACTTATATTCCTGACCTTACATGTCGCAAAAACCCGCGGTAGATTTTGGTACGCAATCAACCGTCGACGTCCGTACAATTTCCAACCCACAACGTTCCCGTGGCTAAAATTGACTGGCAGACACTCTCTCTAAACTCCTCGTGGGTGCTCGCGGGTTCTGAAACTCGATATCTGGCAACGTTGGATTTTTCAACCGTTCTAGTCGCCGTTTGCTGGGTTATATTCGCTTCTGCTGCTTCTTGTCTCTTGAACTTGGCAACGTTGCGCAGACGCTGTATATACTTTTAATCCAGCTACACACGACAAATACTTACAATGAAAAATATATATTAACTTTGCTGTACTCTGTCCAGATACTAGTTTTCCATTTTTCATATATTTATATATTAATACATACTGTGTAAAATATGTAGTATGGGTTTAAAATTTACAACCGACTCGGACTAAGACTTTGAATCTCACTAGAAATTTTTCAGCTCCATATATTTTTTTTCTTCATCCTGTTATTTTTTAATGTCGCTCTTTACTTATAATCTCACTTGTTATGTAGAGTAGATATGAATAAATACTTGTTCCAGTATGGGTTTAATTAAAAAATGTTTCAAGCGCTTCCCTTGATAAAAAGTTTTTTTTTTTTTAATCGAATAAAATAAAATATAATAATTTATTTCGTGTCCAAGTTAAATCAATACAACATACCTAGAAAAAAATTTAAGTGATAACAATAATTACTATAATTATTATCTATTTATGAGAGCTCTGTTAAAAATGATAACGACTTGCTACGATATAATATTTATATCACGTATAATTTCGAAATAAATATATATTGTACAATAAAAATATTAACATATTTTATTGACGTTATCGTACACAGCGTATTTATTTTTAGTTGTTTGTCTACGAAAAAAAAACTTCAGTAAAAAATTATTGATTGTTTTATTCTACAGAAATATTTAAAAAAAAATCTAATATTAAAAACAACCGGTTGTTTTTTTAGCATATTAATATAATCAGAAAAAATTTATTGCTGGGGATAAATATCTTAACATTTTTTTTTTTTAATTTTTTCATATATATGTTAAAGTAGTAGTTATAAATGGGCGACTTGTGAGGTCACGGTTAACATACTAAAGGACAAAAAGGAAAATCTATTGTCACTATGTTGAATGTGTTTCTTTATGACTCAATAGTCGGCATGAAAAAATATTATTATTATTTTTTTTTTTTTTTTATGTTCATTTTAGACAAAAGTGAAAGTTTAAGCGTCACTTTTGCTCTTTACTTATGAGTCTAAAAGATAATTATAGACTGCCTGAAATAATGATGATAATAGTAATAGTCATTGATGTACATTTTGTGTAAAGACAAAAAGCTAAATGTTCAATTTATTTTGAGCGTTTGTTTATGTAATATATAGATCGTACTTCGGTCTTAACCAATTTCGGACGCTCTACTTACTCTCACGCAAACTTAAATTTTCTCTGCAAGCAAAAGTGAAACAGTATAAATTTTTAGCAAAAAAAAAATATTCTTGATGCAAGAATTTATTTTATTAATAAATTTTTGTCTGAAAAATTTCATATTTTTCATCAAAAGAATTTAAAAATGGCCGTATTGTAATTTAAATTAATTGTTTCTTCATAAGTGAAAATAAATAACAACTTTCTCTTAAAAAACAATTTTTCCTCATCGATTATCTAACTGATTAAAAGTAATTATTTGGCCAAAAGAAGAAGTACTATTTCACGTCATTTTTCTGCGCAGTAAGAATCCTAAAAAAAAATAAATAATGAATCAGTAGGGTTAGATTTTACATTTAATTTCATGAGTGTGAATGTAGCAGACATCAGACAAATTTAAAATTATGAATAAATAGAGTAAATAATTAATAAAATAAAATTTTCAAAAGTTCGCACTTAAAAAATTTTACTTTATTAACTATTTACTCTATTTATTTGTAATTTTAAATTTGTCTAATGTCTGCTTTCACACTCATTTAATTTCTCATATGATACAAGCAAAGTAGAAAATAATTTGATTTTTGCATTTAATATTTTTGAATTACTTTTCTTTTAATTTATTAGTCAATTATTATTACAGCAATTTTTATAGCTTATGAAAAAATATATGACCAACTTTTTCGTAAGAATTTCATCATTCGAGTGACGTAATTATTCAAAACGTAATTAGAAAAGTAAAATTCTAATTTGATTATACTGCCCACCTTTTAGTATTTTTTAATACATGTTACATTTCATTCCCTTCAAGAATTCCCTTTAAGAAAAGCGATACCTAAATTTATTTTCTATTACGTGTTACATATATTGTGGGTCTTGTATTCTTTTATATGTTTTAGGGTAAAAATTAAAAAAAACCCATGACTTATGACTCGACAGTACTGAGCGAAATTTCGAATTTTACTTTTCTGAATACATTTTTAATACTACAAATTACGTCACTCGAATAATGAAGAGAAAAGTGAAATTCAAAAATTCAATTGGTACGTCCCAGCTTCAAAAAGAAAATTATACTAAAGTTAGCCGACACCTGATAATTTTTATATTTTTTAAAAAACGATAAATTACTGAAAAAAAAATTTAACCCAGAGTTTTTTCAATTTTCTACATGTGCATATTTTTAGTTTTTTTTTCTTTTGTAATTCATTTGGTGAAAAAAAATCAAAAAATTGTTGGTTGGTAACTTTCGGATCATAAAAGAAACCCATATGATAATTCGAAAAGAAGTAGTCTATAGTACATAAAGTTTAAGCAGCAGACAACGACGACAAGAGCATAACAGGGAGGACAGTAGTTTGAATCAGCTGGGTTGCCTGCAATGTTGCCATCTGGGTACCAACCCAGCCAGGTTCGATCAATATTACCCGAGGTGGCAACATCGCACTGAAATAAATAAAGGCTGTATATATATATATACGGCTAGGATAGGAGCTGCCTGGTACCATAATATATATCCAACAAAACCAAAAGCATTTTCTTCGCTTTGCTGTATAGTTGTTCTCAACACCCATTTGTACTCATTATATATATTTTTAGTCTTTCATCCTCATATTACTTTTTCATGCTTAATATCGCACATACTCGTACATAATACATTTTCTTCAATTAACTTGTTAGCAGGTGCTATAAGCTTGCAGTACCTGCACTTAAATATATAAATAATTGTAGATCATGTTTAGTTAAAAACTTTTTTCGACACATATGTGATATATTATAACACAAAACTTTTGTTACGCTTTCATTATTTTATTTACGATTGCTAACAATTACACTGCACTACTTTAAGTCTAGTCATAAATAAATTGTCAAGAGAAATTTAATGTTAAAATCATTTTTCATTACAATTTTATGCCGTCATGTTAGAAAAATTCCATTTTAAATTACTGTTGATATTAATTAATACTATGAATGCTATTTAATTCATTGTAGGCGTTGACGTAAATGTTTACTACTATATTTAACGGATTACATAAAACAACGTCCAGGTCACGTAATTTTTTTATCACGCGTTTTTTTTAAATATGAATTTTAATGTTACTTCCGTTTGAACGCGATAATAATATTTTCGTGGGTCAATACTCTGAAATGACCGTTTTGTACCGTTACATTAATAAATATACATATATATATATTTATATATAACATACATTTAATTGACATTTTTTATTTATATTTTTTCTCAGATAATATTGAGTTTTTTTAAAAATATTGAAAATTCCATTGGAATTAAACTAAACACAAGGTCACTTACTTATAATCTAGTGTCAATTCTCATGATTACATATTGTCATATTTGTTTTTGATAAAAGTATGAAATATATGTTCATATTTATAGTACGTCTATTTTTCTTTTTTTTCTTTTTAGAACGAGTAGTAAAAATATTAACAAGTAATCTAATACTGCAAACAAAAATTATATAAAGACGTTATATTATTATATATATAAATATATAAAAATATTATTGTTACAATGCGTAAATTTTATTAAGTGTACGTTCAACAGCCAGCATTTCTGTAAACGTATTTTAAGACCTTAATTGTCGTGGTAACGCGGACTTTGTTGAAAGATATGCCTTGGCAACAACAAATGACGCCTACTGTTGAACACTTGGAAGGCAGACGACCATTACATGACGATTCAGATGTAATGAGGATTCAGCACTTTTGTTAGATTACAAAAATTGTTATTCATAAATGATGCCATTATTTGTTTTTGAATTTTTTTGAAGTGAAGCCGTGAGCATATTTCTGTAATTAAAAATAATTATATTTTAATGGGTTTAAAACTAGATATTAGGATTTAAAATAATGGCCTTTATTTAAATGCTGTTTTATTTCGTAATGGCGAGAAAAAATCTGGGTATCAAGTATCGAGGAAATCCTTGGTACGATAAATGATAACATTGGCATGATATAATGCGCTTGTAAAAAAATAAAAAAAAAAATATTTGTAATGGCGACATTGGATGATATGGCGAAAGCGAAGTGTATCCATCCGGTGTTGTACCGCGTGGAATACGTGACTTATTTTTAACGACAAATGGCGTCTTGGGTTAAACATCTGGAGGCAACGCCATCTGTCATCATCTGAAATAATTAAACATCTTATAGATTTTAGATGCAGGTGTCGCTAAAGACTAATAGCATATGGGAATCCTTTTTTAATTTGAATTAAAAAATTTATTTTCCAAAAAATGTATTCTGGTTACTAATTTTTTGACCATTTTATTTTTCAGTGTAATGACTTTGTGAAAGCTGGTGCTGATCATGGACTTACTCCTTCGGACGTAGTGCAGGCTGCGGATATAACATTCTCATGTGTGGCTGACCCACAGGCTGCGAAAGATGTAAGTTTTATTTATTGTTTATCACAGAAAACTCATTTATTTTAAATTAAATATTTATTTAAATAATTTATTTATTGTAGATGGTGTTCGGTAACTGCGGTGTCCTGATGGAAATAACTCCAGACAAAGGATATGTAGAGATGACCGGAATTGATGCCGAGACATCTCAAGATATTGCGGAGGCAATAAATGCGAAAGGTGGACGTTATCTGGAGGCGCAGGTACAGGGTAGCAAAACTCACGCGCACGAGGGTACTCTGGTGATTCTCGCCGCAGGAGACAGATCGCTGTTTGACGAGTGTCAGTCCTGTTTCGAGGCAATGGGAAAAAATACCTTTTACTTCGGGGAAGTTGGTAATGCTTCGAAGATGAATTTAGTTTTACAATTGATGGCTGGTGTTACTCTTGCTGGTCTTGCTGAGAGCATGGCGTTAGCAGATCGTGCTGGTCTGCAACAGAAACACGTGTTGGAAGTTCTTGAGCTTACGTCGCTGGCGTGTCCAGCTATTTTGGACAGAGGAAAAAGTACTTTTTATTTTTTCTTATAATTTTAATTCAAATTACTGATGATTAATGTTTGCTTGTATTACTTTCAGCTATAATTGAAGGCGGTTTCAACACACAATTACCCTTGAAACACATGCAGAAAGATTTAAGATTATCGTTGGGTATGAGCGATCAACTGGAGCAGCCATTGCCACTTGCTGCTGCTGCCAATGAAGTTTACAAACACGCGAAACGTCTCGGTTATGGTGAACACGACGCATCTGCAGTTTACATCAGAGCTAGATTCTAACCCAGCCGGGGATATTTTTTTGCTACACACCGTATATTTATTGCAATACATTGTTATTTGACGAGGATGATTTATTAAACAAGTCCTGCTTTTCTGATAACTATTTTCTGTTTTGATTAGTTTGACAATTATGAATAATAGTAAAAATAAAATAAAAACTTTAAGAATGAAGTGAAGAAAAATTATTAAATTTAATTAGCATTCAATTTGATTAAATAATTATATATCTACAATACATTTATGGCACAAAAAGATTACGAAACGCGTATGTGTCTATTGACAACAATGTTTTATATATTAATTATTACTTTATTTTATTGTACTTTTTTTTTATGTTACTATTAGTATTTTTATTCGTTGAAAATTAAAATACGCAGATTGATAACTGAACTCAAGGGCATGATTTAAAAAAAAATAAGTAAATTCAACTAAATTTTCGTCAGTAAGGAGAGATCTAAGTACTCGATCACTCCATGTATTTGTATATATATATTTACCAAATTCTACAAAATATAAATGTATAAATACATGAATTATCTGGTACTGGATCTCTTATTTTAAATAAAACAAAAATTTTGATTAAATGTTATTAGTAATTTATATAATAATTAAATTTATAATTTAATTGTGTTAACTTAAAAAAAATTTATTTTTAAATCTAATTAATGATAGTATTATCATTAAAATTATTATTGTACAAGTGGTATAAAATTATTATTGTAATAATAATTTAAAAAAATATAATTTTGAGTTTTTATTTTAAACGCGTTTTGAAATGTGCCTTAGAATGCCACTAAATAAAATAAAACAATTGCATTCAGACATTTTCCCGCGTGAGATTTAAATATCTCACAGACACTAATAACTTGGTATCATTTTCTTTCATTTTTATATTATTCATTTATTTGTAATATTTTTTTTCTCATTTATAAATATTTTATTTTTAATTACGTCCGAGTTATTAGACACAAATTTACAAAAACAATATTAAATATTAGATATTAATACGATAAAAAATTTAAAAATTGAAGAGAACGCATAATAAATATTAAATTTGTGTTAAAAAAAAAATTGTATGAAATTTGGGTAAATTATCGTGGGAATGATAACACTGAGAGTGTAGTAAAAAATCTTTTTTTTAAATTAATTATTAACATTTCTATTGATTTGATATTCGTATAAAATATTTAATTAATTTTAAAAAAATAGTATATTGTACATTTGAAATAATAATTTGAATGTTATATTATTATTATTAAATTAGTGTTCGTAAAATCAAATTGGACACGATATTTTTACTTGATTTTATTTCTAACAATTTATTATTGTTGGAGAGACAGATTATTATTATTATAAGAAATATAATTAACATTTAATAATAATTATAATAATAAATAATTAATAATAATAATTATCATTATAAAAGTAAAGGCTTGGATTATTTGTCTAGAAAAATATTTTAAAAATCCTACCTGTCCTTAATTATTTTGTTGAACTTTCGATCATTTATAAAAAAATTTCAAATTCAAAAGAATTATTCGCTTTTTTTTTAAATTTCTGATCTCTCTACACGTAATATGATAATAAATTAAACTAATTATCAAATTCTTCATACTCATGTCATGTAAATGATGTATGTATAACATTAAGTACACAGAGAGTAATTTTATCAAAAATAGATATTACCTAACAAGCTGAGTAAGATGCTTTTTAATTTTATACAGTTGAATAAAACAAACATAAATGCGTGGGATCTAAAATCCACTCATGTAATTGGCATACATTAATGCCAACTTAATTTACTTTCATTATTCCTTAACTTATCTTAAATAACAAGAAAAAAAACATTTTGTTTTATAAAATTTTGAAAACAAGATTATTTACGTCATACAATCCGAGGCTAATCAGCTGTATATCATACTATATAAACATATACACATATATATATATATATATATATATATATATATATATATATATATATATATATTTAAGTAAATGCAATTGATAACATTGTTTTTATGTCATTTAGACATATGTAAAATATAAAATTAATTGTCCCTTAGCTGAATTAGATAAATGTCAAGGGCTTAGAATAAAAGTAATGAGAAGTAATAATAAAAAAAAAAGTGGTAGAACTAATGTATGAATGGAGATGCACGTTTTTGTGCTACATACAAGATAACGTTATATGTTTTATCACGAAATATACTGATTTTTAAATATAATCAAATCGTGTAATTATTATTATTATTTATGATAAAATAATATCATTAAGTACTAAGTAAAGATTTTATAAATTAAAATTCTATGGATGATTTGCATAAGATAATTAAACTGACTACGAAAGACAGTATTACTCGCTGTTATCTTTGTCTCAGTTTTAAATTATCGTATTTGAATTATGGTGGGAAAGAGCAAATGAGGGCGAGTCGATAAATGCGTAGGGTGATGCTGAATTCTCTGACACCTGTAGCTCCAACAATTTATCATTTTGAATATTTATATTTACGCGCTTTTTATTATTTTCTTCTTTTATTTCCTCAGCTTGTTTGCGTCGCAATGGTTTTTTAATTTTAACGTTCGGTTGGAGTGGGAGTCATAATTATTAAATAACAAGATGTTTACGTGGTGATTAAGTTGGGAAATAAATAAACGCTAGTAGTAATTATTTGTCGTTACAATGAGATCAGTCGTGAAGGCAAAGTTGCTAATGAAGATAAAGGATAGAGATAGAGATGGAGATAAAGATGATAGTGGTAAGTAATGAAGGAGAGCGAGAAGTTAATCAGAAGGTTGACGTGCAGATGAATAAAGAGGGAATATATATACATATATATTAAAGTATACATCTTGGGTAAGAGGGGAGTGAAGAAAGTGAGCAGAGACAGTACAATTACAAGAGCGCCAATACAACAATACGTTCCGGCTGTTGACGGTTTCTTAAATAATTTAAGTAAAACCCCAATAATTATTTTGTGAGTTTGCTAATTAAATTACTACATTTTTTATCTAGTAATAATAGTCCGTAGTGATTAATTTTAGTTACAAATAAATTTAAAAATTATATTTTATTTCAAACTTAATATTTCTGCAGATATCGATATCTTCTTAAATAATAAATAAAAAAAAAATAAAATAAATAAAAGTAAAAAGAAGAATACTAAAAAGGGATGGAATAAAAATAGAGAAGAATAAGTAATAGAGTAGATAATAAACGAGTGAGAAAGCAAAAAATCTGACGGCCGACAATATTGACATCAGTCTCGGCTAATCTCGGGTTAATTCGAGTCTTACTTCGTGTTGTGCGTCTCGTGACTCGCTCTAAAACTTTTATTTGTATTTATACGTATGTATGTACATATTTATTAACACGTATAGTATGTAAGTGTCTACACATATATAACGCGTATACTTATATTACATTACAGGCCTAAGTATTTTAAAATACACAAGTACTAGTACATTTAATGTATGATAGCTGCGGTGAACACGATCTAATGTACATTGAAATATATATCTACCAACATTAGGCAGTTAAATAGGTAAACATAAGTAATTTATAGTAGATTAATAGTTATTGTTAAGAACAAATCGTAGATAAATATAAGAAGTGCGCGTAGATAATAGATTTCGTGCGGGTATTGTAATTATAAATTATAATAATAACGACGTGTAAATTCTTCAGTATACTTTTATATATTTATTTATATATAAAAGTGGCACGCTTACGGTACCAGCATTTTGTTGGATTTTTCTATCAGGAACTCGATCGAGGGGTACACAAGTCCAAGTTGTCTCTGTCATACACATTCCATATATATTTATATAAATATATATGAGGTATTTTGTTATTTTATGATTATATATCGGAATCGTTAAATTTAAACTGGGGCTTCAGGATGTTAAGGCGTAGAAAAGTGAAGCCGCAAAATTTACGTATAATTATTTTATTTTATTAAATATTTATATTATTTTTTTAAAAATATCATCGCAGTTTGGCACTAAATGTCTTGGTGTTATCAATAATTTAAAATTTGATAATAAGGCCTGAAAGATAATTAAATCTTAATGGCCGAAGTTTAAGTAAAAGTAAAAATGGCGGGCAAGTGATAATAAAGTTAAGAATTTATTTTAAAAAATAAATAATAAAAATCGTAAATTTAAAAATTGACATTTCCCGCGCGGTGCGGGGACTCGAAAAACTACCGGGGATTTGAATGTGTGAGGCGCGGGATTGATGTAGTGGCAACGCGGGGAAAAGTTTACAAGGAGACGGTGGAGGAGGTGGACAAGGTGGTGTGTGAGGCTCCGAGGTGGTGATCGACGAGGAGGAGGAGGAGGAGGAGGCGCGACAGTCGCCATGTTTGAGGCAACGATCGCACGTGTTCCGCGGCCGTCGTTGCTGTCAGTCGCGAGAGATAAGTGTTAGTGGCGCGATGTGCTTGAATTTTAATATTTAAATAATTTACTTAACCAGTTTTTTAAA
The DNA here is from genome assembly GCF_026212275.2 of Microplitis demolitor. Classification (NCBI taxonomy): domain Eukaryota; kingdom Metazoa; phylum Arthropoda; class Insecta; order Hymenoptera; family Braconidae; genus Microplitis; species Microplitis demolitor. Next base: position 18,989,654 of record NC_068545.1, on the reverse strand, counting down.
AAAAACAGATAAAACAAAACGCCTTCACCATTATACTGTTTATTAAATTATTATTTTATAATATTGTCTTTGTACTTAAGTTATAAATTAAAACATCTGTGAGTTTTTATTGCCCGTTTAATACGCCGAGGTGTTATTAATAAGTGTATTGCTAATTGATCAGCTGCTTCGAATTGCTATTCAAATATATTACATATGTGAGCGGTGATTAAATAACAAATTACATATTTATAACTTAATAATTATGACAAAAGATATTTTTAAATTTTTCATTGTTGTTATTATTGTGTTACAGATTCAAGATTACGGTAGTTCTGTTCAAAATAATTAATTAATTATTTACAATAATTAATATAAAGTGTCAAGAGCTTGGTATTTTATTTCAAATACTATATATAAATATCAATAACAATAACAATAATTTGAGTAGTAAAAATGCACACGTAGAGGAATCAGTGATAAAAAGTAGTACACAAATGCGTGTGATGTGGACGACGAAGTACGTCAGACGCGTGAGACTTACACTAGTAGTGAGACCAGTCAGACGTAGATAGGTAACATAATAACCAGAGAGAGCAGAGTGAGATCGCGCGACAGAGAGTGATGCAGTGGCGTGGTGCGAGTGTTAAGTGCCCTGTGCCAATCACTTGGATTACTTGAAGAGACATGCCCTCATCCGGAGGTTATTATGACGATAGAAATCCGCTGCTCAAAGGGACCATGTCGAGGTAACGGAATAATCATATGCTACATATATAAATTTTTAAAAATATTTTTTTGAATTTTTCTTACTCAATTATTGCTCATAATTACTCATGGTACTTTTGTGTTATGGGTGCGATTATGATTTTTAGATGCTCATTCTATTGTATTTTTTATTACATATATATGTATAATATATATATATTCATATATATAGTAGTAGCGTGATGATGTGATTATTATGCAGTTAGGTCGGTCAGTCACTAGGCCAGTGTGTCGACTTGAATGCAGAGCCAATGCTTTTAGAAACGTATATTTCTTTTCAATACAATACTGTAATACTCTCATGACAGCTGGTAACTTTAAACACGCGTTTAAAAGGTTTTCAATTATGAAATCTTGTTATTAAATTAATTGAGATGATTCTCTTGATGGATTGGAAATTGTTTTCAGTAAACGGACTTTCATCAGGGACATGTATACCCATGTAAATGTATATTTATTTAGTGGGTCGACTTTGACTTACATGACAGCATTCTTATCTTTTTTTTGACTATAGAAAATAGTTGATAATTATTGAGTTGATGCGCGTGCTGACGTATAACAAATTAACCAGACCCTTATCCCTTGGTAGCAACACCAAATTAGGCAATTATATTTTTTCATCCTGTGGTTCTTAATATAAGAAGTCTAGTGCGTCTAACAAGTGTCGATTGTGTCTGTAAATGTGGGACAGGGTCGCATTTACACGAATCATTGCCCTCTTACTTGTTTATTTTAAAATTCAAATTTAAATTCAAATTCAAATTAATACACACATTCTCTACACATACTTTTTCAAATGTATGACCGGTGTTGGACTATAAGTGAGGTATATCTCAGCTCATCTATTTATGATGATGTTATATACTCTAGAATATCAGATGTAATAGAGCGTAATGATGTTATTTGTCATAAATGTTATTTTAAAATTAGATTATGTTACGCATTGTATTGTATGATCTCGAAATAATTTTATGACTAATACTACTCTCAGTAGATGTATACAATATAAATATACATATGTAGTTTATGTAGGTTTGAGTCGTCTGTTGGTCGGTACTAGATCTCTTAGTTGGAGTCGGATAGTTTAGATGTAATGGGGAATAGTTGTTTTTAGTTTTTTGTGTTATAGTTTGTATTTATATACTACTATACTACTACAGCACAAGAAAATACTAATACTGAGTAAAGTAACTCGACGTTGGTCGAGTAATGTACACCCGCAGCAAACACTTTCACCCAAGGATTTCTAAATCGTGCCATAAGTTCTTGGGCATCGTCCACAATAACTCGCAATAACTCGTGTCTTGGTCTCTTGTTTATTGGATGCATCGCTGCGTGACGTATATTTTCATTACACACTTTCACGTTTTTATTTTATCATTTATTATACATAAATATATATTAATTATTATTCTCAAATTTAATCTCTTTCTCAATCTATTTTTGTACGTAATACCCACATCGTCTTCACAGACTGGCTTATTTAGGCTTTACAGAATAACACATTTTTACCCTCATCAATGTTACAAGATTACATAAATATATATAAATGTATTTATATATTTTTATGTAATTACCGTTCAATAATTTACTATTTTACCCTTATGTTGTCAGTTTTAATTAATCAAGGCTATCTATTGTTATTATAATTGAGTAAATATTAATTAAAAATACAGAAATTTTTTTTTCATATCGAAAAAAAAAAATAAATAAACGTAACTTATTTTTTTTGTCAAGTAAAAGTAAAAAATGATATTTTTGGCCACAATAATAACAAAACAATCTTATCATTGTTACATGTAGAGATTATTAATCAAATTATTATTATACTTAATTGATATTGATTTTCAATAAATGAACTCACGGCAAAAGCTGATTGTTAGATAAAAGAAAAAGTTACTTTTAAATATTAAATCAAGTAGAGGCAAATAATAACTTTTATTATTTTTTTATGTCGAGAGTGATGATGTCAAAATGTTATTAGATTGTTATTGTTACGTCTTTTTTCTTTTAATACTAAATCTTAATGATTTTTTAAATGATAAATACAATGAAGAATGGGTCGTTATACTTGTCGAGGACTTAAGTTACAAGCGCATATATACATGCAGGTGAAAGTTGCGCGGTAAGTACGGGCGCGTGGCCTCGATCGTGCGTAAACATATTCAGCAAAAAATATATATATATATAATATTTATATTTATATATATATATAATAATGCAATCATGAAAACCCGGACACTTGTTTAATCATTTTGCCAGGAGTGAATTACATATCGTGACGTATTTTAAGAAAATCCTCGTGATGTCACTGATCATCTTCAGATATTGCGAGTCTGATAATGGAGTATCGTACAGAGTAACCCGCAGATTAAATACAGTAGCAGCAGATATAATTTGAGCTGCAGATGATGACAATGACGAGCAAAAGCTGCTGTCATTTTTCATTATTTTTTTTTTTTTTCCGTTACGGAGTTTAAATCTCCCCTGGGTTCTATTATTAAAATAAAAATACACCCGTTTAGCGTAATAGTGAGTGAGATGATGAATGTACTCATGTTTAATCTTTTTTTCTCTCAGGTTTTCTTTTCTTCGCTTCCTCTTTATCTCTTATTCACTCAGATCACAACGTGTCGTCGGGGGATGCTAAATATAGACGAGGGATTCATGATTCCTCTTGTTTCCACGGGGTATTTCTAGAAACAGCCGACGGAAATATCAGGAGCCTCACTTTCTCGAACAGTTATACAGACTTTCGAGTTCTTCCGTTCGAGGGAGCTCTTTTCGCGAGGTCGTATTTCTTCTTCTTCTTTATCTTTCTTCTTTTATATTTATTTTTCCAAAAGATAATTAGTGGTCTGCATATTTTTTATTATGTTTAAAATCTTCTATTTGATACATTCTCTTTCCAACGCCGGACGATTATTTTCTGTAGTATAAATATTTTAAGTCTTAACGGTACTTTTGTAATAAATGTAGTAAAATGTTACGCTCATATATATGTTGGATTATGTTTATAAATATATTTACGTATACTTGTAGCACGAGTGAAAGTATTTATCCGAGAAAAGATTGGAATGTCAAATGAAAAATATATATATTAATAAATTAAATATCTTCCTTATGATATTATTATATTTTTTGCTTCGTAGTAACGAAAAATATATTTTTATAGTTTAATTACTGATATACTTTTTATATTTTCCTGTTTGAATTAATGTCTAATTAAAAAAAAACTAAAACCGACTGTCCGGTAATTGGTCAATAAAATTTTAATGTCGGAATTATTTATCATTCGGTTGAGTAATTTTGATAAATGTCTTTAAATAATAATCAAATCTTTTTATATAAATTTAATTAGTTTCTTTTTCTATTTTTTTTTTTTAATGGGTCGAAAAAATTACAATCTGCTGTATCCACTCGGTTAGTTTGTAAATAAAAATTATAATAAAGTTATAAGGCAGTAAAAAATGTAGACGACGATATGGAGATAAAGAAAAGTAAAAAAGGTTGCTCTGGCTTCAAGGTGACGAGTGGCCAACGAACTGCAAATAAGCAAAGAAAATAAAAATTATAATAAAATGAGAATAAGAATAAAGAGGGTAAAATAAAAGAGATTTAAATATATTTTTACAAAAAACAAAATTGTTTATGATGATTAGCATTTTTCGTCAACTTGTAAACTATATCACAAAAGTAATTCCTTTGTCGCGAGGTTTTCGAGCCGGATGACCCCGACATACGTGGCATTCTGCCTTCTCATGTGTATGTGGGTCGAGAAATACCGCACTCGCTAAATATATCCGTACGTGTGCAATCTTCCTCTAATGTACTCTTAACCATACGTTTATCATTATCATTTCTTTTCTTTTCTTCATCTTATTTTTTTTCGACTCTTCTCTAACTTTATCATCATCACCATCTTCATCACCTTGTTTTTCATCATAAATTTATCTCATTAAACTACACATGTACTACATTTATTAATTTCACGGTATTTTGACAAGTGTCAAAAACACTTAATTGAGCAGTTAAAAATAATATTTTCTGGCACATTATGCGTGTGCAAATAAAAAACCATATGCTTAAGTATAATATTTAACTTGGGTATAATAAAATAAAGTTTAATGAATTTTAAAACAAAATATATAGAGTATTGTAATGCAATGTAAGAGCATTTAACTCAACACTGTCTGGGAGTAGCAACTTTTTAATAGTCTCGCACCACCGAGTTTTATTGTAGCTCGAGACCGGCTTTTGTGCGATCTCAATCTCTTTTATTTTCTTTATCTTCTCTCTTCTGAACTCTTTCTTCTCCTTTAATTATTATTTTTTATATCATTTACTCATGTCTATTTATTTAATCTATATCTGGTAAACGTCTTTTGCTGCCTCGATACCTTTTATTGTCTTCTCTCCATTGACTCAGAATGATCTTAAATAAATAGTAATAATAATTATTATTATTATTATACTAATTATTACAAGGATCAATTCAATCGTAGAATGACAGACGTTAGTAATCGTGTATACATAATATTATTAATAATAATAACAGTAGTAATGATAAATGACAGAACAAGAAGACAGTCGGACTGTATGAGTATACCTAGAAAGCTGAGTGTTAATATTGTCACGCTTCAAGACTCTGAAACTGCGCAATCAAGTTTAATGTTGCTTGTATTATATGTATTTGTATGTCTGTTAACTCTTGCACCGGTAAGCAAGGCCATCGAATCAATAATCTTTATTTTATTTTGTATTATTCATAATACAATTCGTAAAATTATTCATTTTTTTTTTACAAGTATAAATATTATTTATTTATTAATTAATTAAATTCCATTAAATTAATTAACTATACACGTGATTTGTTACGTGATATAAAATGAGTATGAGGTCGATAGAAATTTCTAAATTCTTTTCACTCGGTTATATTTAATATTCATTTATACACTATCTCAACAAAATTTAATTCAATTTTTTTTTTATACTCGTGTGTAATTATTTTCTCTATGAAATTTGAAAAAAATACAGAGTGATGTATGTATAAATATTTAACAATCATATCCGTTATAAAAACGTACTGTCAATTTATTACAATCAAAATACGTGATAAAATTGCGCGGTAAAGTAAAGAATGAAAAGTTTTAAAAAATATAAATGTAATCTATGATGCGAAAATAAATAAATAAAAATAGTACGTCATTCAGAAGTGTAGTACAGATCCCAATGCTGCTGAGGTATGTGATGGGAGGACATGCGTCATATTGCTGTGACGTCACCGTGTTTAAACGTACGTCGACGGTAGTACGAGTAGTAGTTACTTGTTGCATACCTGCGTCATTTATCGTTTCTACTAAAAAAAAAAAATTTGTTTAATTGCGATTTTAATGGAAAATATCGGAGCTTAAAAATTTAATTAAGATAATAAATACGAGGTAATACTTATTTTTAATTACAAGTATATGTATTATTATTATTGTTTTTTTAAAAATAATTTGCGAGCTAATTTAAACTCGAGTAAGTTCAAGTCTAAGGGCCCGGTATTTTAAGCGGAAGTTATACAGTTATACTGTGATAATATGGTAGTTGTAACAAATAGTGTAACATTTAGTACAGAATGTAGTATAGAAGTTAAACAAGTTGGCACAATACCAGATATCCTGAGAGCTCTTCAGTGCTCACCGTGTCAAGGTGCTGGCTACTGCACTTCTCTTGCTAGACTTTCACAGCATAAATGTCTATAGACAAATAGACAAAGTCCCTAGTAGAGTATAATTGTTTTTACCAAAAATATATCCATTCAATTTAACCCAAGTTTGTTATACAAAATAATTAGCCGTCCAGTCTTGTTTTACTCCAAGTTTTAAGTCTCTGTATTTTAAAAAGCTCAAATAAAACATTTGCGGTAACTACGTACGTCATACGCGATAACATTAGTCATACATACATAATTATTTAAAATATATTATCTTGAATAATTAACCGACGTACAATGCCAGTTTGTAAATATATCGGCCGATAAATACGCGAGCATTTACTAACGGTAATACCAATTTCAGTCGACTTCCGCAGACGAACACTGATGTATTTTTTAAATATTAGTCTGCATTATTATTATTGTTATCATCTGGGCTCCACTTTTAGTTAACTTGTTTAATTCTTGGACGATGTTAACTATTTCTAGGTCGTGAATCGCCAGCACTTTAATCGGTCAACGGACGGAATCTCTCATTGTTTATTTGACGTTTGTTTGCTCAGATATTGCGAAAGTCACGATATCATTTACAACAAAGAATCATATAATAGAATAATGATTAATGATTCTGAAGTTTGTAGACGATTAACAATTTAACGATTTTTTTCACCAAATCAATTAAAAAAAACTGAAACTAAAATGTACATGTGGAAAATTTTTTAAATTTCATGTGCAATTATTTTATAATTTATCGTTTTGCAAAAAATAAAACGAAAAATTGTTAGACGTCTTTAATCACCAAGTTGATTGTCATCATAACAATTTAGCCGGTTGATATGATTATTGAAAATAAATAAAAGTTTTTTAATTGCTGCTACTTCAGCATATTGTTAACTTCAGTATCATAATAATATTAGTCATTGGCCATTATTTTAAATAGAAAGAGGTACCATTTTCGGCCAGTTTTGAACATGAGAATTTTAATAAATTTGTAAAATACGCAATGATATAATTAATTTTAAAAATTTATACAAAGACACTTTTATCTCCCTACAATGCAATTTTTTTTTAAACATTTTCATTAATTAAAATATAATACTGAAGTTAGCCGAGGTCTAATAACTTGGATTTTTCTCCAACCGATAAATTATAAAAAAAAAAATATTTTAAAAAATTGCACCCATAGTTTTTTAAATTTTCTACATGTGCATATTTTAAGCTTTGTATTTTTGAAATTGATTTCAAAATAAAAAATTAATAAAATTAGTAATCGTCTGTCAACCAGGATCATTTAAAAAAAAGTAGTGTCCTAAAATGGAGCAGAGGCCGCAACTGCAACCTCTATCTGTAAAAAAAAAGTAATTAAAATAAAATAAGTTTGATTACACATGAGATGAGTAATTAATGACAGAATAATTGATAAGCTTAGCCAATACAAATCGGTAAATTAGTGGGGCAGTTAGGTTTCGGTTTAGGTTGATTGGATCCAAATGAGTGCTTAGCGCATTACATTTGTACTGTTGATAATGTGCACGAGTAGTTTAACACAATTGGGCTGAGTAGATGTATTTGGATGTAGTCGGTAGTGTAAGTGGTGTGTCATAGTAGTGAGCCTAAACCTAAACCCAGTAGAGCAAAGTAGAGTAATGTAAGCAAAGCAGTAGTCAGCAGTAGCAGCAGCAGCAGCAGCATCGGAGTAGTATAGACAAGTTTTTAGTATTGTGTTTAATGTTTAAATTAAAAAGGTTGCCGCTAGATGTCAGGAGAATGAGGATTGTTAGTTTTCTGATTGCTCAGTCGCTGAACGGTTGGTGCTGGTGTTTAAATAATATGTGTACATGCATACAATAATCCGTAGGTCTGCTCTGGTGTATAGGTATAGGTATACTATCATCTACTACCCTCTCCTCTTCTCCTCTGATGGGATTGGTCGTCGTCGTACTGGCGCTGGTTACAGAACGGCGATTGCAATATGGCTTCCGCCATCGTGAGCAAGTGAGAATAGTCAAAGTGTCAATCCTCAATAATGTAATAATATCAATATTATATTTTATCGTTATTATATAAAGTGAGTTTTTATTTATAATATATTGTAATTACAATCAATTGATAATATTATTATGGGTTATTAGTGTTTATATTTGTGATTTAAACACAACATTGACAAGTTTCCAAGATTACGATTAGTTTAGGTTCTTCTCTTACTCTATACTCTACTTGCTGGAATCTTCTCTCTCACTCACACATTTGTATGTATATATGTATATATATAGATAGAAATACTTATACATATGAAGACAGTAGACTGGTATTAGTTGTGTCGTGTCGATCGCTTTGTACACAAACATCTTGACGACCTCATGAATCTCTGTCTTCTTTTTCTTCAATGTATATGTGAGTGCATGGCCTCTACTTCTTATTACTCGTCTTCTTCGTCTTCGTCTACGTCTTCTTCTCAGGCTCAATGGTACCGTGCGAAATACGCTGTTACACCAGAATTTACAGTGCCATTAATGATTTAATATTTATATAAAATAACAATGATACTCAGGTACTTTTTTTTTATGTATTTATTTATTATTTTACTTAACTTTGTTTTGTTTATTTACCATCATCATAATACGAAGTTTAAATATCGTGCCATTTTTAAATACCGATCCGTACATGTGTCAGTTTGTGTTTTTAGTCCACGCGTCGATATTTTTAAATTTAATTTTTTTAATTTTTATTTTCATTTTCTCAGGATCAAAAATTTTATTTTTTGAGGCAAAGTGAAGAAGCCCTTCCTTTCCTCCCCTCCTGCGCCGTCGTTCTCTTTTCTCTGTAGCAGTCACGTAGCGCGTGTACAACCGGAGAAGCTCCTTCATATTTGTATATAGACAGATATATTTATATATATATATATACATATATAAATACGTATACCTGTAATGTGCAAGTGTGTCCACAGACATTATTGTACATGATAAAATAGCCTGGACTAGGCTACAACTGGTGTGAGTTTAGCATTCGTGTACAGTGAGAATGAAAAGTTATACACATATATATATCTATATATATATATATATATATATATATATATATATATATATATATATATATATATATATACATATGTAATGTAATGATGTACGTATGAGTGAGTACTCTGTACACTTGGTATTACTAGCTGACGAAAATCGGACGAAAGACAGAGAAGACAGATGTTGAGTGAACAATGTAGAATGTATGCATTTATGTATATATTTATCTATATATGTATGGATGGATGTATGTATGTAAAGTTTAGCGAAAGAGAGAAAGAGAAAGAAATAGTTTAGTGTAAACTGGGTACTGATGAGAGTGAGTGAGCGAGTGAATGAGCTGCGACGTTGCCAAAGCGCCCCCTTCTCGATTTTCTGTCGTCTCTATATCGTCATTTCTGTCGTTGGTCTCTTTTTTTTTTATTTTCTTCGTTCTGTCCTGTACATTTGACGAAAAGGAAAGAATATAGTTACTACCACTATAACAACAGCAGCAACTACGGAAAGGAGTATTGAGGTAGAGGAAAAAGAGACCGCGAAACGGTGGACCAAAGAAACTAAAGATAAAAGAGGAAGAAGAAAAAGAATAAGATGAAGAAGCAAATTTCGCACACTAGTCTTGTTGAGCTATAAACGAGCAGACTGTGGACTGGGCTTTAAAAAAGATATGTTTGGATGTTTAGTAGAGTAAACCAAGACGAGGAAGATAAAAAAAAGTTTTATCGATTTAAATAGCTCGCGGTTAATTACTATTTAATTTATCTTATTGGTAGTTGCTGTCTTGTAGGATCTTAAATTGATTACACTATTTAAATTAATAACCCATGATATTATTTAACGAATTTATAATACCGGTTGACGTTACATTGCGGATAATTTCTTACAGTTTATTTTTTACCTCCAAGAACTAACGCTCAACTATAATAGTTATTAGTAATAATAACAACAAAACTTTACAAGAAAGAACGTATTTAAAAAGGTGTTTGATGCCATGAGAGTGAAGGTAGCGTGTGACACGTGACACATCGAGTTACGAATACAAGGTGGCTAACTCAAACACCATGAAGAAACCGCGGTAAGTCCATCAATTCTTTGATCACCTTCATATTATGTCCCACTTATTCTCTTTTGTGTCTTTTACTTTAATTTTTAATCCAACTTTCATACACTGAAAAAAAAAAAAAGTTATCTTAAGTCAAGAAAACATTTTGGAAGACTAACGATTTTGGGAACCGGGTCAAGATTTTCTTTAGCCAAGAGAATTTGTCTTGGTCAGGAGATTTTCACTTAATCCGAATTGAGGTTTTCAAAAAAATTTTCTTGGATCAAAAATATTTAATTTCAGTCGAGTTTTTTTTTTTTGTGTAGATTTTTAAACTTTATCTCGCTACTTATGAGACAAATACAGTCTGTATGTACCCGAGTCAAAAAACATAACAAATTTAAGCTGACTAAATTAAAACTAAGTCAAATTTAACTTAAATTGATACTATGTAGGTCAAGTTAGACAAAAGAAATCGAAAATGGCTGAAAAAGACATCTGACTTTGACTACATGGAGAAAAATGGCCATAAAAGATGCACGAATTTTTATTATGCTCTCGACAAAACTTGAGACAGGAAGTTGAGTCGCCAGAAAATTATTATGCTGCACTAAAAAAATGTACTTTTAAAACTTACTGATTGTAATGGAAATTATTTGTCTAAAATAGGAATCAAAGGGGAGGATAAAAATTTTTAAAGTCTCACAATAATAATTATAGTACAGCATAGTCATTTTTTTGTGACTCAACTTCCTGGTTTTTTGGTCGACTGCATTGCGAAAATTCATTCATTTTTTACGTCCATTTTTTCCAAGTAATTTGACCCACTTGGTATTACTTTGTCAAAAAAGTCAAATCTGCTAATTTTTTGACCCATGTAATGAAGGGTAGAGGTACAATTTTTGGCCACATCAAGGCCAGTTTTATCAGACTGTTACAATAGAAGTTTAATTTTATACATTTTAATCAATTAAAATAGAGAATTAAACGTTCAAAAATGGAGCAGTGGCCACAAATGCTACTCCTACCCTAATACACACAGAGAAAAAATTAAAATTAAAGTAAAATTTACTCTTCACACAATAAACTCAAAACCGTTATAGGAAATTAGATAATTCTCAATTTTAACAACAAAAAATTACCAAATGATAAGTAAAAATTATTATTCTTCTTTTAATTTTTAACTTATGATAAAAATTTTGACTTATTGTTTAGAAATTTGTGATATTAAAATTACAAATTACAAAATTTCCTGTAACGGTTTTGAGTAAATTCCGCTGTGTAGAAAAGTAGCAAGTGAATAAAAAAAATGTTAAAAACTTAATAGCGAATTTATAAGTAATGTCTGGCAGTAGCCAGTCAGTAAGATTTTTATTTGGTCATGACGATGGGATAAGTAGTTTCGAAACTTGATAACCGTCGTTGTTGAGTCGTTCCGGAAACATACCCTGGCAGGTGGTACAAGCCAGCAGTGTAGGGTCGGATATTATATACATATATATATTTTTTATATGACTTTTTATTAACCCTGTGTGTGATATATTTCATATAAAAAGCAATAACAGTAATTATATTTGTTGTCTTCTATTAAACAAACTTATAGCCAATTAAATAAAATGGTATCAATTAATAGGCAAAATTATTTGAGTATTATTGATTGGTGGTAGCTATTGCTATTGATTTGTCCATCAATGTAGGCCGATTAAACGCTACATCTCCACCACGCGGATTAGACAAGTGATATGTTAGCATTAGTCACTTTAGCGCAAGTTAAGCAAAGTCTAGGTTGCTAATTGTTCCCTTTTTTTTTTGCAATAATTTATATACTCCACAAATTTAAACAAAAAATAATAAACTAAAATATTATTTTTTTCTTTTTTTATATAGAATAGCTTTCTCTTAGGACTAAGTTCCAAGAATAGCCACGGGAATAGCAAAGCGAATCGTGAGAACTGCGCAATCTATGGCGTAGTATAATATCGTACTACTCGATATATAAAACAGCAACTGGTTAATATAAAGTAGTAATGTTACAAACCGATATATTTATGAAATATCTCAATATGTTATAATAAATGGCAATAGTGCTGACATTCAGTATATAAAAATATAAATATAATATCATAGGGTAGTTAAATGGATGTGTCAACTGGACGTAACTTAAACTATAAACACTTGGATATTTACATCAACCAGGAGGCATATCGTAGTTGAAACACAAAACGCCCCGTGCATGCCATGAGTTTACACTCAACTTGTACAGCAATGTAATGTAACGTGTGTTATGTATTGTGTGGATCGGGTTGGTTATATTATACACATATCCTCATATATGTGGGTATATATAGTATATGGGTACCTTAGTCAATGTCTTTGTATTGCAAACAGAGCTCAAGCGTAAATGGTGTAGTGGTGGTGAGATGACCGCCAGGTTGGCTAATATAACCTACACATACATGCCCATATAATCCACCACCAACGCGATACCGACCAAGCAAAGCCAAAGCAACCCAAGAGAAATAGAGACCGAGATCTGTACATACATAATTGAATATGCGTTGTTGTATATCGCAAGTATTGACCATCGAGGCAATACACCAAGTACACGGTATATGCCCTGGCCAATCCTACTGCTGCTACAGCAGCAGCCGGTTTAGTTGTTTAGTTACCCGGGATCCACTTACCGGTAAATTACTTTTCAACTTTAAGTTGGCTATTTTAAACTGGGAAAAAATTATGAAGGAAAATACATATTTACTCTTTTTTGCTTGGAGACCGGTAACTTATATTGCTGGAAAACAGCTATTCTTATTTCGTCTTTACTTGATTATTGTTAAATCACGTGTCTCTTTCATTTGTGTACTTGAATTGTATCAACTCTCTAACTGATTGGGTAAACCATCAGGACTACTCGGGCATTTAATGTCCGAGCGCCTTCTATTCTGATAACGTAGTCGATAAAGACTGCGACTGACAACCCACTTTGATAATACCCTATCTCAAGTGTACAACCATCTATTTCCTTCTCTTATCCTTTAAACGGTATTTATAATTTCTAGATTACACTCATTTTATTATTATATTAATTGTTTTAAAATATATAGACAGAAAAAAAAACATGTCTTAGTGCTCCAAAAAAAATTTTTTCATTATCGATTGAAAATATCAATTTTTTAAGGGAAGAAATCCTTTATTTCTTTGTACATTTGAATATATATTTTTATTTATTTTGATCGGTACTTGATTGTTAGTGTAATTGAAGACACATCTGATCCATTTCAAAATTAATTTATTGGTAATATGTTTCTAGTTTCATGTCTAGCATTTTAAAATCAATTTTATAGACAATTACAAACTTGAAGTTAATTTAAATTTACTTGTTTTAAATTATATACATTTGGGCGAATATATATAGGGTAGATTTATAGAATTATATACATTAGTACGAACATAGGGTAGAGATATCGTTTTTGGATACGAGGGCCAATTTTGGAAACTTGATAAATTTAAATAAAACAATCTGTAAAATGCGCGGCAAATTCAAATTTTCAAGATGTATAGAGATACTTTCATCGTTTTACTACAATGCAATTTTCTTTATACCTTTTCATTAATTAAAATAAAGTATTAAATGTCCAAGAACGGAGCAGTGGCCCCAAATGAAACCTACCCCACATATATTTGTTTTGATTGGTACTTATGATTGTCGGTGTAATTAAAGGCGCATTCAATCTATCTCAAACTTGATTTATTAGTACATAATATTTTACTTCTCATACATACTAGTCTCCAGACCAATTCTATACTTAGACAATTACAAGCTTAAAGTAAATTTCAATTCCATTATTATTATCTAGTAGATTTTTTTATTCATACAAAAGTATTTTAAACCAAATTTTGATAGCTCGTTTATTTTAAATACGTCATATAATATCTTATCATAATTGTTAGTTATTGATAACATTTAAAAATATAATTTATTAAAATTTTTTAATAGTCAAGTTTATTAAACTTCCAAAAAAAAAAAAAAAAAATTACTGGAACTCTATTAAATAAAGTTAAAATTATATATTAATTATTAATATCGCTATACATAATTATGTACATTACGTGAATGTTTGTATGGCAATATATTATTCAATTAATATTTTTAATTAGCAAAGTATTTTAAAACACACTTAGTAATTGTAGTATTTATAAATTAAAATAATTTAATTAAAAGTATCATACACGTTGTTTAATTTTCTAGTCTAGTGTAATTAAAATTATAAAAGACGATACGAGAACACAACTAAAATCAATATTTCATTTCGATAATATATGATGTATTTGCATAAGTGAGTTTTAACTATCTATTGATTTTATTCTATACTTTATATTGATAGAAACACCTAAGAACTGGTATTCACCTATGCCATATCTTGTACTGATTGAATTATTTATGAATTAAAAAGAATAAAAATTCAATGATATATAGAACGTAACAGTTAGCATGTATGTCTATAGATTACAGACTGAGCTACTGATTTTCTGATCAAAGAGAGAGACACGTGTAGGTCGAAGGTCGTAACGTTGTTGATTTCGTGACCTTTTACTTCCATCTACTTGTTATGTAGGTGGCATTAGATGATACCTACGCTGCCAAGTGGATTGTAAACATGAATTATAATCTGTCACTTTATTTTTTTATTCGTTTTTCAATGCTACATACTTATTTTGTATACTATATATTTTCATTATCATAATTGATTAATTATTTTTCTCAAGTTTTGGATACCAGAGTTTCTAATTTAAAAAAAAAAAAAAAAAAAAAAAAAAAAAAAAAAAACAACCGGTTTATTTTTATGTCGAGGTAGAAGTTGTAATTATTGACACTGAAAAAATATGTTAGACATGATATATTTATATATTTGATTAAAATTTGAAGTTTTTCGAAAATTTTATAAAAAAATCAAAATTCTGGGTTAATGGTGAAAGATATGAAAAAAATTCATATGAACAATTTTGTAGTTGATTAAATTCTCTACAAAAAATGTCTCATTACATTTTTATGTACATCCAATTATTTGGAGGCTGTGGCGACTTGAAGTAAAAATTATTTTTTTTTTTTTTTAATTGATGTCATTTTATTTTCACTATAACTTCTAAACTATCAGAGATACGATGACAAGCTTTAAGACCTTTCTTTTAGCAAATTAAATTTCCTACAATTTTTATTTCAAAAATTTTTTTCTAAAATCAGTAGTTTCGCTAAAAACCCTGTATAATGGAAAATGAATTTAATTTTTCATGTTCACATTTAAATTAAAGATTAATTTTGAATTTTTATTGGCGCGAAACAAGGTAGAAGTACCATTTGTTACCACTGCTCCATTTCCAGACAATTATAACTTTATTTTCATTAATAAAAAAGTATAAAATATAATTTCCTGTTAAAGTGACATAAAAGTATATTTGTATACATTTTAAAAATTAATTGTCATTGTGTCTTTTAAAAATTAATTTATTTAAATTTTTAGTGGCTAAAAACGGTACCTCTACTCTAAATATTTAAAAAAATAAATTGGATCCTTCAGCTAAACAATTTTTTTCATATTTATCACAAAAAGATAAAAACGTCATACTCGGATGTATAAATTGTAGTGTTTGTACGATCAATACTTTTAAAAAGGTACATACAGACATAGATTTGAGAATTATTTTGGCAGATTGTGTATTATAAAAGGAAAACTTAAAATGAAAAATGAGGTTGGTAACCCCAGCAACAGAATTCTAAGTGAGTCAGAGACTTACCGGATATGGTGTGGGGCATCACATTGTAACCCAGGTACTCTCTGCAGTATGTATTTATTATTATGTACTTCAGTAGTTGTCCGTAATTTATTTCATCGCAAACTTCTTATAACCTTTATTTTATTCTTATATTTTATTTATAAACATTTTAGTCTAAATCGATTTAAATATGTTCAATGTTGCAACATAAAGTAAATCAACTAAAGGTTACACTAGTTATTTTGCTAAAATCCAGGTCTAGAGAAAAAGTTTCCCAAGAGATTAGACTTGACTTCATTGTTTGCATTGTCTCGTTACAAATCCCCAGAACACCGAATTCTGACCGTAACTTTAACACAGTGTACTTACGATCATTTAAGAATCCCTACATTAGCATTCACCCTTCTTCTTCACATAGCGCCATTTCATGATCAGGAGTGCTCACGTGTTTCATTGAATTACTTTTTTTTAACATTTACAATCACAGATTTTGTTGAAAAAAAAAAAAAAAAAGAAAGAAATTGTACATCATCTCGAGTTAATTTAATGTGAAATCGGGTTATGACATTCATGTCCCGGTATTAGTGCTCTATTGTGACTAATTTTCCTGTGCGGTAGTCCAATAATTTTGTTGGTTATTTAAATGATTAGACAATTCAATCAGTAATAATCGTTGTGTGTATCCTTAAGTAAACGTAACAAACAGGATAAATTATTGTGTACATGTTAAAATAGCTGTTTTGTTTTGAATATTGGAACCTTGCTATTGACTGGCATATTAATTAACGCTGTTCTATTGCCATGTATTTATCTCAGTGAGTATTCATCGACAATAAAAATAATAATATTAATAATTATTACTGAGGTTAGGATTTTTTAATTTTCTGTATATTTTCTGTATAGAAAATAGTTTTTCTTTTTTTACTAAAGAAATTAAAATCTTAATAGATATTGTTTAAAAATAAAAGTTAATAAATTTTTCTCATGAAATTTCAATAAGTGAAATCTGGGATTTGAATTTTTTCAAAATTGATTTTTTATAATAATTATTATTATTATTATTATTGGGGTTAGAATTTTTTGATTTTTTATATTTTTTGTGCACAAGAAAAAATCATTTAAAAAAAAAGTCTTGTAGGTATTCTTGACCAAATAATTTAATTTATTTAAATTTGCAATAGTTTTTTTACAAAAGAAATTACATCTTTATTAGTAATTATTTTAAAAAAGAGTTTCTTTACAAAAAATAAAATATTTTATAAAAAAAAGTTAGTAAATTCTATCAAAACTTCTACGATCGAATTTTGGCGGTAAAAATTTTGATAAAAAAATTTATCAATTTTTTTTTTTTTTTTTTTTTTTTTTTTTTTTTTTTCAAATATTTTATACCATAGTAAATAAACTCCATTTTCAAAAGTAATTACTATAATAAATATTGTAACTTTTTCCCTGAAAAATCAACTTTATCAAATTATAAATAAATAAATTGCATAAAAAATTGATTTCTTTTATAAGAGTAATTTTATATCTATATTTTTTGGCATTTCCGCCATTTTGGCATGATGATAGGATGGATGGTGCGATGATCGGGAAAAGAGAAGAACCGAGAGTACAGTACAAGTATATAGCTAATGTAAGCTTGTGGTGGCAGCGTTGGTGGTGGTTATATACACACATATATATATATATATATATATATATATATATATATATATATATATATATATATATATATATATATATATATATATACATAGGAACGATACATACTCAGTTTAAACTACACAACTCTACAATGTGTACATTAGATGCATATCGTTTTCTCTCTTCGCCATCTCTTCGCTCAGACATATAACATATATACATATATGTTTACATATATATATTTACCTCTATACAGTTGATTTCGTTTACCTAAGTCTCGGCTGGTTCTCTTGTTGCCTCCATTTCGCTCATAGTATCTCTCGATCTCTTTGGTGCACTCGAACTTGCCAATAAAACGAGTCTTGTGTGACGTAGATCGAAAGCTCGATCGACTTAAAACCTTATCTTCACCAATATCCCTTATTTCATTTACTTTTTTAAAATTATTATTTAACCAACCGATCTTACAGATATTACTACATGTAATTTACGTCCGTAATGACAATCTATTAAAAGATTGAATATAAATTTATTAATAAATGTCCTAAAATAATTAACGATCGATAATTCTTATTGAATTCTGGAAACGTAATAACTATTAAAGCTAAATGTGTAACACGATTGAGACTATTACGACTGAATATACAATTTTTAAATTAACAGCAATTATATCACTGATAATCATAATTTAAAAACAAGGAGGGATAAATTTGATTTTAAAATTAAACTCATTCAGTAAAGTTTGTTTATATCGCTACATATATATTTAAACATTGTGAAAAATAAGTTATTTAAATGATCAATCTATAGGTAGATTGTTATCATATAAAACCTAATAATACTCAGATAATCCGATGACATAAAAGTTATTGTGAGTCGTTTACATGCCGCGGTCTATTAATTCCCTCATTGGCTCTGCTCTCTTAGTCAGAAATAATAATTCCGCGATTGAGTGTGCATATCAATTCACCGTCAATTCCACACATCTCAGCACGCGTCCATGTTAAAGACCAATCCAGTGCTGAGAGATATCCACCACCATAAACTTGTCTTCACTCCCTCATTCTCATCCTCAACTTTTTATCCTCATTTATATGATACTCATACTCATACTCATACTCGTACTCATTTTCATCACCGATGCTCTTTATACATATATAATAAATATATGCGTATTGTAATATCGGGGGTGTCCAGTGTACATACAGACATATAAATATATTCAATACGGAGTACAGTGTACTCCAAGAGCCCGAGAGTATAGATATGTAGATAGTGGCGCAGGTTATATTCATAGTCGGTCGACGTCGTCGTCGTCGTCGTCGTCGTCGTCTGGCCGTGGTCTCTTTCTTCCTCAGATTCCCAACTCGATGTACTAATAAATCTATATTCTCATCTCACTTGCCCACACGTTTTCTGCGGCGCGCGAGGCGGCGTGATGGTCGAGCGGCCATTTTGATAATCTCTCCCACCTCTGGTCGCACGCCACTTTCCCCTCTCGTTACATACACCCACACACACACTTGAAGAAACACACACACCCACACAGACACACATTTTACAAACCCCGTCTTTCTCTCATTCACAATCTTCTCTTTCCCTCTTTCTGACAGAGTTTACTCCCGTCTTGTCAGCGTACACCGTCGCTATTTCGCGCACGTGTGTGTCTTGTCTACGTGCGCTGTCTGCTCTGTGTAGTAAGCTTCAAAATGTATATGTAGATATATATGTACTTTATTTTCCCCTCACTACCATCTCTTGCTATCTATTTGGTACCTTTGTCTCGCTCTGTATTCAGCTCAGCTTTTTCCTCATCATACAAAACTGTCTCGATCTTTCTCACTCGTACTCTCTTACACACTCACCAATTTACCAATATCATTTTGTTACATTACTACTACACTCTAATACTTTCGTATAGTAGTAGTAAACCTCTAAAGTAGTTGTGTGTTTAGTGTGTGCGTGGTTCAGTCGCGACCGGAAAGTGCCAGTTTCTCCTGAGCTCTAATCGCCTCGTTGCGCTTCCAATGCTGGAGAATCGTGACAGTTTTCTATTATTATTTGAATAGTTTGTAAAAAAAAAAAATTTTTCTTATCAATTCCAAATTAAAAAAAAAAACATTAACTCTAATAATAAATGATCATGTTATCAAACACGACGCAGTAAATGTCAGTTTGTTATGATTTTAAGATCCTCAATAATGGAGCAATGTCAATGTATGTAAATAATTGTTTATCATCTCGAGCACTGCATTACATCAAAAGAATTTGACAACACCAGTACGGGTTTTAAAATAAAAAAACATTTTTTTTTAATGTTCACACGAACATGTCGATGAAAAGACCGCCGGTGTTTTGAATCTGTGGACAGTCATCTAGTGTGAGTTATATATGTATAAACATATATACATATATATACGCATGTGGGAAAAATTGATGACGCGCGCGCATGATTCGTCTTTACGATCAATCAGTGTGCGTGTATGGATGTAAATACGCGGGTATTTTTGTGTGTTTTCATCGTATTTTCGTCGTAGTCATCAGTTGTGTACCACATATCTCAACGTAAGACGTAGAGGTGACCTTTTTATAAACACACACACACACTTAGATATTTTTTAATTCGGTATATGCGCGCAATTTGTGTTAAAACTTGAGACAACGATAACAATCGTGTTGTACAATTGACAATAATAATATTAATTATTATTATTATTTTCTTGATATTGATATTGATATTAATATATATTTGATGGACATTTATTTAAATACCGAGTGTAATTTAAATTCGCGTATGTGTATTAATGTATAAGTGACGATATGATGGTTATAAAGTAGAGAATAATAAGAATAATAAATAAATGAAATGATATAAAAGACATAATGTGTGCATGTGTGTACATGTGACATATACGTGCCGGAGTTTTTAAATAAAAAAGCGACGTGGTTGCGTTGAGGCGCGCGTTTCCGGATTAGCCGCTTCCTCGGGGCCACGTCGTTGACGTGAGCTAGTTGTTGTAGTAGTGCGCACATTTAATTAAGTGCTGCATATGCACAAGTGTGTATATTTTGTAGTGCACTGCTTCCGGAGGGTTTTTATGCACCAGTGATATTATAGATTACAATTTAAGCATGAGAGTACAAAGTTTTGTTGAGTCGTTTAACTTTGTCTTGCTGTTCTTCTTTTATTTCTACTTTTTCTTTGTCTTCTTTACCACCGCCACTTTTTCCACCTACTCCACCACCACCTTCATCTCTTCCTCCTTCACCTTCTCCTCCTCCTTTTTCTCCATCTACTCTTTCTTGTTCTTATTATTATTATTATTATCATCATCATCCCACTTCTCGGTCTTCTTTCTTTTGTTGTCAAAGTCGCCAAAGACAATTGTGATAAATGATTGTGATGCGTCAAGATTATATTTGGATATATTAAAAAGTCCGTCACGCTTTTAAATTCCTGGTGAGTCTGCAATTATAAATAAATTAATTTTTAATTATTATTTGGGGTAAAAAAAATCAGTACTAATACTGGGTTCAAATTTTTTGTGACGACAGATAAATTTTGAGTCGGCTATTTATTGAAACAATAAAAATTTTCGCGCACGCAACAGCCTCATCACATATGTTCATATATATATGTATATGTACGCGTGCTAAACAGCTTACAGTGCAAGTTGATCCGGCATCTTGCTTATTTTTGACGCATGCACAAGTTGCCAAGTTTACCAAGCAGATATGGAGAAAGA
Source organism: Microplitis demolitor (assembly GCF_026212275.2). Classification (NCBI taxonomy): domain Eukaryota; kingdom Metazoa; phylum Arthropoda; class Insecta; order Hymenoptera; family Braconidae; genus Microplitis; species Microplitis demolitor. The sequence continues at coordinate 18,967,979 of NC_068545.1, read as the reverse complement.
GGTCGCTCTTTTATGCGTCATCATGATTGGTTGTTGGTAGCTGACCTCGCGCAGCTCGATAATAAGCCTTCGCTACAATCATTGCCTCACTATTCCGCCCGTTTCCTATATGTAATAATATCTTTGTATATATATTTGTCTTTTACAACATAATAACAACAAAAACAATGTGTAATAACCTGGCATAGACTAGTAATTTACGCGGGTAAATTATTGTTTGTTAAACTGATGATCGCTATATAGCACGTGGGTTTGATAGTCACGTTGTATCAATTGTCGCTTTTATTTATGCAGCGAGCAAACTGTTCTTCTTTTAAAAACTTTTTAACTCGCTTTGATACTTAACTCAGTTGTTAACTTTCACATTTTACTTTACTTTGAGCTTTTATTTATTTAAAATTTATTTTTTTGATCTATTGTTTGCGTGAAGATAAAATAAGCTGCGTTAAAACTCGGTCGCAAAAGACACTAGACGACGTTTTAGTTTATAATAGTTGCGCAAGTTGGTTTAGAGCACGTGCCTAGAATCACGTACATGCATATACACATGCATATACATGAAGAGAGAAAGAGAGAGAGAGGGAGAGACAGAGAGTAGGTGAGGGTGTATGCATTGAATAAGTGAGTAACGGTCTAGTAGTACATAGGGTTGAACACTGTTGAAGGAATAAGGTGAAGGGGGGTTAAATGTGCAAGTGTGACGACACTTGTGTGAGGGGAAATGCGATAAGCCGATTGCCAATGCTCGTGGGTTTGCTAGATATCGATCGAAGGTTAATCGTCGTAACACTCAAAATTATTATTGTCATGCGGGGTTCAGTGGCTTCACTGTAATAGACTTTCTATTACTTATTACTACGATATCTAGATATATACATATATTTAGTTGTAGTAAACGTTAGAGAGTACTTTTGTTTATTATTGATTGTAACTAAAAAAATATTTATTTATGTAAATAAATAATTAGCAATTATCAAATATATATATTTAATTATTGTAATGTCAAATTAAATTTCGCTCTATTAGTAAAGATAGACGCGCGTGTATGAACTTGATAAGGTCATGGTCGCAGATTTGTGATTACGAATTTGCAAGTAATTTCTGCACTGAGAAATTACGTTGGGTTTCTAGCATAATTTCGAGAGTTGAGATTAAGTTTATATAATTGTTTTTAATAAATATGTATTTATAAATGGTATTCTAAAAGTTGTCAAAGTTTTCAGGAAATTAAATGGATGTGGTTGAATAAATTTTGCGGAATCACTGAGACGTTAAGTTGAGAGAGAGCTGGTATTAGTTTTGAATTGCAAAGAGCTTTACTTGCTATTTAGTCTACAAAGAAAATTTATAATACCCAAAACACAAGTTATTTTTTATTGGATTAGATTTTTCTTTTCTATTTATCAATCCTTGCTTTATATTGTTATCGTTTGTTATATTTATCATTGGTCTTAAATTTAAAATAAATTTAAAAACCGCCAGTTAAATTTAATAGTTTCATGTTGTGTAAATAGTGTTTTTTTTTTTTTACATGACTTAGATACTGATAAAAAACGTTAACTGTAGTCATTAATAACAAAGTCCGGGTGACATTGAGACAACAAGCTGGCAAATTATTTTTATTATTCAATGACAAATGCAAAAATATTTATTAATTTTTAATTTAAATGAATTGGTATTGTGTTGTTATATTTACTATCATTTACAAAAAATATATACAATTAAATTAAAAATTTTCGAGGGAAAATTGTCGGTAATATGCATGAGTGACGTTATAACTGTGTCAGTATGTCAGTGTCGAAGTCGACCTACGTCTATGATTCTCGATCTCACGATCATTTGATCGTATAGGTCGCGAGTGCACAAGAGAAATCTAAAAAAAAAATAACAATAATAATACCTAAAGAAAAGCAACAGCAGAAATTACATAATAACATTTAAGTGATACAAGTAATACTCAACTTACATAATTTTTTTTTTAAATCAAAAAAGTTCCACAAATTTCCATTTGAATTTAAAAAATAAATATGAAAATTTAAAATTATTTATCAGCATTGTTTTATTTAATAAAGTAAATGAAACTAATCTGGGCTTAATTATATTACAATTAATTAGTAATCATTAGTAAATTATATGATAGAATAAAATAGACAAGCAAATGAGTATGACTACTATATATATGAAATATTAATTTGTGTTACAGCGTGGACCGGGACCGGCTTCGAGAGCGTGAGCGGCAGGCACGCGCGGCGATGTCGGTCCAGGCAGAGCAGGCCGCAGCAGCCGGAGGTCCAGAGAACTGCCACAGCCACCACAATCATGGCCATCACCATCATCACGCTAATTCCCACGTGTCTGCAGCTGCCTCGCTCTTCCGCGCCCCCGTCAAGGTAAATTTTCATCATCATTATCATCACCATCATCAGTATCATCATCATCATCATCATCATAATATGTCTCGTATCACTTATTCTTACAACTTACATTTAACATAATGTGCTTTCACACACAATAGACACGATTATTACAACACAAACATTGTCTTCCTCTACTTCCACCTACGCGAACATTACAATTATTTTATCTCTTTCATCATATCATAATCATTCTCTTCATCATCTAATGTAATATACATATACATATATATAGAAGCTATTCTTTACTCTATATGGTTTAATTAATCGATTTCGATCGAGTTATTCAGATTCAACAGGTGTCACTCAAGTTTCTTAACCTTTTAATTTGACGAGTCATTTACTTTATTCTTCAGCTTTTAAAAAAATTATTTCAAAGAAAACTACATTAATTACATAAATTAAATACCCTTTCGTCTTACTATTAATTTAAATAACGGTATTTAAAATTCCAACTGCAAATATTTCAAAAGAAAGGGAGTTGTAGATTTTTAAATCTTATTTCCTTTCAAGGTAAAAATAAAATAAACCGTACATAGGTTCAAGTGTATTTAAACTGCGATGCAGTAGAAATAAAAGAGATATTAAATATCGTTACTGAAGGGGGAATTTACTGCGGTAGTTTTTTTACTCTTTGTTTGTTGGTATTGGAATATATAAAGTAAGGTGAAAAAAATTTTATTACTGAATTTTAAAATGTAGTGATCGCGAGTTTAAATGTAAGTTAATATGTTGTATCTTGAGCGCGAGTTTAGATACGCGTCAATCCTGATAACAGTTCGTTATCTATTTTTTTTATTTGTTTTTTTTTTAATAGCTAACAATACTCGTATGTCATGTATTTTATAACAAGTTTCAAGTTTTAAAATCTAATCATTAATTACCGATTCTACCCGAATTAATTTTTTTCTTTTTTTTTTTAATTTAAAGTTTCAATAGAAGTAAAAAAAAATGTATGAAAAAATGTATTACTGACACTAGATACTAATAAATATTACGCGTGAATAATTTACCTCAGTCTAATCCAAGGTCTCATTGCAGAACAAACTTGATTTCCGTTTATTGACAGCCTTGACCACTTCTCAGAGGTTGTCAAAATGAACAAGAAAATTTTAAAAGTAATAGTTTAGTTAAATATAAATAAATAAATTACAACAAGTAATAAAAAAAAAAACTAAAGTAATTTAAAAGTTGATTAGATAGTAAAGTTCGACAAACGTATTAATGTTAATGACGTACTTAAAATACATAATACACGTGTATTTTTTGTATGATTATTCAAATTTTTTCTTAAAACCATTATTTTTTGCTTATTGACGGCATGTCGCAGATACTTGTAGTGTAGTTCCTCTTGTAATGTGACGTTGCATAATTCAAATCTTTCCCTCAGTTCCCTCTCCTCCAGCTCACGACATCCACGATTGCAATACGTCACACGATGAATTTTAAGGACAACCTTGTCTATATTATTTTAGCCCTTTCAAACCTGATTTTTTGTTTTTTGGAATTTTCATGAACCGATTTTTTTCCTGTTATAGTAGGTACTACTGAGTATGGAAATATTGAAAAAGCTTTTACGAAGTTTATAATGTTCGCAAACAGAAACAACCGTTTTTAGTTACGTAAATTTTTATTTTGCTATATTTATTTAACAAAACTTTAATGTCCTCAATTGTGCACGGTAGGTTTGAAAGGGTTAGAGCATGCGCGTTTATATTTACTTTTTTATTATGTAATTTTTTTATTATTATTTACATTGAAACATTTTTGTTTTTTAAACCGAGCAATCGTTAAATATTTTTAAATCGCATACTAATTATCCGTAAAGACAAACATTTTTTTTCATTATTTGAATTTTTTCGCGCGCATTGTTAAATATTTTATTTTATTGTTTATTGTTTAACAAAAAGTGTATATATTTATTTGATAAATTTGTCGCGCCATTAAAAACTCAAAGCGTTAAAATAATTATGAATTTTCTTCAAAGTAAAGACAGCGAGTAAAAAATAGCGAGCAGTCACTTGAATATCTACATAACTCTTGAGTTGAAAGGTTGAAACAGACTTATAAAAAAAAAAAAATAATAATAAATGTACAGGAAAGAATAAGGATTTTAATGTACAGTCGTGCATGTATGCAATGGAAAGACCCAGACAGAAATAAGTAAAAAATAAGTATATATACAGGTGTGCATAGGCGAGAGAAATGAGAAGAATGGTGTTCAGGGTTGACGTCGCGACAATCCAACTATACACGATAACGTGGAGAAAAATTATTTTTTTTTTTGCTCTAGCTCTTTTTTTTACTTCTTTTCCCGCTTCCTTTGCTCTCTTATTCACTCGCTCTTCCGCGATGAGCTTCTAGTCAGGAGGGGTTGAAATCAATACCGGTGTGTGAAAGGGCAGGCGGGATAATACCTGCGCTAGCTCGACGATAGTCGCATAATTCTCGAGAAGGTGACCATTTATTCATACTTAACCCTCGTTATTTATTATTTACTCTCTTATTTATTAATACATTTTTTTATCCGTAGATATGATGCGTGTACGTGGCAATAAATAAATCCAAAGCTTTTGAATTTTTTATTAGATACGTGAAATCTGTCTGATACGTCTAGACATGTTGGTGCATTTAATAGGATGTTTGATAGACTAAAAGCAATCCGAGTATTTTATATAACTACATTGCATTAAAACAAATAGCGGGAGTCGTATTGAGAGGATTTAAAACATGAGAGAATTACCGCGAGCCCTTTTTCTTTTATTCGCGTATCAATTCGTGTGTGCTCAATATAAACATACATACACACACACGCGGATGTCTATGTACTGTCTCTCCCTTCACTTCTCTTTATTTCTTTCGCTTAAACCAAACGTCGTTAGTTTATCCATACGTACATTTACGTGGAGCTGTGCCAAAGGACAGGATTAATTAATCTCTCCAGCACATCTGGCTCCTTTGCAGCGTGTGCATCACAAGCGCGAAATCAATGCGATACCTTCTATTTAGCGTCATGTAATAAACACGACAGTTGCCACATTTATGCATAAATATATACTGGGCTTACTATATTTAGAATTGAATATAAATATAAATATATATATATATTAATGTTTACACAGTAAACATTGGGCAATACATTTTTTTATGAGATTGATTTCCTTGATTTTTTAAAATAACTAAAATTATTTTTACAAGAGTAAAAAATTTCAAATATTTTTAAATGAATTCATATAATTATTTCTTTTCATAAATTACTAGGTACTAAAATAGAACAGTGTCAGACTGGTTGCATAGTCTGGATGAGTTTCACTGCTGATATTCCTGATTAATCTTCCAAGTTTATTCCAGTCTGTCGGTGGCTAAAAGTATCTACTAGTTGCGTGCGCAGAATTTAAAATTTTTTTATCATTTTTTTTTTTTCAACACTTTTTTAATCGTCTTAATGCTCGGTCATTATTTGCGGATTCTCTCCCGATATGTTTACAGTCCAAAAGCCACAAGTGAGACGACTTGTCGAGGTTGCTAGAATTTTTTTTAAAATTGTTTTATACACAAGTAACCTTGACTTTAGAGTTTTTAAATAAATTAACAAATATATTTTAAATTAACATAAATTATAATTCTTATAAATATTATTTTTTTTTTTTAAATTATTTTAAATCTTTAGTTTATTTATTAAAATTATTTTGACAGGTTTTTATTTAGTATACACAATAAATTTATTATATCAAGATGGATTTATTACATACTTATACATACATATATATAAACGCGATTAAAGTATTTATACTAAAAATCACTTGACAATTATTTGTGTAAGTAAATTGAGCGTTTGAACTGCTAATGAAACGCTAATTGATTCTTCCCATCCACCAGCTATTGTACATTATATATATGTAAATATATATACATATATATACGTTACAGTATCCCGTCCCCTTTACAATGAGCTTACTCACACTTGCATTGCATTATAATGTAATCTTCAAAGACTTTGATATAAACTCTCGATTAATAATGATCGTTTTATCGATAACGTTTTCCTCCTCAACATCAAACGCACGGCATGCTTTTTACTACATTTATTTATTATTTTTTTAATATATTTAACAAAGAACTTAGTATGTATAATGAAATTTATTAGCTTATAAATTTTATTAACCGGCAGTAGCAATTAAATAAAAATATGTTAACGGGTTTAGTATTCTTGAGGCGTTTTAATTGTCCACCTGCCTCAGATAAGCCAAGATAAATGATTATTCGTCGATACACACAAGATTGAATGAGAAGGTGAAGTAAGGTGAGGTTAGGCGAGGTCGTGACGAACGTGAAAACCCTGACCTGGTCATTCATCCCTCCCTCTCGTTGGTAATATGCTTGGCTACTTGATCGCGTCGTGTACTTGTACGTATATATATATATATATATATATATGTATACGTATATATAGATGAATTTGGTATGTATGAGAACGCAGACATGTAGACATAAAACAGTCTGGACGTTGCGTCGTCTAAATTATTGTCCAAGGTCTTGTAGATCTCTCTAGAAAGTTTGTTCTTTAATTTTTTTTCCACCAACAAAAGTCCACTTATCTTACACTTTTTGTTACACGATCATTATCATCATCATTGTTATTATTATTGGTGTTGTTGTTGTTGTTGTTGTTGTCTTAATAACTTTATTTTTATCCAAAGAATCACGATGAATAATAATAATTATTATTAAACAGGTAAATCCTGACGCGCACGACCGAACAACTCAGCAGATCCAATCCAAGCTGGGGAACTACTCACTGGTAAAGCATCTGCTGGACGAGCCAAAGAGACTGATAGGAATTGAAGGTGTACCAGCTAGTCCAGCGCCGGGGTCGAGCTCATCTACACGTTTATCTTCGAGCACAAGTTGTAGGAGTTCGCCGTCATCACAAGAATTTAAAAAACCTGGTGGTAATGGTCCACGAACATCATCATCATCGTCATCATCATCATCAACAACCGGCTCAACTTCGAGCCATACCTCCCAGCGCGGTGGTTTTATAAAACCCGCGGATGGGAAACCACCTTATGGTGGTCGAGGTGGCTATCCCGGACAACCAGTAAAACACGGTGGCAGTAGCAACGATCACAGAAGCCACGGGATCCTTCCCGCAAAGGGTCCACCTCCGTCAATCGCTGGTAATGCCAATTCTACCGGAAACAGCGGTGGTTTAACCTCTTCCGGAAATTGTCCTCCTGCCCCTGGTAATTCGGGTAATTTGAGCAGAGTTCACGCAGCTGCTTCCAGACTCCCAAGGTTACCTCTTGACAACGTAAGTATTTTTACCTTTTTATTACAGATATACATTCATATTTATATTATACATCTCATCTTTTCCTTTTCCTCTTCCTCTTCCTCTTTCTTTATTTTATTTCCCCATCCCCCAAGTATATCATATATACATCATATATATATATTTTTATTTCATTTCACGTCCTATTTATCTTGGATTAGCTGCCTAATCACTCGTTTAATTTTTATTTCCAGGGAGTAAGACATGGCTCGGATCCAGCAGACTTGGAAAACATCCTCAAGGTAGTTATCCAGTATATTTACTTTTCGGCGGGGATTAATATATCCTTAGTTGTATGATTATTGTTATTATTATATAGAGAAGTGGGCTTTTAAGCTTGTGCACAAAGCCAAAAATAAAATACAATGCAATACAATACAATACAATAGGGAGAGCGTACGGGTTTATCGATCGCATAAAGAGACCACTTGTACGGCGATGAGTCACGCTAGTAATTTTCGTAGCCCTCTGCTCACAACGTAACGCAGTATCCCAACTAAACGAGTTACTCGTCGGTGGTTACTTGTAATGGCAAGTTGGCAGCGATACCACCCGATCTCTATGATTCATTTTGCACTTGAGCATCCTACACAATACATATATATGTGTACAACAATATAATAATAGTACCAGTAGTTTAACACGACTATAGAGCGGCCGTGAGATGACGCGTCAAGGTTGAAATCATTTTTTTAATATTGTTTTTTTTTTTTACTGTCATTAATTAATTCTTCTCGTCTGCTCAGCATCCGAGTAAGATTGCGTACAATAATAATTATTATTATTTTGTTGTATTTAATTTCCATTGTCACTGTCGCTGTTAATTGATAACGATAAAACAGCCGAGATGTTAAATAGGGTAAAGATCATATTGTATAATATTTAGCATAGGTCATTCAGTTCCGGAACAAACGGGACAAATCGGCGGTAGAGACGAAGAGGAACGGATGCGACTGCGCTGCCACGAACGCACACTCGCCCGAGCGTAGAGCATGAATTATTCTCACGGCTGCCCGTGGGAAAATACGGGTTGTGACGCCGGTAGGCATGGCAAATGCTACTGCTAATTGCGCTTCACCATCATCCAAAGACCCGTCAGATAACCACTGCTAAAAATATTTCCCGTATTGTCTGCCAGGCGTTGATTCAATAAATCCTACCAACTCTGATCATTTGATATTATGATTTAACGATTCCCTGATTTAATTATATTCTAATGAATTACTAAAGTAACAATAAATTTATTGCTCTCGGTAATTCTATAATAATAATAATAATAATAATAATAATAGCAGCAACAGCCTGCAGGTTATTTAAATTATTCATCAACATTTTGATATTATGTCAAATGGTAATTACAACTACAGTCTTCTATATATTACATTTCAATTTAGTGAACATAAACGCGCTCTCAACACGAGCAAGAGTTTTTTAATTTTAATAAACTCCGAGTCATCTAATTCCATTAATCATTCTGAAGGTTACCATAAGATGGAGTCAAGTTTAAATATGTCGCAGTCATGTGTCGCGAGGAAATTATTATTATATTACTGTACACTCTCTTAAGAATTGCGCTCATCGCGGTATAGTAGCTCAAGAGTCACTTTTGTTCTCTTGTTCTCTTATAAACTACTCTTGCTCTTTTACTTAAACGCTGAGTATTAACTAAAGACACAACATATACACTTCAGCAGGTTTATAATGCAACAAATGCTCAACAAAAACGAGATGATACGCGACGACAAGAGATTGCGGTTACCACAAACAAAGACAAGAAATAAAACAAAAAAAAGCGTACGCTTCTCAAGTTAGATCTTGTGTACGTACCTCAACTCACGGCGTAACGGGTGAGATACGGGTTTTCGCGTGCTTAGCATAATTACTACGCACGTGTGTTTATGTACCGAGTATTTAAACTCACCTGTTTGACCACGTGTCTGCAAGTAGTAGTAAACTTGCCATTACTGGCAATTGAAATTATCTTTTTTAAATATTTTACGTAATTATTTCCTTGTTTTAAATAATATTAATTTATTTAATTACTCATTCCCAGTTAAGATTCAAATCTTGCTGTTCATTTTATCCCGTAGTTTTGTGATAAATTGAATTTGTAATATGTCAATTTAAAATCTTATCGTTATTCTTTATCATAAAGCTGAGCCCCAATCGATAAATATAAAATTTAAAATTGAATAGTCCACTTCTTATAGATAACGTGTAAATTATTTAAAACCGGGATTTCCAATAAATTTCGATGGGAATAAAACAATTATAATCATAATAATATACATCTGTCAGTTGCATTTTAAAATAAATAAATTTTTGATACTCTCAAAGTTCGTAATGTCAAATAAAACTGAATTTTTTGAAAAGTTATTATTTATTTAACTGTCAATTTACTCTAAATCTTGCCTATTGTCACATTCTTTAAATAAATACAAACTAGAGTAATTATATTCAGATTAAATATCTAGTAACTTAAATACTAAATAATTAAATTATAAAATATATTAAACTTTATCTAACTAATTAACATACTTTCAATTTGTTCTCTTTATCCAATAATTGCATAATAAATTTTATTAAAATAAACTAAACAATAGATGACAGTTCATAAAAAAAAATTAGTAGCAAACTTTTATTAAAAAAATATATATATTTAATAATCAATTATTATTTTATTTCTTAACGCAGTTCATTTAAAATAAATTTTTATTTTATTTATTATTCTTAACTATTATTCAATAATAATAATAATAATAATTGTATGTTTTATATATATACTACAACTTTATACTGGTAAACAATTTTATTGTTTCTTTGTAATTTCAGGAAATGACGATGCCGCCCATACCACTTACAGCTATTGCACAGACACCAAGAAAAGAACTGGAATCCAAGTTCACATTCAACCCTGTACTAGCTAAGGTAACCAAAACTTTCATTTTTATTATTTAATACGTGTATAATAGTATTAATAATATATAATATAAAAGCAAAGCAACATCAACAATAAAAGAAAAAAAAAGCAGATCTATATCATTAATAATTACTCACTATGGCTGTCATCGTATTTTGTAAGAGCTAAAAACAATATTTCTCCTGCATATTTCACTGAGTTTATGAAACGAGTGAAATTTTAATATCTACTATCACAACTATTATAAAAAAAAAATTTATAAATTATGTAAATATCCCTTTGGTGATACTTTCTATGTTCAATTATTCAGCCGCGCGCTCTTATGCATCCATTAACCTTCATGATATTATATAACAAATAACATTTCGTAAATATAGAAACGAATGTAAATCATGCGATAGAGAGGGGAGTAAAAGTATTCATATTTATCAGGCGCAATAATTTGATATAATGAATTATTATCCCAATGGCAGGTTATAAATACCACAGTTAGTAAAAGTTAATATCGAGATTGCCCCCAATCTAGGGGTGTTGCTTATTGAAATTGATGTCTCTTTATTTTTTTCATTCCCTCTCCGTTTAATAAATACTGCATATAAGAAATATTCATAAGCCTTGGGCATAAATTAGTGACCGTTGATTTTAAATGGGGGAGCTTTGGGCTCGCTAAACTGATTTTAATTGAAGCAGAAAGAAGACAAGGCAAGGTCAATATAGTCTTAATTATTTTTTTTAAATCCTTTATATTTTTTAAATACTAAGCGCGGAGTTTATTAAATTACTTGTGCTGATTTAATAATTTAATTGGTAATCATATATAAGATTTAATAATTAATTATCATCTTTTATTGTTGCAGCTGACTGAGATACCGCCTGAACCTATCAAGCCGCCACGTAAGTTTTTGAATTTTTTATTATTTATTTAAAATATTTAAATGATTAAATTGTCAGTGAATGTGTAACTATTTATGGTAAATTTAAATAATTTAAAAATGGAAAAAAAAATACAGACAGATTACTAGTGTCGATTGGAACCTATTCATCTTGTATGTAACAATGGGATAAATTTTTTATAAAAACAAAAGGACGAGCTTTAAAAGCCAAAGAGGATGAGCGACAGAAGCTTTATTTTTTTTTTATTTGTACGGATTTTTTTTCTGATCAACAAAAGTCGCAAACATATATATAGATATATGTATAGAAGTGATAGTTTAGGTAGTAGCTGAAATTAAATATCGAATATCGATTTTGGTGAGCGATACCCCGATAGAAAATAGGGAGGGATAGACGAGGAGTGAGTTGAGACTGGAGGAGTAAACGTTGACGACCTATTTGCTTCATCACCAACAAAACTCGGTACTACCACAAATAATCTAAAAAAAAATCCATTACTTCCTAAAGATTTCTTCAGTCACTTAAATTTAAAATTTTATTATTTTGTTTTATAAATTTTGTCAAGTTTATTTAATTTGCTAGTAAAAAAAAACTTATAATAGATTTTGACATTTAAGATGTGTATTAAATATCACAAATTCGTTAACTAGTGATCGTATATAAAACTGTCAGTCACAATGAGAATACAGAGAGACATTTTATATGCTGCTTTGAGATACACGATTCTTTTACTAGCGACACTAAATTTATCCCAATTGCCCTCGATCACGGTAGCAGCTATCGCATCCTTTCCTTGTTGGTAGATGCAGTAAGTACTCGTACTAGTGGTAGCAGTATAAGCAATAGAAGCAGCACGTAATCTCATAAAATTTATACGAGTCAAGGGGATGGAAAAGATGGATGGAGTAAAAAAAAGTAAATACGACCTGCCACTCGCTTATATTATACTTATATTTCTTGAGTTGACTTCTTCCACCTGTTCAAAGCACTCGGTTACAGCCCGTGTTGTGTATACACACATGAGCAACTACGAGTGCATTGCTGTACAAGTTACTTAACATGATTAAAACACCCTTCAGCTCACTCTACTGCTCTGGGACATACTATACAGTTACTTACCTCCTATATGCTTGCTTCTTACTTTATACTGTACTCGTATTACCTTTACATGCGGTTTCTTCATACTTGTGTATCAATATATATATATCTAATTATACCGAGCAATTCGCTCCTATACGGATTTTTAAATTTATTAGCTCTAATTATCATGATTTTAGAATTTCATGTTTCAAGTAATTTGCATACAAGCAGCGGTTTTATCAGAGGTTAATAAATTAACGCAAAATAGAGTTACATTATAAAAAATTGGGAGTTAATTCGGAGTGATTATGGATTTTATTTAAATGTAAATTTAATCCGACACTCGGAGTTTCGAAGTTAAAAAAAATTCACATGCATTCGGAGTAAATAGGGAGTCTTCAGTGGAGTAATTTCAGAGGGATTTTAATTTTATTTAAATCTGCATACCCTCCGGACCGAAATTTCAATAGTACAACAAACTTCCTTTCGAAGTAAATTTATTTCCGGAGTATCAAATAAATAAACAGTCATCAGCTTTGCCTTCATTCCAGATTTAATCCGCGTTGACTCCGAAAATTTTTGGCAGTAAATTTATGTTGTATTATTTAAAGATGATTGAATTTAATATTAAATTATACTGTAAAAAAATTGCGGATTGAATGTGAAGTGGATGACTGTGAAATTTACTTGAAGGAGAGTGTATTTTAATACTAAAACTCTGAATCAAAGTGAATGCAAATTGAAATAAATTTCAGATCACTGAAAAGAAAAACTCCGAATTTACTTCGTATAAGGAGTGATTTCTATTCACTCCGAAATTTTGAGTGACTGAGTGAAGTTGGACTTAAATGAAATCCGTAATTGCTCGATTTTTTACATTGCAACAATATTACAAATTATTTTTTAATTTAAATTTAAATCAGCACTGCAGTATTATTTCTAGATAATAAATCACTTTAAAGTTTAATAAATGGATGGATACTTTAGCGCACATTTATATTCATAAGTAGTTAGTAAACAAAGAAAACTGCTAACAATAAGTAATATGTTTATAAAACTTTCAAGTCATTTTTAGTTTTGTTATATTTTTTATCAAAAATACTTTGGCAGTTTAACTTTTAAATTTACTGTATAATGAAATTACTAATCAAAAATTCATTCCGTTAAAATATTTTAGTATATCAAAGAAAAAAGGTTGAAGAAATTTTTTTAATTTTAAGCACTTGGTAACAAAAAAATATGTTTTGTCTACAATTATTAATTAACATTATTTTTGTATCTTGCCGACTTTTCCTTTCATTTGGGTGATGGTTAAATAACTAGAGAGTTTATCAAGTGCAATCCACCGTCCAGAAACTTGTCAGTTTAAACTCTCAACGTCCAAGTTCCTAGACTATCGACTTTTGCCCGCCAGAGGTTTCTGCACCATCTTCTCTTCACCGAGCCTTTTTAAATCTCCGTCAGCTTATAAACTTGCTTCACTTTTTTTTTATTACCTTTTCTCTTTTATTTTGTTAAATATAAAACTTAAATTTATTCTCTTCCACAATCCATCTTTTCCTTGACCTATAACTCGCTCCAGAAATAAATATATATAATATATAAATTCACATGAACACAGAAAAAAATTGTTGCTAAAGCAGGAGCTGTAGTTGAGGAACAATCTCAACCACGCGTGTAACGCTAATTACAGTCATCAATGCTTACTACAATATTTAATTGTCAATACATAAATATGTAATACTCTTTACTACATATTGCAGTACCCGTTACTACAATATTGTTACTGAGAATACCAATTAGTATATTACATATCAAAGGAAGAAAGTAGGACACTTCGATCCGTGTATAATTTCCAACCCGAGTCGAATGCGAGGATAACAAACACATGGATTGGGACGTTCCACCTTCCCCCGTGGTGTACATAAAACTTTTCACCAGATCTGCACCTGAAAGCTTAAATTTTTCCCCTGCAGAGACAAAAATTTGAACATTGAGGTGCAGACCTGGTGAAAAATAGTACACACCCCGGAAGAATGTAGAACGTTCCAGTCCGTGTGTTTTCCACGCAATTACCCACGCGGGAATGTCCTACTTTCCTCCCTAGGTGTGTAATGTACTAATTTCCATGCGGGTATGCTCTAAAAAATATTCAATCAGTATCCTGACAATTAGAATTTGAATTTCTCAGGATAAAATTTGAACGCGGGAAATTTAAATTGAAATGATTATTAAATAAAAATATTTTGTTTATTAAAATGGCCCTGACCCAATGAGTGAGAGGCGGGTAGGCTAGTTCAAGGCTAAACAATAGTGATGTTAAAAGTCTATCGATGCTTCTTACATGTCTTGATCCACATGCATACCAACAAGTAAACTGCACGCGACCTACTTCCTAGGTCAACTTAACTAAAGTGTACAAGTGCTTAGTTGTTGGTTGTTGGTCATGCGAGCTTGTCTCTCCTTAGCGTAGCAGTTTACAAAAGTATCCATATAATAATATCCATTGGCAATGTCATTCTGACGTTCACTCTACACCACTTGCTCATTATATTTTTATTTTATATAGACATATATAAAAATAAACATCCATACATACATACATACGCGGTATGTAAATACATATATAAAACAAGTAGTTTAGTAGTTACGTCAATTACATAAGTACATATAACTTTATTAAAATTTATGTACACGATAGCTAGTGACTGCCAAGTTGAGGTTGTCACAGATGCAGCTGGTTCAAAAACTAACAAAAAATATAATAAAATAACACACGAACGATGAGGATGAGTATGAGGACGAGAATGGGCAACGGGTGCGGAACCGGCTGGCACACGCCACCCGGTCTTTTTGCCTGTCCGCCTTCTCCTCCTCCTCTTTCTCTTTCTCTTTTTTCTTGTCGTCCTTGTCTGTCTCAGACATATCTGCAGCACCAGGCTTCAGGCACCTCTGAATTATAAAAATTTATCCATCTCGTACCGCGTACACGAGACAAGTGCATGCAGGTGCTCTAAGTGTCCCAGATTAAATTTATTTAAGTAAACTACTCCAAATTTAAAAGTCAAAAAATATTTATAGCCAATACGGAGATCGTAAAATAATAAACCAATAATTTAAGGGAAAATAAAATAGCAAATAGTAAATAAAAATAGTAATTCAATCGCGTGTGATATATTAAAAGTATCTGGTAGGTATAAAAAGTAGACATCAGTATCAGATATCAGTAGTGTTGGGAACAAACAAGACTCCGACATGAAGGAGGGGATGTCGATGTAATAAAAGAGTGGGGCCCAGTAGGGAACAGACACAAGAGTGTGCGACGACCGCAGGTGAAGCTCGACGATCAGCCAACTCGTATGTTGTATTGGAGTATTTTTTACGCTCCCCCTGAAGGAGACCCTACCCCTCCTTCTCTGCTAGGCTGCGTCACTGTTGATCGTGCACGCGAGTAAAACTATAAGCTATGCCATGGGGTTCCCGTGTCTGTTCGCCGGTTCCGCAGTTACCCAACATCCGTCTATGCGATTACACGACACTTTTTCCCGCGCTGTTTAATTGCTATTTTAAAATGTGATACAATCCGAGTAATTATCACGAGCAACTTATTATTTTTTTTTTGTTACTAAATTACATAATTAAATAACAAAATTGTTACATTGGACTAACTCATATTAATACCAAAAGTTACCGCAGGATATGTACAGTAAATTCGAAGTACTTCGAAGCGTTGTCAACTATCTTCTCGTGTCAGGTGATTTATATAAATACATATAATATATTACTCGTAATGGCAAAGTTGTATCGATAAGCGTAGTATTCATAGGTCATCGATCCAAACAAATCACCGGTGGCCCGTGGGAATGACACTTGAGTGCACGTGTGCGCGAGCGAGATATTCAAACATAACATAAACTCTTGAGTAAAAGGGATTTATACATCAACTACATTGGGTTGCTTTGTACTGCGCATATACTACCATCTAGCTGTCGATATTCTCGTTGTCATCAACCTAGACACAGACATCGACATCAACCTGGTCATACACACATACCTATCAGTCTTATAGTTAGTCAGATATTGGATGTCAATGATCCTCGATAGACACTTGACAAGTGACGATTCCACCCGCGACTTAGGACTTAAGGCGTAATTGTCTCTACTTAGTGGTATCTCTTATTATACTAGGATTATACCAGCACTATACCACTATACCTCTACAACCACCAGCTCAATAACTACATAACTACAATTCTGTACTCTCAACTCGTCCAACGGTAAAACCATCCGATTCTCTTCCGCTTATTCGCTTACGCTGCCAAGACCCTTGGCCTACGTGACTAAAATACTAGAGTTAAAGAAGAAATTTACCATCCACCAAATAACTTTTATTTCTGCTTACTATTTTTTAACTCACAATAATAATCCGCCCTTTCATCATATTTTTTTTATTATTCACAATCTCGTTTATAAACGATGCTTTTATTCAACAGCTATCAACATGCCATCATAAATGTCGTTTAATTACTCGTGTAAACAGTAAACAACTAATTGTACATGTAATAATTTATCTCTAAATCCAATGTTAATCTCTATATTTAATTAAAATATTATATATATATAAATATATATAGCCATAGTTTATTCATTTAATTCTCAATGTGTTGTATGAAGTATTTTATAAAACTATTGTTATTATTTTTTTTTTGCGTCGTATTAGAATTAGATTTTTCTTTGTATATCGTCCAGGTGCTCGAGTTCTGTTCCCTTTCTGTACTTGGAGACTCTCTTACACATTACATTAGTGCATACCCTCTTATAAACCATACGTGTAAGAGAACTATGTGTTTTATGATATACCTGGTGCTATACATAAATATATGTACATATATACACATACCCATACTTGGAAAACATAAACACACATATATTTATACATTAGCTAACAGCTGGCCTATTCTCTTGGCCAGCTGCGCGACTTTCAAGACATCAATTCATATTTGGCGCTTGAAAAAAAATTTTCCTGCAAAATAATCACGTGCGATAAATTCCACAAGTGATTGTCAACTAACATGACAAAGTAACTTTTAAATTAGCAATTTATGCTGCAGCTGATGATCAATTTTATCAGTTATATCCAGGGTTTAAGTACCGTCCGATTGTTTTTATTAAATTAACATACGTTTTTTCTGTCTCCCACACGTGTTCTCGCTCGATTTTACTTCCTTTCATTTGTACAAGTGTGTTAGTGTGGATGTTACTTTTTCTTTTTATTTTCTTTGAGCTTATGTACGTGACGAAAATACCTCGAATGAGGATGCTCGAGGGAGGAACATTACTTCCGATCGTGATATAAGGATTTACTCATTTTTTTTTCTTTTTTTTCACTTTGTTCACAGCAACAATCGTCTGTTACTTTTGTATTATGTTACACATTCATTGCAACAAGTTTATTTAAATAGTAACTTTATTTTTTTTAACTGATAGAGAAATAAAATTTATGTATTTACAATTTTTTTTCTTTTTTACAGAACGTGAACGACATGGGACCACACGTTTATCAGCGTAAGTATTTTAATATAATTTTAAATTCAAATATTCATATTGAAGCTAAAAATAAAATAATTAAAGTATCACTTGTGAATATTGCCGCCTATAATTCTATAAAACTAAAAAAAAAAATAATTCACAAGTAGATTGTGAATATTGATGAAAATTAATCTCGATTCGCACCCCATTCTACGAGCCAATCAACAGTTTTCATAATAACTGACGATGAGCTGTCGAGTGTCATTGATAATTAAATATCAGTACATAAGTCTTTAAATTATTAATCAACAGTATACAATTTGTATGAATTTAAAGTATAAAATAATCAACAGGCATTAAGTCTCTCATTAAAATTTTCTTAGGTAAATTTTCTTTCAAGTGTAATTATTAAAACCAAAGTATCTTAAATTTCGCTTTAACATTTATATATTTATATTTTTTATTCTATCCAATTACTTCGTCATATTTAATCTCATTAGATTTTTTAAATATTTAATTATTAATTAATATCCTCTTGAAATAAATTTACAAAAAATAATTAATATAAAATGAATTTAAAAATTCTATAAATAAAAATATGTAATAAGACGTGGAAAATTTTCGAGTATGTACTAAAAAAAGTTTAGTGAGTCTTGTCTGTTAGTTACATCCGCAATGATTATTCTTGGCGAATGAACCGTAAAGTATATATGTATATATATATATATATAAATATATATAACTTACACAAAGTACAGAATGGTTACTCGGAAGAAAGAGCGAGTAAAGTAGAGAGTGTGGAGCGGCAGAGAGAGTTGAGATAGAGGCGAAATTATTACCGACGTTGGTTGGCACACGTTGCACGACAGAATACTTGGTGGAATAGAATGGAAGACAAGAATAAGGTACCTATACATATAATCTTGGTGTATATATGTATATATATATGATGACGATGATGAGGAGGATGGGAAGTGAGGGAGAGACAAAGTAGGAACGAGAGTAGTTGAGTTTGTGAGCTGGTACTGGTACTGATACTGATACTGATGCTGCTGGTGATGGTGCTGCTGAAGATCCTAGCAAGCGGATGGAGAAGTCTCGTAGCTCCTGTAGTAACTTTTTAAGTTATTCGCTACAGTGAGTCTGTTGGTCTGTGTGGAATTCTCTTCTTCTCTCGGCTGATTCCGAGGAATCTTTCTCACTTGCTCTCTTGTCTCAGTTGGTTAATGGCTCAGAGACAAGTTGTTACTATACTGACCTGGCTTAAAAGTTAAAACGTGATGCTTATATCTGTTTTCTTCGCAGGATAATGACTGCTTCTGTAGTTTAACTACAAACTAACTAGATTATTATTATCATTATTATGATTATTAGTTAATAATTTAACAATTAATAGAAGACAATAGTTGTAAAAGAAGAATGGAAAGTAATAAAAAGCAGAAGGGTTGGTGAGTCGAGGGGACTATGACGAGCTAATCTTTAAATGAGAATTCAAGCTACATAGTCTAGGACAAAGCCTGTCTTTAGCACACTAACCGGAGGGACTCTTTCTCTTTCTGGCTCTCAGAATCTCTGAGTTAAGATGAGAAGAATGCAGAATGATCACCACCGCGTAAAAAGAGAAAAGGAAATAAATAATAAAAAAAAAAAATAAAATAAAATACAAGAAGAAGGATGAAACTTGAGGACTACACTACACTACACTAGGGGACTATCGATTGCCAAGGCTTCGTGCTCTGTGTGAGATGTGAAGGAGAGAAAGAGTAATGTAGTAGTAGTTACTACCACTGGTGTAGCAGAGTCAGAACCAGAGCCAGTAGCAGTGACGAAGGGGACGAAAAAAAAGCTTGCTGACTATAGGGGATGGAAACATTTTCTCTCGTTCTTCTTTTTCTCTTTTATTCCCCTTTCGTGGCAGTCATCCACTCTAGTCTGTGTCGGCTGCTAGGGTCGTCGACCGCCCACCGGTTAAACATTCGACCGGTCCAAAGTTCCTTTGTTCCATTCGACGGCTCTTTCAATTTCATTAATTTAGTTGGCCAAATGCCGCTTTACAGCTTATCCAAAGTGTCACGTTTAATGTCTGCGTTTTGTTACTCCAATTGTTTAAGAATACATGTAAGACACACTGCCGTACATAAAATTACTTTATCCTTTTTTTATTTTTATTTTTTTTTTTTTAAATACAACAATAACTGCCAGGTAGATTTAACTTTGCGGTTACGCAGACTCCTGGAGGTATGACGCAGGTTGTTTTTTACCTGTTACTCGGTTGTTCTAATTACTAATTATATTACTGTCTCGTTATAACCGGATACTCTGACGTAAATCGATATCGCTAATAATAAACTAATTAGTGAAATTAAATTAACGAGATTTGTATATTTTTTTAAAAGTTAATTAACGAAACAAATATTGTTTTTAATTATTTTATCTGGCAAAGAGTACAGAGACCTTTTATTATTTATTTTTAAAATATAACTTAGCAATTCAAATATATTTCTTTTAATAATTCTTGATAACAAAATACCCACTCCTCTTATTTACCAATTGATATCACGAGAAATAGAAACTTTTTATCTGTTGAAAAGTAAAGAGAAAAAAAAACGATGCTATAAATTAAATATTAAATCGTTAAAGGCCAAGTTTCTTTAGCAAAAAAGTTAAATCACCTACAGAGCTTCGGAAAGTACAGGGGTTGAATAATAACTAAAAGAGCTATAGATAAATTGATAAAGTGTTATTAATACAAAGGAATAAAAAAAACAATAAAAAGCAGAAGAAGTAGCTACGAGAAATACAAGCCAACTAAAGATCTACAGTTAGAAAATATAAAATATTTTTAAAAAATAATAAAATAGATTAAATTGCAGGATCCCCCTGGTAATCTAATCTTGTCATTTAACAAGCAATTTGTTCCGCACTATTACAATATCTGGCCCGAAGTCTTATCAGAGCTAAACTGTTTGCATAGTAATCATAATTATCATACGTACGGCACATTATATAAATAAAATAAGTTTTGTTGAACGAAAAAAATAAGATAAATAATTATTAAATTGTTTTTTAACAAATTTTTGAATGTCCTGACTTACAATAAAAAAAAGACTTCAAAATTTATGATACTGAGTTTAGCCGAGGCTTAATAATTTTTGAATTTTTTTCCAATTATAAATTGCACATGTGCATATTTTTAGATTTTTTTTTTTTGTAATTAATTACTTGAAAAAAACATTTTTAATCACTGTCTGCTAACTTCATGATGAAAATTTAATAAAATAAAGAGGTGATCTGAGCCAAAAAATATAACATCTAGAAAATATAACAATATGACCCAATTGCAAAATTAATTATAAAAATTATAATAATATTTATAAAAAAAAAGAAAATAAATAATTAGAATAATTTTGTTAGCACGTGTGTGTATAAAATGAATGTTGTTGAAATGTAAGATTGAGATGAGCTTTCTTCACTTCTCATCTTGATGATGTATAATGGCCAGTGAGTAGAGATTGTAATTCTCATTGTGACAAGTGGATGGACCTTAACCGGTAAGCGCGTAACACAGTGCAGGTAGCAAACCTTGGAACGCAGTAGAGATGGGGTAGAACACACAGCGTTTGTGGGGTCGACGTCCGCTGTCCTCTCTTTAGCTGCTTATATATTTATATATATATATATGTCGTGAACATATACTCTCCCTCACTCTTGTCTTTTATACTTTAATACAACTCTTACTCTACTCGAGTCTGTATCCGCGGCACTTTGCACTCACTGACTATGGCTCTTTCGTGTCTTTTGTCTGTCGATACATTTCTCGAGCTGATGGTGCTGCTGTTACTGTTACTGATTCAAATCCAAAACTACCATCTACAATTATCATTTACCCCATTTATTTTTGCAGTACCGTTTTCCTATGGAAAACTTTAATTACATCTTGTTAATCAGACGTGAGAAAGTTTTATTAATACTTTTCATAGCTCTTTACTTTTTTCTGACGATGAGAATAAGAAACGTATTATAGTTTTATCCAGATTTAATTTCATGAACTTTATTTTTTCTGGTTTAATTAAAGATAAACTGTAATGGAACAAAATATTTTTTTTTTATTATTCTCACTTTGATTAGTATTAATGGCGGTAGTATTTTATAAACTATAAATAAAAACTGACTTTATCTAAAAATGATAAATTTTATAAAAATTATATTTAAAATTTTATTATTGCAGTGATCTTGAACGAGATTTAAGTCTCTCGGAAGACAGTGAAGATGAAGGCGTCAAGGTGAGTGAAAGACAATTAATTTAAACGTCATTTTAGAAAATATTATATTAAGAATTATATTATACTTCCAGACGTCAATTTCTCGAGTACCAAGATCCACTGCAAGTCCAAGTATAAACGCTGAGTAAGTATATTGGTAGCTTATGAACTCGTTTAATCGATTAAACCTTTTTTTATTTTTATTTCTCTCAAGTATAAATACAAAATAACGGTCGATGGGTTTTTAATTGAAATTGCAGTCATTCAACACCACTGGCACCAGCTATGACACCGGTCCCTGCACCTCTAGCACCGATGTCGCCCAGAGCATTGTCACCATTGGTGACTTTATCACCTCCGCGACCCATAAGCCCGCTCAGGACCCCACCTAAGCACACAGTGTCCGAGCGATTGCTGTCGCCGTCATCCAGCTCACCGAGAAAAGGCTCGCCGATAATGCCGATGAGGCCTCCTAGTCCTCCTGGCCAAGCGCCCTTGAGTTCCGGCAGCGCCAGCTCCAGTTCCGACTCTGGATCAGACTCGGGTACTGACAGCAGTGATGATTCTGAGGATGAAAACGCACCTCTACCACCGAAAGGTCCTTCCACACCGCCTTCCGTGTCTCCAAAAGTCCCGGTGGAAGACCCTCCTCCTGCAGAGGAGTCTAAGCCTCGTTGGAATCTCAGTAGTTTCTTCAACAAAACTGCCGTGCAAGCTGGTGACAAAAATTCAGAGAATAAAACTGCTCAGGTATTCATATTATTATTATTATTATTATTATTAGTAGTTTGATTGATAGATTTAATTATTTTACTTTTTTTTATGGTGACTAATTGGGTGAAAAACTTTTTGTAATAGAATGAAGCAGCTCGCCGTGACAGTTCACCTGAGGAAGCCTCTCTGGATATGAGAATACGCCGGTCGGATGGAGCTCATCATAACAACGAGTGGCAGCTCGATGAAGCGTTAAAAAGAACTAGAAACGCGACGATGTTGACGGTCCTGAGTGATGGTGATCAAAATTCCGACTCGGAGAAAAAGAAGAAAGAAGAATCGAGATCTCAAATTCAAGATAAACCAAAAGCACCAGATGTGCGAAAACGCGGTCGTCCACGTAAAACAGCTAAAGAAACGGTCAAGAGTCCGAGAAGTCATAGAATGTCGTCAGAGGAATCTAAAGCCAGCTCTAAACGCAGTAAACCTCGTAGTGCAAGTAATCCTAAGAAAAAAACTACAGCAATACCGCTGCCAAGGGTTCCACTTGATAACAGCGACGAGTTAAGTGACTCAAGATCACGTGACAGATCGAGTGACTCGGAGTGCGAGCAGTCGAGAATATCTCCAGCCTCGACAGTGATCCCAGTTGACAAACGAAGATCACGGTTAAGTATCTCCTCGAGTGAGGACGAGAAAACGACGAATAAGCACAGCGCTTCGGAAGACGACGCGCGGTGGAGAAGACTCTCGTCAAAGCGCAATAAGCTAACAGATTCTCCAACTAAGAAGCAAGACAAGAAGAAGAGCCCCAACAAAGTTAAACCTCAGCGTCCCAGGTCAAGGATAACAAATAATTCAGGCTGTGCCTCTGATTCCGACAGTGAATTAGAGACGACGCTGAGGAACAATCGCGTACAGCCAGTCGCGAGAGTACCACCGAGACCCAGAGCCCCACTTACAAGAGTTACCTCACCTGACAACTCCGACAGTGACAACAGTCCGACGCCAAAACTACAAGAAGAGGACGCCGGCAATGTGCAGGATAAGAAAAAGAATGATACACTTAGGAAACTATTTTCAAGTGCCAAGGGCGGTGCGAAAGGTGGCGGTAAGGGCGGGAAAGGTGGGAAAGGTGGTGGCAAATGTGGAATTTACGTCGAAGAATACACTGCGAGTACGCCGACGGGCGGTGAAAGTCCATACAAAAGACCGTCGTCGCAATCTTCCGCTACAGCAAACTTCCCACCCTTGAAATATGTCAATGGAGTACCCATACTTGTGTGTAAAGTCGATCTTAGCCGACTTTCTCATGTCCCACGGCCGTCGCGAGGTCAAGAATTGAGACAGCGAACAGAATTACCGGACACAAGGCCGGCTTCCCGACAATCTGCCAAATCCGAGCGACCGCCTACGCCGGAGGAGGGTGAAATTATCGATACCCCTACACCACCACCGTCCATCGACTTCAGGACACACGTTGATAATCATCACGCCACGACTGATCAAGCTGTGTTATCAAAAAGTAAACGTACTGAGAGTAAGAGTGAATTAGTAGTAACTTTAGCTGGGGCGGATTCGAAAAATCGCGCGATACCTGGTGGCAGTGGATTATCTAGTGGCCCTACGAACTCCAGTGCCGGTGCTAGTGCTAATGTTATCACAGATAATACTGGGGACCGAGTGCCGAAACGTAAGCGCAACGCCAGTTGCAGTTCTGTATCTAGTTTAAATATGTGTTCAATGGACAGTAAAGTTAAATCCACAAGTGAGCACAAAGAAAAGAAAAAAAGAAAACGACATCACACTGACAAAGACTCAAACTCATCCAGATCATCTTCCCGACAAGTTAGTTTTTTTATTTTCTCTCTTCAATCTTTTCCCAAAGTTTTATTATCTTCCTCCCGATCATAAAATCGTTCATAATAATTTCAATAAGTTATTATTATTATTATTAATTTTTTTTTTACCCTAGCAAAATGACATCCAACCCACAAATCACGAGCGGGAAGAAAGATCTGACGTTAATTTGCTGCCTCCACCGGCGGCACCACCTCAACGCGTCTACTATTCTTACTTCAATCATCAAAATGACGTTTTGGAGGATCAGGATAGGTAAGACTACTTCACTTTTTTACGATTACTTTTGTAGCAGCAGTCTGTCCGCAATCATGATGATGGTTTTAAATATTTAAATGTTTTATTAATGATACAGGGACCAGAACCAGTACCTGACGGAAGCTAAAAGATTAAAGCACAGTGCGGATGAGGAATGCGAACTGACGGCCCAGGGTATGCTGTACTTGGAGGCAGTATTGTATTTCCTTCTTACAGGCCACGCCATGGAGTCAGATCCAGTAACTGAAAGATCCTCTTTTACCATGTACAGAGACACACTTAGTCTTATAAAGTAAGTATTGAGTGAAGTGTATTTGTGAAAAGGCCAATTAGTCCGTGACAAAAGAGTTTTCTCAACTTTCATGTTGCTTTTAGATACATCTCATCAAAGTTCAAGAGCCAACAGAACAATTCACCTGAGAGCAGTATCCATAACAAGTTGGCTATCTTGAGGTAAGTATTGATCCGACAAAAAAAAAAAACGTCCTTCAATAATTCCTGCAATTTCGGACCTTTTTCCCTTAGACGTCCACAGCAAATTATTAATTTATATTTTTTCTTGCAGTTTATGGTGCCAGTCTCTTATTTATTTAAAACTCTACAAAATGCGGCAACACGAAGTTAAGGAGAACGCTAAAATTCTCGCAGAGTACACGCAAAAAGTGAGCACGGTAGTAAATTTTATTTACAATAATAAAATAAATTAATTTAGGAAGAACATAAATACTAAATATTAAAAATCTAATAGCCTGCACAACCGACACTCGTGCATGCTGAAGGCCAAGGAACTCCATCGTTGTCTCCAACACCATCGCCGGCAGGTTCGGTTGGTTCCGTTGGTAGCCAGAGTTCCGGATACAGCAGCGGTGAGCTCGCGAATCGCGGTAACGTCGTCTCAGGACAGCCCTCAGCTTCGACTTTTGTCAGCGTTCCGCTTGCGATTCACTCGATGCTGGTAAAGCAGAATCAACATTTCTCATTATTAACTAATTGTCACGATTTGTGGGATCAGGCGACCCTATTAGTTACGGACAAACATCGAGGTAAATATTTACTATCGCAATAAAAAATTAATAGTCTTCATTATGATCCTGAGTTTAGTAGAGAACTAAGTTTTTGGATTTTTTTTTTTAAATTAATTACAAAAAAAAAATAAACTAAAAATATGCGCATGTAGAAAATTAAAAAAGCTACAGGTGCAATTTTTCAAATATTTTTTTTTACTAATTTATCGTTTTTTAAAAAAATCCAAAAGTTATACGTCGGCTAACTTCAGTATCAATCTATTACGATGGCTTGCTAATTTATTAATTATTATTTACAGATTTTTTCATTGAATTAGACGAAAAACTTGGTCCGCTGACATTAAGAAGTTCATTACGGGACTTGGTGCGTTACGTACAAGCTGGAATTAAGAAGTTAAGAGCTCTCTGACCCCAGTGGCAAAGTCCCAGGCCGCCCACTCCCAATTACATAACGGCACTTCCTCACAATATGGCAACATATCCTACAATGTTTACGTAGCTACCACGAGGAATAATTCGCTGCAATGGCAATAATTGATAACTACTTTTATTTTCATTATTATTATTATTATTATTATTTTTTTTATCACAAAAACTTCTTGGGTGGCGGCAGCGGGGACGATTAATTTTAAAATAAAATAAAAATCGACCCGATTCAATGGTAGCCGAGTTATCACATAAAATTACACTGATCCGCAAGTCAACCAGATTTGCACTCACCAGGATTTTAAAATTTGAATCCTCATTACAATAGACTGCGATTGTGTGTAAGTTGTAAAAAAAATAAAAAAAAAAAGAGGAAGAAAATATGAACTCACTTAAATTCTTCCGTTTTTTTTTCTGCTTTTGTATGAATTCGCGTAGATACAATTGTACTTGATGTGAGACTAGTGGTGCTGCGAAGAGGCCGGCATCCTTGTAAATTCTCTCGGGAGCTTCCTCTTCAGCGATTAATAAGTACGCATTAATGCGTACTCTTGTAGAGACAATTAATACAATGACGTACATGGCGAACTCAATGCGCCCAGGTTTATTATATCTATACCAAGTAAATACACAGTAATAATAACAATAATAATAATAACGATGATGATGATAATTATGTATAAAAAAATAACTTTGAAATATTATTATTATTATTATCACTACTGTTATTGTGAAGGATAATGAACAAAGACGGGCTCGTCGTTAAAATATGAAAAACGCCACCGGAGATTTACGTTGTATACCGCTATAAAAATATTATAAATTTTTGTAGATAAGCAGCAATTATATAGTTAGATTAGTTTATTAGTATGCAATGGAAAAAAACAAAAAAAAAATGAAAAATAAAAAAAATCAATACATATTCTTTACATTAATAAAAATAATAATAAAAACGTAGTTAGTACTATGGGAATAATAATAAAAATTAGTGGTACTAGTGGTCTCAATAGAATGAGAAACGACAAGTGGATTGAATGAGTAATTACTATAAAATGAATACCAAGTATGTAGATTTAAATGTGACTGAGAGAATCGAGACAAGAAAATAAAATACGTGAAAATAAAAAAAGTAAATAAATAACAAGGAGTGAGTTGCTCATGTATATATTTTTGTAAATAGGTATTGTGAGTGCCGCTGCCTTGAGGAGAGAACTTTTATTATTCTTGACGTTTTGATACGACGGTATGAGTTCTCATCCTACCCAATTTTTGCTACCACATCTTATGGATGATAATATATATTTAGTAAATATATAAATACATATATATATTTAATAAATATATATAAAAAAACATATAAATATATTATTGCTAGTGATAATTCACTCAACGTTTTTTTTGTCTTATATATTTTATCCACATTCTCTCAGTCACGCGCCTCAGATTTTTTGACAATTTCCGTTGCTTTTTAGTCACTTTTTAAAATTTAAATAAATATATACTAAATCTTATAAATAATAATAACAATAATAATATATATATAAAAATGAAGAAATAAATAAATAAATTTTGTGATACAAATGACAAATGAATTTCGGACGATACGGAATTGGCAGGCCACGAGGCCTTGAGTTAACTATGCGTGGTCCAATTAATACAATTAATTTTTTCAATTCTATAATCCAGTGTCAATTTACACAGACAAAAGTAATAAAATAAAAAAAAAAAAAAAACAAATAATTAAAAAAAAAATAATTCCATATTTTCGAGATGCATTTATCATAATAATTAAAACAGAATTATATCACATTCATAAACTCAAATTAACCGACATTCATTTGGATATTTGGATACTTTTTGATTAATTGAAAAAAAAAAAATGGTAAATAAATAAATAAATAAGAAACAGAATCTTAAAATAAAACTATCAGATATAGTTTTTTACGCGTATCCAAAAAATAAATAAATGATAAATATATTTGGAGATCCCAGCAGCTTTTTGATAGAATATTTCATTAAAATAATTAAGTAATACAAAGAAAAAATTATTCGAAGCTAAGAAATTGATAAAAGATAAATACTATTATTTATTTATTAATTAAATTTATTATTTTAATAATTTAAAGTCGACTAGTACCCGATACCCGATAAATTTCATTGCCAATTGTACACTTATTGACAAGGAAGTTTTATCTATTATTATTATTAATAATAATAATGAGCGTATTGTTATAAGACGAGGGCGTGGCTGAGACAGTGCGAGAAAGAAATCTAATTATACTGATAATTAAAAACGTTATGAGTAAATTGAACAATTTGTAAATGATATTTAATCAAGAGTAGCAGTTTTATTTTTATTTATGAGAACACGGAGTGGAGCGATCCCCGGTAACAACAATTACGTTTTTTTGTTACTGCTGCTTGTCTTGGCAAGCTTTTTACCCTACAGTGCATGTAATATATATTTATCTATATATCTATACATATTGAATATATATAAATAAATATATACATACACTTAATATTATTAATTATAATTATAATTACAAATACAATATTATTGCTATTAATATAATTACTATATTTTATTTTATTATATTCAATTTAAATATAGACATATTTAAATTTAAACAAATTATTTTTGATCAAAGTATCATCGGAGAAAGAACAATTTTATGATTTTCTCCATTCGCTCCAATTATTAAACAAAAAACAAAAAAAAGAAACGATTAAGTGTCTGGCTAATTTATAATCTGGTGCTCATATTATTTCGTTTTCTTCCTTTTCACTCAACAATATATATAATATTCAAAAATATCCACTGTAAAATAAACAAAAATCAATTTACAATTTAAATTTATTTGTGATACATACATACATATATTCTATACATATAAAAAAAAGTAATTATAATAATTTATATCGACTGTTAAAAATACCAAATATCAATTTATTAACAACATGCACAACTACATTTTCTATTGCATTAATTAATGATAATTATTAATTACTCTGTAATTAAGTATTTAACAATCCATTTCAATTTATTTGTTTTAATTTGTCATTTTTTAAATTTTCTTTATTAATTTAACAGTAATTATTATTATTTTTATTTTTTTCCAAGCACCTGCTGCGGTAGCTAACATGAGAGTGAAAGTTTTTACCACACAATTTAATAAAATCAATTGACACAAACGGAGATAAAACGGGTATAAGAATTTTAAAAAACAAATTACTAACAAATCGTTACATTTACGCAGGTACTCGCGAATGGAGAAAATGTTAATGAGAGCACGCACAGATAAATAAATTTTAGTCAGTTATTGATTATTTTTTTTTAAAAATTACGTATGATGGAATGTAAAGTATAGCAATAAAACGAAAATGAAAAAAAAAGAAAAATAAAAAAAAGGATATGTGGAAAGTAACTGCACCAAGGAGAGACCAAACTCGCATAATGAAAAATAATTACTCGACGTTTTTTTATTATTTATTATTAATATTATCACTACTTTTATTAGTTTAATTAATTAATTATTATTCTGATTATAATAATTGTGTTTATTATTAATTTTTATTATTAATTAAATTAATTATATATATATTTATTTATGTGAGGTTGGTGAGACAGCTGAGCCACCGTTCCAACGCACTAAATTGTTAAAATTGATTATATATTGTTACTTAACTAATATTAAATCCGTTAAAAAAAAGAAATTATTAAAAACAATCAATTACTATTAAATCTTAATGATTTTAAAAATCTATGTATTTAAAAACAAAATGAAATTTAATGCCAAGAGATTTAATTGCGGCTCCATTAAATTTTTACTCACAAAGATTCATTTTTATATTTTATAATCTCGAATAATGAATTTTGCGTAAATTTTTTTTATTTTAAAAAAAAATAGTTATTAATTTCTACGAAGTTTTGTGAGCCCAATGGTAA
This sequence comes from Microplitis demolitor, assembly GCF_026212275.2. Classification (NCBI taxonomy): domain Eukaryota; kingdom Metazoa; phylum Arthropoda; class Insecta; order Hymenoptera; family Braconidae; genus Microplitis; species Microplitis demolitor. Next base: position 18,937,313 of record NC_068545.1, on the reverse strand, counting down.
CTTTTGATTATTATTATTGTTTATAATTAATTCAATTGATTGCATGAAAATTAAAAGAAAATTGTCTATATTATTTAGATTGTTATATTTTTTTGTCGGTATTATTATAATAATTTTTCATTAATTTTATGATTTAATGGATTAAGTGTTGATTGTTAATTATTTTTTCTTTCGTTTCCACGTTCTATTTGTCGAGGAATTATAGCAAATAATTTTTTTCAACTAAAAAATCATGAATTATTAAAAATTATGTAGCGTAAGCTGATTACTTTTTATTACTACTATTATTAATTAATTAATTAATTAAACATTAAGCATCGATGAATTGTTAATAAATGAATTTATACATACATTTTTTTTTCATATTTAAATTTAAAACCATTAAAAATAATTTATTACAGTAAATAAATAAAATTAAAAAAAATTGTTTTTATATTTTAAACAATTTTTTAAATTGTAATTTACATATAAATAAATACATATAAATATAAATTGTATGCTTCATGACAATATGACGACGTAAAAAAAAAGTTTACGAACTATTTTGTGAACGGAGCTTTTTATTATCTATTTTATAGAGTAATCTCAACCAAAAAAGTGACAAAACAAAAGTAATAATTGACTTAAAAATAAAACAAGAGAAACAATAAATAATATACATAATTGTAATAAATAAAAAAGAAAAAAAAAATATGTAAAATAAATGGCACTGTAAATGCGATTACTTAGTACTGACGATAATGCGTTTCATGGGGATGGTTCACTGCATACCGTGTACTCGATATATATACATATATATATATATATATAAATATATATATATATATATATATATATATATATATATATATATATATATATATATATATATATATATATATATATATTTATATAAGATTCTTTTTCTTAAATATTTTTATTTCTCCACTCGTTAATGTTTTTGTGTTCTAGGCTTACATATTATTATTATCAATTATTACTTATTATTATCATTATTTCAATTTATCTTATTGTGTATATGGTATAAATTGTAAAAACAAACGTATTTACTATATCATATTCATTTTTCGAGGCTTCATGTCCTCAAAATAATGGTATTGTTTAATAAATTAAATAACTAAATGAATCATCTGTTTACTCTCACTTTATTCATTACTTATATTTTATTTATTCATATTATTTAAGTAACTTAAAATATTTATAGACTAGTGTTTTAAATATATCATTTATTCTAACTCAATTGTGACATCGGTGATGTTAATTTTATTATTTTATATACTTTATACTTATAAATAATTAATAAAGTTCAATTACCGATGGATTTTATATTTATCCCGGTATTTTTAGTGACATCAATTACCGAAAGTAACAAAATTTAATAATCACTTACTGAGGATTAGTATAGAAGATTACGGGAGCAACTTATCAGCTGATGTTAAATATTTTTATCAAATATATAAATAAATTTAAATAATAATTTTTAATTTGTAATTTAATTTAAAATTCAAATTACTTTTGTAAATAAGAAATTATTATCTTTAATAAACAAATTACTAAAAATGTTTTAAAATAATTATTTAGTTTTGATTTATTTTAATTTAAAAAAATATTTTTTTTTAATTTCTTTTATTATAAAAAATTGCGCGCCAATTGTTTGACTTACAGTTGCATTTGAATAAATTATTTATTTCAAAGACCAATTAGAACCACGTGTTGCATGTTTTTGTTATGATTTTAAGATATTGAATATTTAAATATTTGGCGGTCAAATGTCAGACTGTTAGAATATTTGAATTTATTTTAATAATGATCATAACTAGTGTTATTATTAAACAAATATAATTACGCGGGAGTATTTGAATGGTATAATAGTTAAATAAACAAAAGTACTTTTGTTTTAGATGACTAATTTTTAATGGCGGGTATTGTGGTGGCGCTGCGGTAGTTTGTAAAGTAGAAAAAGAAGGAGGAAAACGGGCAGAGAGAGTGTCGAAGTTAAGAAATCGCAGTTGATCGCAGTTGCCTGTGACCGCTTGTTCACAATTAGTGTCCATTAACCGGGTTTTAAATTCAAATTGTTTATTGTCATTTAAAAATACAAAGAAAATAATTTTTTATTTATTGAAAATAATATCACTAATAATTATCATTTAAAAAAAAAAACTGACAATGAATATTTGTTTGAATAAAGTAACTTTTAAATGAAATTTAAATAATTATTTTTTGAAAAGTGTCGTGAGTTGTGAGTGCATTTGAATTCTTAATAGTGACAACGTGCTATTATTTTTTTTTTTTTTTTTTGTGAGTAAAAAAGCATCTGGTGGCCTCCCTCATTAAATTTAAAAGCAAAACGAAAATTATATGAGTAAGTAAACAATAAATTACTTCATGTTATTATATTTAACAGTATAAATTAAATATGTAAATCGATAAGTTTTAATAGTGTCGGTTTAATTTTTATTTTTCGTGGGTCAACAACAGCCACCTGTTGTCAAAGACACCAGAATTATTTTATGTAACTCGTTTTTTTTGTTTTTTTTTTGTCACCAAAAAAAAGTTGATCCCTTATCAATGAAAGAAACCAAGAAATGTTATTTTAAAATTTTTTTAATCCCGAAGTTAGTGCCGAGTGTAAACGTAACTGACAAGCGTCAATTTTTTAAATTTTGAAATAAATTAAATGTAAGAATTGAAATTCAAAAATTCGTATTTAGATAAATGAAAATCAGTACGCGCATTTTTTAAATTTAATTATTTAAAATTTTTAAAATGTCTCGTGTTTGCTACATTCCAACTCATAAGTTAGACAATTAACATTTTCGAATTTTTTTTTCAACAAATTAATTATAAAAAAAAAAAATAAAAAAATGCAGATGTAGAAAATTTAAAAAACTATAAGTGCAATTTTTTGAATTAATTATTTAAAAAAAAATCCAAAAACAATTTGACATCCATTAACTTCAATATATGAATTTAGCTGACAATTTTAAAAATATCGAAACATGCGAATCGAATGTAAATCGAGTAAAATAAAAAAAATGCGTTTTTTAAAAATTTAAAAATCAGTATGTGCATTTTTAAAATTTTTATATTTTTAATTATTTAATTTATTTATTTGTAATTTATAATTTATCTCATATCTACTACATTCACACTCATTAACTTCAGTATATTTTTAAAAAATTTCTTTGTTCGCGCGGTTTTTAAAATCCTGTTTAAATCGAGTTTGTTAGTCATCGACCACCCATTTAGACTAATAAATTTATCGGATATTATGGAAATCAAGTCATCAACCTTTTGCAATCGATATAATAACAAACTATCCCCATTTCCATGTCAGTGCAATATGTACTATATGACAATAGATAAATGTATGTATGTATGTGGATAATTACGTACGAAGTACAGTTTTAATTATATCCACATAAGCAATGTTTTTAAATTTAAACTATTATCAACAACATATTACAGATTGTATACATTTAAATAGTTTGTTTATTATTCGCATGCTGATCAAATGAATATGACTGATTATTTTTTTTATTGAGCAATCATCATGACAACTGAGCATAGAGCTTGTCATTACAACTACTTGTCATATATATATATATTTTATTATATTTACATCTCTAGTAGTGTACTGTGAAAAAAAGGATTAGATTGAGATTTTTTTTTACGAGAATTTTTTAAATGACAGTGAAAGTAACGGATGTCAATTTTTATATTTTTTAAAATATAATCAATATTTATAGAAGAAAATTTAAAAAAAATTTAAAGTGTTATTTTTAATTAATTATAAATTTTAGTCAGAAATTAAATTTTTTATTGGAGTAAAATTACAAAAAATTTTTTATACAAAAATAAAATTATGATGCCAAGAAAAATTGTCATCACTTAGTAAAATTATTTATTTTCTTTTGTGTAAATAATATATTTACAAAATGACATGTTGATTCTCGTGTCATTTGATAAAGACATTTAAATTGTGAAGATAAAATTTAAAGAAGTAAAAAATTTCGGAGTAGGTGAGGCATGATTTAATGTTACGATAAAAAGATACTCTTGATCTTAATAAAATATATTTTTTAGTCGCATTGAATCGTACGGTGAAATAGTCGACCTATTTTTCTAGAGTACTCGTAATAGATTTTTTTAAGCAGATACTGATGCCTGGTACTGATTTAACAGAATCTCGTCTGGTTTTTCGAATAAAATGAAAATGATAAATAGAATAAAAAAAAAAAAAAAACATTTTAATATACAGATTAAAAATACTCGAGACTTCATAGGTGACAAGCAAAGCAAAGAAGCCTGAATACGTCAGTATCAAACATCAAAGATGTAAGATTGCAAGCCCAAACCGGTCTCCAGACTGGAGTACTCGACATCGGATAGATAAATAGTAACTATAATATGAAATGGATCAAAAGAGGTTTACTTCTGGTTGTGTTGGTCGTTGTAGACATAACATAGACAGCAGACATGGACATTCATAGACCCCAAGATTAAACACGAGCAAGACCAAGAGCAAGACCAAGACCAAGAAGACGATGACTTGACTACGAACAAGAAGAAGAAGAAGAAGTAGAAGAAGGCTTATAATCTTAAAGAGTATGAATAAAGGGAGGAAGAATAAAGGCTGAGGTAGCAGGCACAGCAGGTTATACTGGCCAGTGTACGACCTTGGAAGTCCGAGTTAGTTGTACCGCCTGGTTTTATACATCATCAGTATGTTCTCAACCAGTTTGATGTAAAACACTACTGCTCTATTTATTTGTTAATATTTATCTTATATTTTGTTTTACTAAATGAGAACCACTTGGGCTTGCTCGTCCAAGTGAAAAAGGCCCACGGTAATGGACGAACTCCACTCGTCCTTACACTTCTTTTATACATTGTGTACATATATAGATATATATGGACACAGTGGATTTCTTTGAGGAAACATACTCACTAATGCTCTACGATCTTTCTTTCTTTCATTATCCTTTCATCCTCACACATTTAAATAACATTTAATGTTTTATATAAAAATAGCAGCAACGATAGCAAAAGTAATAATTAGATAATTTTAAAAAAAAATTACGGGCTGGATGATTTGAATGTTTGTTAAACACGTCAGCTGTTTAGTGTAAAAATTAATTATGATTTAAATTACGATTGTCATGAATTTCGGATACGATTTGAAGAGCGCGCGCAATGTTGGAGTTGAAGATATGAAGAAAGAAATGTATATGATTCAAAGACGGGTTTTAGTCTTGATATAAATGTATATAGATGTATGTACTGAAGAGAAAAAGTTTTTCTCGAAAAATCAAGGTCCCGTGATTATCTCGAGCATGACATTAAAGAGCGCAAATGCGTTAAGAAACGTTTCTCCTCGCATGTAAACACGCATTAACCATATTCTTTAGTATTTTAATTGCTAATAAAATAGTATTAAAAAAATCTGAAATACTTTTTTTAATCATAAAATAATAATAAAAATAAAAAGTACCGTCTATTATTGTATTACACGGGATACTAAAATTTATATAAACTAAATACAATAGAGCGAGAAGTGAAGTAAAACATATTAAATTAGTGATGGGAATTTAAAGGAAATGGGCTTTAAATTATTTTAAGATAATTATTTTAAATGGATTTGAGAGATGTTTTTATACGTAAATATATATATGGACAGTAGCATATATGTTAGTCTGAAGCGTACAAAATAACAAAATACCGGGACAAATACGATCATCAGTAGTTGGAGTAAAGTTAAATGCTACGCTCTGCTTGCCCTTGACAACGCGATTCATTAACATTTTTTTCCTCTCGTTCACTCATATATTTTCATCGCTTCATGTATTATATTTGTCTACTAATATGATACTATTAGTATTCAACTAATCACAATGTGTACAGACACAGAAAAAAAAATTATCAGCTAAAAGTAAATATTCTGAATTCAAAAAAAAATTTTTCCCGCCTCAATGATTTTTTTTTTTAATTTATTATGCAAAATATTTATTGCGTAGAGAAATAATTTTTTCTAAGTACAAACCTCCGCAGTCAGTTTTTTTTTGTTAATTTAAAATAGGGGTAAACATATTTTTATAAATAAGTGAAGATTGTTAAGACACCGCAGGATGTAAGGGCACTGAGGAGGCCATCAGGAAATTCAATACTACCCTTATATGTATGATGGTTGCGGGAATTCATGTTATATACTATAAGTGTATAGATAAAATGTTATTTGATGCCTGTGTGAATTAAATAACTTAATAATTTTTTTTTTTTTTATGTACTTGTTCCATCAAAGGATGTATAGCGATTTATTTTTATTACACAACATTATAATATGTACGTGAATTAATTATTAGTATTACGTGGATTTCCGTTGCCACAAGTGAGCAAGCTGAGGCATTTAGTAACAAAGAACTCAATAACTTGATGAAAGTGCTTCGCAAGTGTTGGCTCAAGTGAGATCTTATAAAGCCCACTGTGCACAATAGTTAAGAAATATACTTTCCTATTAAATTGAATTTTTAATTTATTTCAATTAAATTTTAAACTTATAAGTGCCACTCTAGAAAATTGAAATTTTTGTTCTTTACTTTTATGTGCCTGCGATATTGTCTAGGATTTCTCTGAATCCTAGACTCACCCAAGAGAAAACTTAGAAAAATTAATGTGCCAGCGTTATTGAGTAGTTTTCTCTGAATCCTAGACAGGAGTTGGAAAACAGAGGGAAGTTTCAGGGCTGGCCCGTAGGGTAAACCGATAGACAGATTTTTTGACTTGATTTTGTCTAATTCGACTTACTAACAATCCATTGAAGTCGAAAAAATTAAATTTTATAGCAAAAAAATTTCACTCAGAAGTAATTATACCAATAAATTTTTTTAGCCACTTTTTTCTATATATATATATATATATATATATATATAATTCATTTAAATTTAGTAATAATATGATTGCGCGCAAATCAATTGTCTGAGGGCGCACAATACGATTCGAATCTCTTTATGTATGAACTCAATACTGTAAGCACTTCAACAATTGCCTGAAAACAACAATACGATAACATAAATTTTTTTTATTATCAAACATTAAACAACAACATTCAACAAACATAAAAAAAAGGAATAAAATTGTTTAGTAAAAAAAAAACGAGATGAAATATTTAAAAGATGAAATTTTTCATTTGTCAAAGGTCGCCAAACTGGTTTTGTTTTCGGTCCAACAACAATGAAAGTATGTAACGCACATGACATTTGTAATATATAAGTGTCAGGTTAAATTCAGGGGCGTCTTATTTACGAGTACACATTTAATGTTATGTATATGTGTGTAGTTCGTTAGACCGTGGAGTAACGCAGTATAACAAACATAACACACATACATAAATCCATATATACATACATATATTCATACATATATCTATATCTATGTAATAGGGGAAAAACGGGTTTACGTTTAGTAACACATTACATTCTCATTCTGTGTAGAGGTGAACTGACGTTGGATCTCTCGTAGGAGGAAGCCATGCCCGAGGCTTTCATTACCGTTGTAAGACTTGGGCCGGTATATGTTACGCAAGAACACCAGTCGTTTGTGTTCCTCTTCTTCATCCTATTCATTTCTTATCATTATTAATATCACAATTTTTCTGTAATTAATTAATTAATTAATTATTATTCTCATATCACTCGTTCGCTACAAAAATACCACCCGATGTGTAAAAATAAAATAACAGACTTGACTGGTGTAAAGAAAATACATGCATATAATAATACAATAATAAAGTTTACGGGTACAGTCTGTGGTATATCGATATGCTAAGGACGACGACCCCAAAACTCTTGCGGCCTACCAAGAACGATCGATATTGTACATTAGAGGCCTTTTGCGTGCATCGACACCTACTTTCTGTTTAGTTGTCACTGGAAAAAAATTGCAAGCTATTATTATATTATAGCTTTTTAAATGATTAAGCTTTTAGATAAAGCTCAAATAAAAACAAAAACAAATTTTTTACGAAGGGTTCACAGAAAAAAATGTTTGCAGTACACGTTCTGTTAATAACGTAAAAATTTGGTTACTGGCTGATGTCCTAAGTACAAAATTTTATGGATAATTTTTACTCAATTCTCTGTATGTATGAATTTAAAAAAAAATTTCTTGTTGCAAGAAATCATTTTCAGTCTTAAAGAAATTTTTGGTTTGAATTCATGATGAAAAAAATAACTCGCGCCAAGAAATCCTTTTTTTATGGGTAGTAAAACTATTTAACTAGACATAGACAAGCTGATGAGATAAGTACTTTTAGTTTATCTCTTTAAAATAATAACATAAATTGTTTAGATCTTAAAGGTTAGAAACCTGGATACTGGAGAGGATGTCAGGAAGATTAAAGGAGTGAAAGAGAGTGTTTTGTGCATAGTCTCGGCGAAGCCGTTTAGCAACAGAGACTTTACTTGAACTTGCAAGTCGTGACCGCGCGATTGGTGGGAATCCGCCCTGAGATCGACTCTCATACTCTTTCTGGTGTGCTTTTAGTTTTTATATTTTTCACTCACTCTATACCTTTATTTATTGTAATGAATAGAATCTCTTTACGGAATGTTTACTACCTTGTATACGTACAGTGTACAATCTAAATGTAAACAGACAATGCCAGGTAATTAATTTTTTGCTATTTTCATTAACGTTAACCGTTACTTTATAAATACCAAAGAAACAATAACAAATTATTTAACTCGTTACTGCAGTATGCCAGGGAATAGTCTGGGTTAAAGGTTTTATGTAATTTCGTAAGTTATCTCATCAGGTAGGCAATCGACCGAGTGATTACACTCGTAGGTGGTACTGACGATGTATTAATTATTACACCGACGGCAATTAATGGTCAATTGAACCGGCTGGCGGGTCAGGAAATCATCGTCTGTTTCTCGTTTCGACACCAGCAAAATTCAATAATCGATTCCACCGGTTTCGCTTTTACTTAATAAATTTCCTAATTAATTGTTTCGTCATATCTCGCATGTGTATGTGTGTAATAATTAAAATTTCGATTACAATTCACTTGTTCCAGACTTAATACACTCTAAAAATTCGGGAGTGAATTCGGATTTTATTAAAATTAAAAATTTTATTTAAATTCCCGCCAAATTTTATCCGCGTTCACTTCACAAATTTTTTAGTGTAAAATTACATATTCAAAAAAACAGAATTTCGCGCCAAAAAATCTTTTTTTTTTCGGTGTATAAATCGTTATATATTTTTTTTTGTAAATATTTTTTATTTGTTGATTATGTCTTTAGCATTAATGCCGTAGGCAATTGCTCAGCACCGTTATGTACTACAGTTTCTCTCGAGCGAGTAAGTGATTTATAAATATACGCATCCAACGGTTTAAAACGTCTATTGAGACACAGTAACCGAGAGTTACCTTTCATATATATTCGTTTTTTTAAATTTAAAATGGCTCTATATCCAGTTGGTGTCTCTTGTCTCTGACGACATTTAATTTTTCGATTTCCAATAGCAGAATGAATTTATTCGAAAGTATTACATGCTCTTGATGCGAAAAATTGTAGTCGATGCAGATATATTGTTTATGGTAGTATAAAATATCGATAAAAAAAACTATACTAGTAGAAATAATATCTAATAAGTATAAATATGTCATAAATAATTTATGGAGTTTACGGTTGTTCGTCTAGTGGTGCTCTTGTCGTGGGAAAATAAAACTCATCATCGTCCATCAGACGTTAATTCTTACGTTTAATAAAACGTTCTAACGTTATTGCGGGTTATAAATAACAGAAGCTTTACTTTTTACTTCAGACACTTTATTCATCCACTTTATTACTAAGAAATGTCATTTTTAAAAAAACTTATTATGGAATAAATTTATTCAACTGTTTTATTTAAATTAAATTTAAATTATACAGTTGTAATTTTAAATTCAAAAATTTTTTTAATTAACGCGTAAGGATTTTTGATGAATTGAGAGGTCACTTTACATGTTCCCGTTTACTCGAATTATTTTTCTAGTTTAATTAATACTCTTCTTTGAAGACATTAAACCTGCGCACTTTTTAAAATTTATACCGCGCAGCATAAAAATATATCACGACTCTATTTTTTTCCAGCATAACATGGTCGTTTTTTTTTTTATTTATTTTTTTAAAAGAGCTCATTAGCGGATTGAGATTTCTGAGGTTACTCGTGTTCTTATGGCCTCATTTTGTTTTATTTATCCCCGATGCTCACAAGTCTCGGGAGTATTAATCATATCGGGCCTTAATTTTACAAGTTACTTAATATTTAAAAAAAAAAATTTTATATCAAACACTTGACTGTGTCCTTTTTGTTAATGTAATTGAATAAATTTGCATACATTAAAGACAATTTACACTGGCAAAAATCAGGAGTAAACCCGAATTCTCCTGGAGTTCAAGAGTTTAAAAAGGAAGCAGTCCGCATACAAAGTCTGTTTTTTTTTTCAGCGGAGTAATTTAAATTTTATTTAAATCCGCATTAATTCCGAACCAGTCAGTGGTAAAATAAACTCCCCTACGAAGTAAATTTTACTCCGAAAAAATTAAATAAATAAAAAGTCATCCGCTTCGCATTGACTCCAGATTTAATCCGCGTTTACTCTGAAAATTTATCACAGAGTATTCTGATAAATATATGACTATTTTTAAAATTAAAATTGAAAAAAATAAAAGTTATGAAATTGCCAATAAGTACGATAGCTGGTAAGATAAATTGCGTCCCTCGGGAATCCTTTTTACGTGATGCTTTTTCCGTCCTGCTCAACGTCCCTCTGTACTCTTGTATTGCTCAGATGAACATTAATTTGTGCATCAGTGGCAATATCGAATGACGAACTTAACTGAGTAGAGTCCATGGGGTCATTGCCCGTCACTCGATTCCTATACAAGTACAAGATCTGTTTGCACGTCTGACATCGCTTTAGACAAACTTTACTTCGACATTTTCTTATTCTTCTTCTTGGTCTCAGTCCTGGTCTCTGGTGAATCCTCAGACACAGAAACAATGAAAGAAAATAAAAGAATAAGAAAATGAAATATAATAAAAAAATATACAAAACTTTTCACTAAAGTTTTAATAAATTTTCTTTGCAATTAATTTTTTTTTGTTTTAAATTAGACATTTTTTATTATTAATTAAATTAAGTATTTAAATATTTACTTAATTATTTAAAATAAATATTAATATATTCACTGTACGGTCAAAGATCCTCGGCGATGTATTTAATGCGATTTGATTTCAGAATTCGTGATAACGACCTCGTGTTCTATCTGTATCCTCTTTACATACTTGTTTTATATTTTTTATTTTATTTCTTTTGTTTTCACTTTCATTTCCTCCGGATGAGTAATCGCGCGCAAAAAAAATAAATGAAAATTTTTTTACGCGCCGCTCATATTATGACAAAGAAATATTTATATTAATTTTAAATTGTAATTTATTACATAAATTATTTATTACTGGAATTATATTTCACAACTTTTTTTTATGGTTGTGGTGTGGAAAATATTTGACGTTTGATAGAAATTTTATTATCTACAATGGATACATCAATTTTTATTTATTTGAATAAGTCCGTTGTCAATCAATCAATTTTAATTACTTTTTTTATCCATTTTCAATCATATCAAATTTATATACATATAGTTTTAGTGCTCGTATATTAATAAAATTCATACATAAGATTGCCTAGATATGAGTCATTTTCAAAAAAAATTATTCTCAAAATTTTTCCAAAACTCAAATTTTTAATTTTTTCAAAATAAAATTACAGTTTGGGTATTAAATGAAAGCTTGTGATCAAGATATTTTAAAAATTAGTTTTTAAAGATTTAATTATTTAAAATCATTAAAGCGCCAGTTAATTACGGAATTGAATATTGAAAGAAAAAAATTTGAATCGGATAAAAAACTCCCGCGTTTGATGATTTTTTATAAAAAAAACTGATAGGAAAATTATGACAAGTAAAAAAAAATTAATTTAATAATTAATGTGCGCTCGAATTACGAGTAAGAAATCTCACTTAAAAACTTTTGCGAATTATTTTTAATTACAAAAAAAATGGTTGAGTTAATGACTAAGTGCGCGTAAAATAAATGAATAAATTTTTCTTTAAAAAATTATTTTAAATTTAGCACAAACTAGGTCAACGTTTTGTTTATTTTTCAATGGCACTTTTATTTGTTTCATATATACATATATATATACATATGAAAGTCTTTCTCTGGCCTATTTTTTATAATCGCAAAAGCAATTCATAGCTTTGTCACACCCGCAATGTGGGAATGACGTATATATGAATAATTGTGAACAGAAATAAACACCCACACATATATATAAATACATATATGTACAAAAACAAACTACCGTAGAATTTTCATAGCTCTTTGCGTCAACGAGTACTGTACTCTCAGTTGTTATGCTCGTACGCGTCTTTTGTTTCTATTCTCCAGTAAAATGTTAAACATTTGTTCCTCCTCTTGTCTTCCTGCTCTTCCTCTTCATCCTCTGCTTCCTCATATCCATATACTCTCATCAGTTCACTTCCTGTAAAAGCCTCATCTATTTACGTGGGTTTATTTATACGCCATTGAGAATCAATTTGACGAGTCGGCTCTATATAAATCTTTATAAGTAGTACGTGGTTCAATGTAACACAAATATATCACTCACTCACTTACTACATTCATTATCTGTACACACTCTCGAGACTTATTTCGTCACTCTATTTTCGTCTAGATCTGGAGAGTTTCAAAGGAAATTAGTCCCTTGTTTTTTATATACTTATATATTCAAATGTATCCGGGTTCGAAGGGCAAATGATTATTTTTTTAATTCTTTTTTCGTCCAAGGGCTTCCGTTTTAAAGATATTATATATATACATACATATTTTTAACTCTTAAAACGCGTTATAAATCATTTTCATTCACATGCTACTGCACATAAGCTACTTAACCTTTCACGCCTATTTTTTATGCTTATTAAGAACCTATATATAATTATTAAAAACCCATATAAATATACTATACATTATTTATTTAATTACGCAATAAATTAATTTTGAAATATTTTTATTTTGTTACAGTTCGTTCATGTGAATGCATATTACACATATGAAATGCCATTTTCACTGTAAGGTAATTCATTTATTCATTTTATATATTTTTACATTATATAAAATATATCATTGTCATTTGACAGAAAAATTATTTTTTAATATTTGCTGTAAAAGTACAAAAAACTATCAATTCCATTCCTTGTTTTTTTTTTTTTTTTACTATCTAAAAGTATATTCTTTTCGATCTTATCATACACATTCGATATTTTTTTTGTAATATTGAATTTCAACAAAAAAAAAAAAATAATTTTTTTTAAATGCCTTAGATTTGATAAATTAAAAATTTATCATTTTTTTAATAAGAATTTTTTGTATGTTACACAATTTTCTACAAACTTGTCAAAATTTTTTTATGTGACGTCAAAATTTTACTCAATTACTTTTACTTTCTATTTCAAAACTCAAAAATTATAAAATTCTTTTTAAATTTTTCAAAATTTCAATCAAGTCATTTGATAAAAATTTTTTTCTGATTTTGAAGTCAGCGCAAAAAAAATTTTCAATTAATGTACATATTTATTTATTTATTTATAACTAATCAACATGAGATATTGAAATTCTCGAGTTAATTAAAAGTTTCCAATTAATCACGCGATTCATAGCTTATTATTAATATTAATAATATACTCAACTCCGTGACCTAATCATCGGGGTATAGATAACGAGACTTACAAAACGACGTTATATCTGCGTCGTATCAATATAGGCACATGTGACCTTGTGAAAATATTTTCCAAACAAAAAATGATTACAAACTCCATCATACTTCATTATTGATAAATATAAAAAATCAATTTAAAATTGTTTTCAGCCGTAAAACTTTTTTATCATTAAGTAATAATTAATTTATATATAAAATTACTATTTCATCACAAGTTACAACAAACACTAATTCAATGATAACTTCAATTATTCAAAAATTAAAAAAAATTCATAATTGAAAATAATATTTGAACAATTGTTTAATCACCACATTGACCAATTAATTAACTAAAGCTATCTCGCTTTACATCACGAGTATAAAGTACATATTTTTCATATATGTATGTATATATAGTATGTATTGTAACCGAGGATTGAGGATTGAGGATGTAAAGTGATGCGTAACAGTGGAATTAAAAAGCATGATCATTGTCATGATTAAAACGCAAATAGAATTGAGGATTGGGTATGACATATATGTACACATATTTATTTAATGTTGTAATTGTAATTTAATAGTACAAAATGTAATTGAAGCAGTAAATAAAAGGCGCAGTTGCTATCCCTTCTTCGAAAAAATAAATCCTGTTGTCCGCGTGCGCACACATAACAGCAAAGCGTAGACGACGATCCTATCCCGCGTAGCAGTGTCAGCTGTGTGCAGTTAGCAAGGTCAGGGTCGCGTAATCGATGCCCGTCGACCTACCCTCGGCTGCTGCAGTCTCCATAGTAACCTGTCCTGGTCCACTCCGTGCTCTCCATACATCAACTCATCTTCTCTGGTCTCTAATTCCTGTTCTCTATGAAAAGATAATTAAAATAAATTGACAAACAAATTTTTGAACCCGTGATTTGGAACCCTATTGCCGATAGTTTGCTGTAAAAAAAATGGAAAGTAATTGGAGTGGTGAAAAAATGGGGAGCAATTGGTTGTTGACAAGTTGGTACCACAGGGTTAAAGAATCATACATTGCATTGTGGTTTTCTCGGGTGTTTCAGACTGGGAGAATGTCCAGTACCAGTGGTAACAACAGTGCTACTAGTACGACTAGTTATAGTGGAGCTAGTACACTAACTGGAGGTGTTGGAGGTGCACTAAGTCTGATGGGTTGTGTCAGAGAGGCTTCACCGCCGCCTCAAAATCATCGGACGCTGGATCTCGGTGACTTGGCGATGCAGCGTCACGCGGATTTACTTCCCAAAGGTATGTGCTGTCAAAAAATTAATAATAATTATATATTTTAAAATACCTACGTACATATTAATCATTAATCTGCTTTTTTTTATCTTATATAACGACTTACCGTAAAACTATAAGCCGCATGTTGTTATCTTGATAAATTTAGGTCACTCGAACACCTAGAAAAATTGCCAAGACAATATACATTTATATATATTTATATAAGTATAAGCACTTAGTCACTTTCGCTTACTGAGCATATATATGTGTAGATATATGTAGAATAAAAAGTATTATTTTTGAAAAAAGATCGATGGGTTGTATAGAGGCCAGTAGAACATATTTAAATATATATAATAACACCGTGTTAAAAGATAGTGATTTAGTAGTATCATTTGTACCGTATGATAGATGTACAATAGATATATTCCAGTTTATAGATGAATGATTGACTAGTACGCACTCGAGTGAATTAAGGTCGAATCAAGGAGCGTGCTGATGTTTATATACGTGTATGTCATATATGTGTGTATATGTACTCGTGTTGTTTTCTTTCTCTTTGGTTTTTGTCTGCTTAGTTCTCTTGTCAGGTCACATACTTTCACTTTACACGGTCTTATGCAATGTCAGAATACATCTTTTAATATATATAGTCTTTTTCTAATTTTTTTAAAATTCATATTCATATATTCTGTTGAAATCACTCTATTTAATTATTACTATTTTTTTTTTTTATTATTTAATTATTAACAGCAACAAGTAATCAGTAGTCATACTTTTATTTTTTAAACTTTAATAACTAAAACTGGTTTAAATCTATTTACACTTTTATTAAATTTTTTAATTTTCCGCTTCGAAATATTCTAAATGTCAAGGAAGAGGAAAATTAAATTTAATATTCTTACGGGTTTTTATTATTACAATAATTTATAAAATAATTCAAGTAAATTATTATCATTATTTATCTTTTCTTCATATTTTAATTTATTTGTTTGTTTAACTTAATCATCTTTACATGAAATCTGTTATTTTTTTTTTTAAATAAAAATTATTGTGCAATTTAATTGTCATTAAGACTTAATATTAATCTTGAATATAATTATCCACTCAGACATATTTCGTATTTTTATAATTTCGCGCTTAATGGGAAGTAAAATGGCAGTAAAAAAAATTTTAATACACATTGTAAAAAATTTTGGGTAAATCTACTCGACGTAGCAGACATTAGAGATTCTCTAACAATTCAATACTTTTCTTTATTTTATTTTTTTTTTTTTTACATATATACTATTTTCTCTCTATCCTTTTGTTTCATAATACTCTTGCTCATTTCCGTACTTTGGTTGTTCTGTCGCTAGAAGCAATCCTCGTTTAATCCCAGCCAGCCCTTCGGCAGCAAAACTCACTCCAAATATATATCTCGCTTCCATTCATACTATTTTTTTCATCTCGCTTACAATTTGCTGGATATGCGCTAACTCTTTTGTCCCACAATACCCAAGTCTAGTCTCTGCTTACGACTCGCTCGCTTCGTAATCGATCTTACAATTATCCATTGCGATATGGATGCAACAATACTTCTGTAGAACTACAATATCAAGGGACGTTTGATATTTTTCTAAAACTACTCATAACTTCTAGACAAGAAAAAAAACAGAAAAGAGAAATGAGAAGTTAAATAATAACTTCGAAAAAATAAATTCCATTTTTATTCTTTGAGTTATTGAATTAATTAAATTGTCTGGAAAATCAATTTATTGTCATTGTCATCGCATGAGAATTGGACAGGTACATCTATATCGATGGCGAGTTTGATTAACCTAGATATACGGGGACGAAATGGAAATGTGTTCATCGTTCATCCATTTTCAATCATCAACTGACGTACCTTTGTAGCCCAATCAATGGCTCTTCTATGCAGATCTGCCGATCCAATATTATTTCTCTCACATCTACATGTATATTGCATAAATATATAAACATATGTATAGCTCGACTAAATTCCAAAGAAGAATTTTTTTTTTCGGGCGGGCGAAACTTGGAATTTCGTCCTGTTTCGTCCTCTTGACACTGTGTGACCATTTTTATCTACAGTAGCCCATAACTTTGCCCTTTTTTGGACAAAACTAAACCCAATATTAACATTTTCTGTCAGTTTTTACGTATTCTAGTAGAAAAAACACGACTGAATTCCAAAAAGAAGTTTTTTTCGAGCGGGCAAAACTTGGAATTTCGTCCTGTTTCGTCCTCTCGACACTGTGTGACCATTTTTATCCACAGTAGTCCATAACTTTGTCCTTTTTGGGAAAAACTATATCCAATATTACCATTTTCCGTCAGTTTTTACGTATTCTTAGGGAAAAATAAAAATTTTTTTGAAACAATAAATCTTTTTTTTCTTTGCATCTCAAACAATGAAAGTGTATTTATTTATTAATTTTTTTTAAATTTTCACTTAGTTATTTTCTCGGTCATATTGAAGCTTTCTCTGTTACTAGTTTAATTCCATTAAGAATTCCACAATATAATTTTCTATTTAATTAACATTAATCGGCCATGAACTGAATTCAATTAATCATCGTAATCATGATAGCAAATTGCATTTGATTTAAAATAAAATTATTCAACTATAAGTATCACTTATTATAGTTATTTTAAAATAGAAATTTATTGCATATATGTATATATATTTTAATAACTATCAGATCTTTTGTGATAACAGAACCAAAGAAAAGACGCTTTCATCCACTTCGTGGCTTGAGGAAGATCTTTAGGAGAAAGAGCAGAAGTGCCGCCGATGCGACATTCGATTCTCACAATGATCGAAATGACCCAGTGACTCACGACCGGGAGGATATGACTCTGAGGCATCCAGCTGGACGTACTGAAGATGCTCGAAGCCAAAGTGCTAGTGAATTACTCACAGATTCTTGTGACTGTCAAAGGTAATTCCTCAACAATTTTATCTCACCACAAAAAAATATTTTATTTTCTATTCCCTCACCATATCTACCCCCTGATATGATTATGCATATTCACGTCCCACATAATCAACTTTACTTTATTTTTTTTCTTGTAGCAAACGGCCTATAAGCTGGACTAAAAAATACAGATTATCATTGAGGAAATCATTTAACAAGGAGTAAATACTTGATCACTTAGCTTGTTTTAGTTTATCAAATTTCATTTGCATTTTCATTATTAATCATTTTAATAGTTAATCATTAATTAAAATTAAAAACTACACACAGAGAATTGCATAATTTCACTCTACAATCGTGAGCAAACTGGAGCTAGGATCAATAATTTATCTTCTTTTTAAATATTTTTCAATTGTAAATTTTAAAAATATCAATTTCGAGTAATTTTTTAACAGAAGTGAGTAAAAAAAGCAACACCACAGACATCAGTTTTCATTCTTTGGGTTTACTCTAAATTGTAGAGAAAATTTTTTTAAAAATTCTCTCCGTGTACTTGTATAGTTATTAGACAGATAAATTTCGCCGTACGAAAGCTAAAGTGTTCAGTACATGGAAGCTTTTAGCCTTAAAAATAAAAAAAAACGTCTAGATGTTGTGTATCAAGTGGATCTAGTAGGTATCATATATAATAAGTTGCGGTAAAAAATTAATGCTCGTCCATAAGCAAAGTATGTAGTCCACGTATTAGGTGTATACATATGTATAATATCATATGTATATATATATATAGATACACATGTATGTTATTTAATGCAGGATCGTGAGGTGTCTGGCGCTTGTACGTTGGCCCTTGATCGTCTCGTACTTTTGTTTTTCCTACCACGTATCTAAGTATATATCCTGTGTGTTTTATTAACGAAGGAACTTGGCTTTTCCAGTGGGTTCCTCAGGCGAGGAGGCGGCGTACAACAGTCGTTTACGAAGCTCCGAGGTGCTTCAGGTCAACTCTCAGTGTCTCACGACAGTGTCTTCCCCGGGGAGGTCCCTCATACTCGGCCTCTCTCATCTTTAGATACCTTGGCTACATTCCAAGTACGTCATTTTTTCATAACACTGCATATTTTTTATCTATTTTACTCCATATATAAATATATAAATATATTACCACAAAAAATTCCTCTTAAACCTTTCGCTCTCTTAAATCAAATTATTTTTTACTAAACGATTAATGGCTACACATTCCACGCGATCTTCTCCCCTTCTCTCTCTCTTTTACTCTCTTACTTTTAAACTCAGAATTGCAAATACTATTTCTGGTAAGCAATAAGGTCAACGATGGAAATAGAATCACTGTAAAGCTCGCGTACTAACCGTAGAAGACGTCTTGGGAATTCATTCTGTAATATTTTTCAACTAGAGTACTCTCTACTACTATAATACACATCTATATTGACTTTCTTGTCGATAAAATTTAATCAATTTCCTGTTTTTAAATAAAAATCCTTAAATACATGAAAATCTTAACCTGAATTTTTAAAATTCATTTATCATCTCAACTATTTTTCAAAAGTAAAACCGACTTCTTAAAATATCACTTAACTTATATTCAATAATCTATAATGCACTTTATAAACTAGATTACTCAAATCAAGATTAATAATGATAAGTTATCGTTGAAAAATTGATCAGATTGAGAAGTCGGCACATCAATTAAAAGATTTACTAATGGAGATTTGACTAAAACAACAGTTCTATAGAGCTCTACTTTTTTTTTATCTCACAATTATTTAAAAATAAAATAAAATCATTGTATGAAAAGTCACGATTAAATTGATAAAATCGTTGTTAAATCTACAGTACTCCTCATTAATTTTTCACCATTATAGTAAGCGCCTGCGTTCCAGCCTGATAGTCTCAAGAAAGTCTTTACGTGTTTCATCATTAAAAAACACACAACTCCTTTCCTATTGTTGCCCTTTCTCAGTCTTATATATTTTCGTCTGTAATAAATTATATTTTTTAAACTCCATTTTTATTACAGAGACGACAAGGAAAAACGAGTGAAGAAGTTCATAAAAGCCACGGTATCCATGGAGCTCCAAACAATCGGATATCTCTCCGGGTAAGTTTATCATATATTATGATAAAATTAAATATACATTAATAATATTTACATTTATACTTGTATTTATAAGTAATTAAAAATAAAAAATGTATAAATTATAAATTAATTGGTACAGGTGTTGGAGCAAATAAAGACTGCCATAGAGAGTAGGAATCAGCTGGCATCGGCCGAGACTCACGTCCCTCATGTGAGTATATAATATGCATACATATATATTTATGAGCGATATACGCATGTTAATATCGAGCCATCGACATCATAATCATATCAGTACTCTCAATAAAATTAAAAAATACCCAAGAGTCGAGTGGGGATGAGATGATAAAGATGAAGGATCCAAGCCGCTCGTGGGGCTTTGGTTTGTCTGTACTCCACACTATGTACGATACACATGACTATTTACCGTTGCTTTCTTTCTCGACTTAAAACGTTGCGGTTGACGAGTCGCCAAGTACAACACATTCATTCTATTATTCTTTACTGCGTTTTACAAATGTCATTATAAAAAAAAAAGAAATATCTATACATATATAGACATACATCTAAATTATTTCCTTTTCTAACAAGTAACAATGATGTCACGATATTTTTTTTGCGTTGCAGGCCTCCGGGGAACACTATCAGCAGGAAACTACTGAGGTGAGATAGCGCAGAGCATTCGCCTGGGTTTTTATTATGTGAAAATCATATCGGTTATATCCGCGCGATTGAGCTTTGTCGTGTCAGATTCATTAAATTACTCGGTGTGCACTCATGTAATTTAATTTATTACATTTGGATAAATTTATACGTAGATTTCTATATATATATATATATATGTTTATATAGACATCACGGTATCAGTTATCTGGTGACTATTGTAATTAAAATGAATATTTAAAATGGCTATTGTAGGAACTTAATCTTAACATTGAATGTAATTCCGTCAGAGTGGTTCTTGTAGTCTTACTGGAGTTGATAAATATTGATGAGCCATTGAAAACTTGTAGTAGTGCTTGTCACCGGTATATATGTACAGTCAGTGGTTCATGTACTATTTAAATGCAAGTGACCTGGTAAATTCAGTGCTCAAGTACTCTGGCAGTTTTTAAATTAAACATTCAATATGGGGGTAAAGATTTTTTGTCATATATACATATATATATATATTCTTTTCTCTTAGTTATTGATTGATTCCACATGAAAAAGCCGCTACACATGTGTAGTAACTTTAAGATGAATAATAAAACGTCTATTGTGATTGCAGAGCCGTTTCAGCCGTACAGATAAACGTGAACGAATCGATAGAGAAGAGCCGGAGGAAAAATTCAGGGTAAGTTTTGATACTTTTTCGATTTAAACCGAGCAAACCGGTTTGCTCCATGACTCACTAGTCATTTATCGAACAAATTGCCAAAACGCCAATAACCGTTCTTTTTTCTGTTTTGTTGACAATTTTCTTTTGTTTATATACTTGTATATATATACAAGTATATAAATTTAATATTGTTTGAAACGTCTGATTGCAACGGGTTTATTTCTGTAACGAATTCTCATTGAGAATCAGGTCAATGGAGTCCTAACGACGTACTGATCCCTTTTACGGAACCAGTTTGGGTTCTTGTCCACTTACTTGACATGAACAATAATCATATCTCTAATATTACTACCAGATATTTTTAATCATCATCATCATAACAATATTCCGTTACTGTTACTGCTACAGAGATAAAAATATCTTATAAAAAATTTTTATTATTGTTTTTATACGTCATGTCGATGTGTGTGTGTGTGTGTGTGGGTTGATGGTAATGTAATCGTAGACTTAATTAAAAGACAAGGTAATATAATTATCAGTAGACCAAGTCAAGGCCAAGTTCTAATGAAATTAGCGAGTAATTAGTCAGGATAGTGAGCTGTTTAATTTAAGATTAAATAATCATGTGTGTGGGTATTACAAGCTAACGTTTAAATAAATTTACCGTTACTTGGCCTGATGCCTCTACTCTTTCGACAGCTATTCGTGAAGCGCGTTTTTATAAAACCAACAACACATCACGTTTTCCCACCTTGCGCACCACCTGGCGCCATCCTTTGGCCGTCAAGTTTTCCACCTGCCGCGGCTCTGTAGTTTACCTGCTGGTCGCTGATTGATAACGCAATTCTCTGCATTGAAATCGCTAGATCAACAGACCTGGTTGCCAGCAGACCAACTACGTCCGTAACTACTTTATCAACAGACCTAGAAGATTTAGTACGGCAACGACCAGACCTTCACCAGGTAAAATCATCAGCTAGACTTGCCTTCAAATAATCATCAAGAATCGAGAAATCTAATGAGTACTTATGTTTTTAAATGCTCATCTCAGTAATTGGAGAAAGTAATGAATGAATTTGAAATTAAGTCTTATCTATTTTCTTTTATTTTTTTAACGATATAGGAATTATCACCATAATTACGGAATACTTAATATTAAGAGATACTTTTACTTTAAAATTAAAAAAATATATATATATTTATAAAGTTAAGTATCATACACCTTTCACTAATTGCGCCTATTCGTCCTCGTTCAGAACTCGATTGAAAAACTTCAGCCAGCGGAATGATTATCCATTTGACTTATCATATCCGCATTAAATGGAGCTAAAGACTTAAAAGCAATCCGATGTTTCGAGGACTGATATAACGACGAAGATGATGCTGATGCTGGTGATCAAGTACTAGGTCAACATCAAACCCATAAACCGTTGAGTAAAATATTAAGTGTAACTCACGAGACAATTTGCTGTGCAGAGCATAGCAATATGTGCCTCAACTTGGACGCCTAGCAATTACAACGGTCCGCGTTAGCCTTCTCACGGTTTTGATGCATCTACACAGACAACACCAGTAGACACACAACTACCCAGTGATAATTCAAAATGTATGTACGTGTTGCGTATTAAATACAATGAAGATAAAAGTATTAAGTTGACTCAACCGAGTCAGCCAGCCACTATTGCAACCAAGGCATCGTGTGGTACGGGTTTGCGAAAGACCTTTTGATAATTGTCAAGAGGGAAAAGTGCGGCACGTGGTGATGGTGATACTGGCAATCTTGCTGGTGGTGGTGGTTGGAGCTGATTGCTGCCGTATTCTAGGAGAATGTTGAAGGCGTTAGAGACCAGTACGGTGCATTATATGGATAGATAGGATACCAAGGTAAAATGGATAGAAGAGTGGGTAGAGAGACACCAGCGAAACAGCTGGTAACCGTAGATCTATTGACAGAGACTGGGTTCTTAGACCGTTAGTGTTCTCGCGTGCACTATCCGCGATATTTTATTCCCGTACAGCACTGCTGCTTTGTATTTAACTATAAAATAGTAAGTGTGATGGTATAGAGCACTACTCGGTACACTACTCTCGAGACCCTCTCGATACACCAGCCCCTTTCTACTTCATGAGTTTAGTTTAGTCCCCTCTCTTATTGCTTCTCACTCGTGTCCCTATTGCCGAGGAAAAGTGCTTTGGCACAACGCGACAGTTGACGTCGTGTTATTCTTGCCGACCAGATCGTACACTCTGTGCTAGCTAATATCCTCAATTATTATTATTATTATTATTATTATTATTATTATTATTATTATTATTTACTTAAATTTAAAAATGAGAGGTGGTGATGAGGCTTTTAGCACCAGACCCGTATCAGGATTATTTGGGTGACAGAATTTAGTGATCGAATACAAGAAAATCCTTAAAGTTAATCAGGACGTGTCGATCGACGGAGACAATGGAATAAAATGAGATCTACTTGTGTGGTATTTTGAATTGCGGTATACAAATTAACATCAAGCTTCCTCTATCTTACTTGCATCAGTGAACAGATGCAGGTCACGGAAGCGTCGTTTTCTCGGACCACTACTTAAAAATCTTGTATTACTGGAGCTTCTTCTTCAATTCTTTTGTTTATTTTATTGTCGCCATGATAATAATCATCCACATTTTTACCATCAGTGATTAATTAACTCGCGATTAGATAAAGATCAAGCGATACCACACGATCTTGAGGCTATTTTCCGGACTAAAAACATGTTATATTCCGTACGATAAGTCTCAGTTAAACTCAATTACACTATATATAAATACATACTTTTAAATTTTAATTTTCTCGGTAGGCAATAAAAGTTTTATTGCCACCGCATATTCTCAGAAACGTCATTTTAATTACATTATATTTAGTATTAAATTTTAATTTAACTCGGCAAATAAACTCAGTATGTTGTTTTAATATAAATAGAAATATTTACTGTCTGAATAATAAATTACTCAGGTAGACTATTTGGGGTAATAAACATCCTGACACGTCAACATTCTGATGGTTCAGCGGCCCAGTTAGATTGACCACATTCAAGGATTTCCAATTGCAATAATAAAGTAACAGCTCATATAATAAATATATATTACGTATGATTTAATCCAAGCTCCCTAGGTACTAAATATTATTTTAATAGCATTTTACAAGGGTCAAGGGCACGTGAATCATGAACTGATGAATTGTTAAATCAATATCACTATGACAATAATGAACTTAAAAAAAATTAAACCCTTTGCGTGACAGACATGACCGACAAACTTTCTTATTTAGTCACATAAATTAACGTTTTTACTTCCCGTCACTTGACTCTAAATTTACTGATAAGATTTTAAAGCTTAAAAAGTAAATTTTAATTAACCGATCAATCTCGTGTTGCTAGTAAATAAATCGAATAAAGTCCATTAAACTGATAAATTTATCTGCACATTTGTCAGCGTAATTTATATTTATAACTCGTTGTTACATTGGCACAACACGAAATTGCGATAAAATAATTAAAAACTAGTGGAGTAACGTAATAAATGTATAAATATATATATGAGATTGAGCTATTAGCATCATCGATATCGCCGTAAACATAATATATGTTATATTATAACAAGTTCTTAAGTACTAATATGATTTGAACATATTCAGCAAGTTACTTGTACTGCTTCACGCCCCGCGAACACGCGTGCACTATCGCCGTTTGTTATCAAAAAAAAGTTTTAACGCGAGTTAAGTTGGGTTTCATTAATGCGAAATCGCAAGTGGTTTTGTTTCGGTTACTATTTACCTGAAATTTAACATTTGTTGTTATTATTATTATTATTATTAATTTTTTTTTTTTTTTTTGTAATAAATATTAAATAAAAAAAAAAAGACACACCTTGCAGAAAATATCAATAGAGCACATAAAAGGTAAATGAGAGGCGAATGAGAGAGTCAAGTGGGCGCGAAATGTGGGCAGTTGTGGCACAGAATTGATGCACCTTGATGAAAAATTATTAATTATTGATGTCCTGAATACTATAATGATTCATAGAATTTGATAAAAGAAATATATATATATATATATATATAAGATCTGGAAATCGATCAGAACATTTTTTTTAGAGTTTGATATTAAAATGTAAATAACTAGAAAACAATGCGGAATTTTGAAAAAGTTTATCAGAGATAATTTGTAGGGAATAAAATTGTCTACAAAAAAGGTCCTATGACATTTTGTGATAAGTCTGATAGTTTCGACGGAAAAGTGGGGAGAGATCTCGAGATCGAGATTTACTATAAATTCGACTTCAAGCTCCAATAACAGATGAATTTATCAAAAAATGATAAGAGACTTTTTTGTAAAGCGTTTAATTCTCTACGAAATGTTATCCTGAGCTTATCTGTACAATTGCCGAGGTATAAATTTTTTTTTTCCCATGATATTTAAATGGAAAATAGAAAATTTCGATGAGCGACCTGTGAATATTAATTAAGGAGCTCATCTTTTTTCGACCCTGCAATTATTTAATGGGGTTTCGATAAAAAAAAATAGTTGATTTTTTTATCAGTCTGATATATTTATATATATTTAGAGATCGATAATAAATAATAATTGCAAAGTTATAAAACAAATGAAATGAGGTAGTTGTGATTTATATAAAAGTATAATAAATATATTATTTAGGTGTGCGCTGTATCCATATATACTTACATATTTATTGTTATATATTATTGTCTAGTGGTATGTACAGATAGACAGACATATAATCCAGTGTTTCCGCGATTTCTATTTGCTACTGAGTGTGTGAAATCGGCCAAGAGTGACTGCCTCTGGTAAAATAGCATAATATATAATATATACCGCGAATTGCAGTGGTATAAGTATACACATATATATAAATATATGTGTGTATACTGTCTCTTATTATTTATCTTGATGCCGGTGAGGTTGAAGGTCGCGTGGGAAACGATTTGAATGATATTGGGTTAAAAATAAAAATAAAATATATAAGAAGCTTCAGATGATACAAGACACCATATATTTATTGTAAACACTAACTACTGAGCTAATTAACTTAATGCCAATGAAAATTAATAGACGTTAACATTGCAGTGAAACTTGGATAAAGTGAAAATTTACTTAAATAACAATAATAATTATTTTATTGTTTATTTATTTATGAGTTGTTGATAGTAATTGTAATAATTAATTTATATAAAATGGTTGTGTCACGAGAAACAAATATTTCCACGAATATCCGTGCGATAATTGAGCAATTGAATTTAAATCCCGTTGAACGTCGTCGTCTTATTGACCGTACTCGTGAGAATGTTAGAATACGTCCTGTCAGTTCACCAGCAAATATAACTATCGGAGTTTATGGTTGCAATGATAAAAATGATAGAAATAAAATTGGTACGAGAACAAAAAGTACCGTCGAAATATTCCCAGATGATAAAATTGTCGGTAACAGGGAGAGAAATAACTCTGATAAAATTTATCCGGAAATTTCAATTAAAAAAAAAAATAATAATATTAATATGAATATGAACAGTAATCGTTACATTGAAACAATCACAAGCCCGTCGACGGCTAAAATAATAATTGGGATATGGGGTAGTAATGATGGTAGAAAAGAATCGATTATCGAGAGAACGAGTTCTTGTAGCGGAAAAATAGACATTAAAGTGGTTGATGATGAGGAAAAGAGAGTGGGTTTTAAATCGAGAAGAGCTGAAATGAGACAAAGGATACCAGAAGATCAAAAGGAATCATGTGATGAGGTAATCATATCCTTCGATGCTTGATTTTAAATCACCATCGCCATTTATTATATTCAATCACCCGTTTTTTTTTTATTTTCAACAACTTGTTCCAATTTGTGATTAATGGTTTTATAAATTATCTCATATATTATTGATTTATATCATATGTATACACTGAGAGAAAAAATGACTTTTAGAAATATTGTATTTTCTCTCTATAAAAAAGTATGCTTGAAATTTTTTAATTTAATATATTTTTGGCGCGAAAATTTGAAAATTACAGTTTTTCAATCGAAGAAACTCAAGTTTCATTGAAAATATGCGGATTTTTTTTTTTCGAAATAGTGGAAGTAAATTCCGAGTTTCTTCTGTCAAAAAAATTATTTTTTAAACTACTCAGAAAAAAAGGATTTCTTGGCACAAGAAAATTTTCTTTTTCAATTCATAGTGCGGAAAATTTCTGGGACAAGTGAAAATTTTTTTCTGTGTAGACATCAAATAATAAATTAATACTACAAAAATTTTAATTTATTTACTATTTGTTTTTTATAAAATATTGTGTAGGTAATCAGTAATCACAATCACATTTGTTTATCTGCGAATTAGCGTTAAAATAGGGCAGGGTGGGGTTTTATAAAGTATATCATTTTAAAATAACGAAATGAAAGGAACAAAAAATAGAAACTCGTACGAGCAGTAGAGCTCAACATACAAGTTTTGATTCTATAGTAGCATTACATTTGTATACTCTGATGTAACTTAGAATGTAGAAACTAACGAAAGATGTTCATCTTTCCGCGTTTTTACGGGGTTACCATGAGGAAATTAAAATCCTCGACTCGCGATTCCCTTTCCGTAAATTATTGAAACCGCCAGGTGAATTTCGTTATTATTATTATAATTATTATTTTATATTATGTATAACTGTAATTAATATATTTTTTCTTTATGTTCATTATTAACAGGTAACACGAACACAAACTGACAACAATGACAAAATTGCTACATTGCCAAAGGAGGAATTACGTAAGTTAACTCAACAAATACTACGAAAAATTACACAATTTAAACCTTAAACTTTATTTATATGGATATTCATTGTTTGGATTTTAACCCTCCATTGTTACATTTCCGGCGCGAATCATAATGGTAGCAATTTTAAAATTTTTACGATTGATATTTTTTTCTATCATAAATCTTTATTTATTTTAGTAAAAAAAAGTTTAAAATTTTCCCGCGGAAATTTCAAAATTATCAATAAAAAAGTGTAATTAGTTTTTTTGAAATATCTATGTAAATATTGAATTTTCAAAAAAATTGTAAGATACCTTTCTTGTAGCCCTTTAAATTCTCTACAAAAAAGGTATCTTGTACTTTTTAAAAAAACTCGAAAGTTACTGAGATATTTTGAATTTAAAATTAAAATGATTAGTCACAGAAATTTGAAATTAAAAATTTTCTAGACTTCTCGTGTCCAAGGTATAAATTTTATTTTTTGTTTCAGCGGAGCTGGAAAGTGACTCGCTGAATCATACCGCAGCACATCACCGTATTTCAGTCCGGCCAAAAAATCGGCGACCACCACGACGCACAATGACATCAACCACCAGCAGTATGTCTTGCTCGACAATCACAACAATTTCGGAAAATTCAGACGTACTTGATAGTCTCGAATTGTCAACAGTAACAAGTAGCAATGCCAGTACCCCAGTCGACCCTAAGGGCATTACAATTATGCGTAAATCTTCCAGTAGAATGTCTTCTAGGACATCCGACATATTTGAAGAATTTGACGTAAAGAAAAAACCTTCAAGCATGGCTTCTCTGTCACCAGACAGCCTTGATTTGAGTGTCGCCCGTATGATTGAACAAACTGACACCCAAGATAGCGGTGACCTAAAAGTTGTCACGATAAAATCATCAAACCGTATGACTAAGCTGTCAAATGTTTACGATGAATTGGAAACAACTCCAAAAAAACGTACATCTGTTACCAGACTATCAAAATCACCAGACAGTCTCGATAATTCATTTTCAAAATCCTCTGAAGGATTTGATAAACTTATTGAGAATGAAGAAGCTCCGACATTCGGAAGACTACAAAATTTAATATCTAAATCAACAGATGGATTTGATAAACTTGCCGAGCACGGAGAGATAAAACCAATGCCCCGAAGACTCACTAACATGATTTCAAAATCTACTGACGGTTTTGAGACATCACCGGATCGTGATGATCCGCGCCCGGCTAGAAGACCCAGTAACCAGATATACAAATTTTCCGACACTGTTTCAAAGTCCTCTGACAGCTTGGAAGCAATACAGGCTCTAGTAAGTGACGATTCGATCGAACGCAGGCGCAGTAGTTTTGAAATACGTCCGAGGCGAAACCACAAGACGATGTCCATGTCATCAGACAACTTTGGGAGTCTAGACCATCAGCAACCAGAGCTGCAGAAAATCAGCAGCACATCTGACGTCTACCTCACACGCGCAAATAAACATCACGGAAAAATTGCCAGTGTCATGTCTAAATCTACTGACAACTTTGAAATAATGAACAACAATCAAGAGAATAGTCGGAGTAACTTGGACTTTAAGTACAACTACAAAAGCTACAAAAGAACCATCTCCTCCGAGAGTTCGGATAATCTTGAGCTGGAGGACAGAGTCGAGAGCCGTAAAACTCGTAAGCCACCAAAGAAAATTCCTAACTCTATTTTAGGAATGTATCCAGATGATCACGACAAAGAGGATTACGATCGCCGGCCATCGCTGTTGAGAAAACCCCCGACACCCCGACTACAGAAGTCCTCAGAAAGTTCTGAACTTGGTAGCACTGATACCCTCGACTCGGAAAAACGAAACAAATCTTCCGACAGCACCGAGACTCTTGACAGCCTCGACAAAGATTTGGACCAGGACACCCGGGATGACGACATCGCGAATAACGTCAATGATAAATATGATAAAAATGTACGTATACTAAATATACTATAAATAAAACTGACAATTTTTTTTTCTTTCTATTGTTTGTTTATTTATTTTCTTGCTTGTCGTAGGATTCCTGGTCGACAAAGACAATGGAAAATAAACAGAACACAGATAACGCTGATGGAATGGAGGAAGATTCAAAGTCACTAACCTACACCGACAAGCCTTATTGGCGACAGAGCTCTGAATCAAAAGAAAATATTGACATCCATCAGTTGCTGACAATAGTCAGCCGTATAACAGACAACGGTAATAATCAACGGAACTCTGTACCATTTACCAAGAAACTGTCGGCATCACCGCCATCGTCACCTGTCGTTAAACAGGAGGACAATAAAATGCTATTCAACAATTTGCTTACCACTAAAAATGATGAAGAATTGCAGAATATGCTTAACGGAAACATATCTGAAGTGTCAACCGACACCAAGAGTTTCAAAGAGAAACTTATAATGTTTGAGAAACTTGGCAAGTGAATAACAATAAGATCAAATTAATGCCATTGTGTGATACTACAACTTGTTAAAACTATTTTTATTTTTATTAACTTTGCCGTTTGTTTCAACCGTACTAAAAAAAAACTTTGTGAAAACAAACTTTCTTTCATTTGATAAACAATAATATATACATATACATATATATATAAAATATCATACTATCAGTAAATATCGAGATTATTAACGGACTAATTGTAATTGTAATTGCAACTTGCCTCTAACAAAATTATCATAGTTATTAAAATAATAATAATAAATATAAAAATAAAATATATACATATTAAAAATATCACTCGCGCAAAATGTTATAAATACTTTTAATTGCCGGGTTTAATTGTCAACGTAATTAATTTAATTTTGTATACTTTGTAACTCATTACTTTAATTATTACCTTCAATTGATTATATATTAAGTATTAAACTATTAAACGGTCTAATAAATATTATTTAGTATTTAGTGACATTTAATTTGTCTTTGAAATTTAATATGTTAATAATGTGGCTGTATAAATTAATAGTGACATTTATTGATATTAATATTGTAAATAAATAATAATGTTTCATTATTGTTATTATCATTATTATTATAAGTATTGTAAGCCGCGGTTACCTTTCACGGGCCTAACTTGGCTCTAAACTTTTACATGTGTTTACAACAAATGGAAAAAAAAATAAAACGATGAATAAAAATACATTTTGACACTTGTTTGAGACTTATGAATGAGTAATGACTAGGGACAAGATTTTTGACTTTATTTTGAAAAGAATTGTTCAAATGTTTGATATTCCGGCGAAAATATTGGTTTTATAGAAAAAGTTTTCATACAAAAGTTATAGGAAATTTAATTTTCGAAAAAAAATATCTCTTATGATTTTCTTATACGATCAATATTTTCACCTTAATTAAAAAATGAAGATTCATAATGAATGATTCAAATTTTTGTTAATTATGAAAATCTTAATTTTGAAATTACGGCTTCCTCATTAATTCTAAGGAAAAATTATATGGAACATTGTTTTTAGAAAATTAAATTTTGAACAACTTTTACTTGAAAAAATTTTCTATACGACCAATTTTTTGCCGTAATATCAAAAATTTTACATCATTAATTATTAATTGTCAATTTTTTAATTAAGGAAAAAATCCTGGCCTTAGTAATGACAATTTATGAAAATTGTAATTGTTAAAACTCATTTATTGAGACTCGAGTGCCTTGGGCTTAAAAATGATGACTCTGGTTAGAAGACAATTATAAATTTTTGGATTTTTTTTTTAACAAATCAATTACAAAAAAAATAAAAATATGCATATGTCGATGAGTGTAAATGTCGCAGACAGACAAATTTAAAATTATTGATAAATAGACTAAATAATTAATAAAATAAAATTTTTAAAAAATGCGCATTTAAAAAATTTAAAAAAACGCGGATTTTTTTAAATTTCATTATTTTAATTTATTTATTTAAAACTTATAAATTGTCTCATATCTGCTGCATTGACACATTCACTTTTATGCAATTTTTGAACTTTGTTTTTCTAATAATATGTTTTTGAAAAAATTCCAAAAATTATTAGACATCGACTAACTACTGTATCATTAAAAATGGACTGATCCTGAAAAATAATTATATTAATTATCAACATCAGTAGTTACCTATCAAAAAATATAAATATATATAAAATACGTAAAATATAAAATATAATAAAGTGACAGACGTAATGTAGTAACGTTTGACAAGAGCTTAAAACTAATATCATATAATAAGATAACATTATAATTATTAATTGTTAATTATAACGAATAAATAGTGAATTGAATATATGTTACTATAAATATTAATGGAGATTGTTGTAAATAAAATTGCCATCACTATCATACTCAATTTGACAAATATCTTTATTCAATTAATTATTGTTTTTATTTACTTAATTTATTTGAATCTGAAAACGTGCCCACCACACTGATGCTTTTAAAAAGTTACAAAATACTTAACTTAATTCATTAATTAATCAACAGATTCACGTTTTAGTTTTAATTTACATACACACATTTTAAGGTCAATCTTAGACAGTACCCTCTACTTTTTGAATATGTAATTCGTTTTTTTACAAATTAAAAGACAATGTAGTGATAAGTTCGTCAAGATATTGATTAAAGAGAAATTTACTTACAGTATTTTAAATTATCTATCTGGTTAATTAAAGTTTCAAATATATTTTAACCTAAAAAATTTGAAATTTTGAATTGTAATCTTGACATTAAGATTTCACTGGTTTTTTTTTTTAAATTGTGATAAAGTAGCCAATGTTTGATCATTGAAATATGTAATAGTTTATGAATTTAAAAAAATGCGCGTACTGATTTTTAAATTATCTAAATACGCATTTTTGAATTTTCATTTTACTTGCATTCAAAGATTTAAAAAACTGTCAGTTATCAGCCACATTCACACTCATTAATTTTATGTGAATGTAGTGGAGACAATTAATTAATTATAATAATAAAATTTAAAAAACGCGCACTAATTTTTCTTTTATCTATGTATTTTTAAATTTCCATTCTACTTCCATTTTATTTATTTATTAAATAAATTTTTAAATTTACAATTGTCAGTTACATTCACACTCATTTAATTTTAATGTTTTTACTACCAAATTACTTTCAACTATAAAATTACAATTAATTTTTTTTTTTAAATCTGCACAAAAAGATTTTTAAAACTTCTTGATATGAATTTTTTCCAAGTATTTTATTCGCTTATTTAAAAAAAGAAAATCAAATGTCTACTACTTTCATTAACAAAAAATCTCATCAAACAGAAAATTTAAAACCGTTAGTAATTTTTTAAAATCCACATCCTGATGAAATTATACTCATTGTCTTTTTTTCCACTAATGCCCTAATTTTTTTTCTTAAATAATTAATTAATAGAATTTTAATTACGGTTATTACAGTTCGTCATCAGATAAATTTAAAAAGTGGGGTATCGTCTAAAATTCCCTCAATAAGAAAAAACTGTCACAAGTGAGTTTTTCTTTTATTCATTTATTTATTTTTTCAAAAAAAACTGGATCACCGTCTGCACAATATTTTTTTACAACAAAAATAAAATAAGTGCATTTATCACAGGACCCGTACTTATTACTTACTTTTATAAATTTATTACTATTTATTAATTACGTGATTACTCTTTTGCTTTATT
This sequence comes from Microplitis demolitor, assembly GCF_026212275.2. NCBI lineage: Eukaryota > Metazoa > Arthropoda > Insecta > Hymenoptera > Braconidae > Microplitis > Microplitis demolitor. Next base: position 18,903,444 of record NC_068545.1, on the reverse strand, counting down.
CTGATAAATCTACAAGTTATCCGGTGTAAAAAACAGGAATGTAACAGTGATCCATTTATTTTTATACGACAATAACTATTTACTACTAGATTTATTTTTTCAAGTGAAAAAATTGTGCCGTATCTTTAGTTTCAATTTCAATTTCAATTCATTTCTTTTTTTTAAATTAATTAACATGTATAATTATCGTATTTAAAATTTTATTGCCTTTCATTTTAAAAAATGATCGCTGAACCGTTTACTCATTTTAATTTTAAAATTAATTATCGATTTCACAATTTACTTAAATCCTCTCTCATTATTGCGTTCACAAGTAAATGCTTTTATTGTTGACTAGGCACTTGCTAAAAAATTATCTAATCATTACGGGCGTCAGTACTAAGTATTTATGGTTTAGAAAATATGGTAAAGTAAAAAAAAAAAAACTAATATTAATAATAAACCTTCAAAATATTTAAACAGTTGATATTTATCTTGGCAATGATAAATATTATTGTGAACGCGTAAAAAAATCAGTGAATAGTGTCCACATAAATTTATTTAAAATCCTATAAAACGTTATCATTAATCGATTTCATCTTATCAGTTATTGGTTGTTATTATCATTATCATTATTTATATTTTTACAATTCATCATGTACACTAGAGTTATCAGCATCAGGATTACAAAGCGCCGGTGTCGTAAATATCATGGCGTACTCACACCGACTTGGTTCGGATACTGACACAAGTTTGTTTTCTTTACCACAACGTAACTCGAGCATTGTTGACCTGGCTGGTCCATTCCAGCAGGTGAGACCTCTGTCGAATTTGGCCTTTGAGTATTTACTGTAATCGGGACCAGCCCAGTCTTGCCAGTGACCTAGACTGACTTCGCTGCCTCCAGATTTGGCACTTTGAGTGGCTCGTCCGAACATGCACATCGTGTACACGTACTCCAGGTCCGTGTACTGGTAGCACTCACCATCTAGCGCAGCAAAGACTTCTTCGGGTCCGTAATCTCGGTCGATTTTAGCCTCCAGTGATCTTATTTCGTTTTGTAGATCAAGCGCAGCCTTCTCTGCTTGCTGGTACTGAGTCCTTGCAGCGGTCGCCTCATCAATTAACGCCTGAGTCTCTTCGTCGTACTGAACCTGTGGTTGCTCTGGTGGCTGCTCTACTTCACCTTCTCTTTCAATCTCTTCAGCGTGCCCTTCAGCATCTTCAGCAGCTCCTTCAACATCTTGTTCTTGGTCTTCTTCATCCTCATCTTCCTCAGTATCATGTTCGTCCTCGTGTTCAAGCTCATGCTCCTCGTGGACTTGACGTTTCTCCTGGTCATCTGGGCCTCTAAATAATCCTGAACAAAATAAAATAAATAAGTATCATTTGAAATACAACATCAATTCACATTTTAAATACATACCTTGTTCTTTCATGAGTACCGGCTTGATGTTATGCCATGATTTTTCAAGAAACTCATCAAAATTAACTTCATCCTGCCCCAAAAAGTACATGGCTTCTTCCTCAGTGACAGCACCATTGTGATCCCGATCAAAAATAATTCTCGTTTGCAACTCACTCAAAGTAACACTGCGGCTCTCATCAGAATCAAGCATCTTAAAGTACTCATCAGCTTCTCGAAGTTGAGCTTCACCACTCTGCTCATTCTGATCCGTAGCCTCAGATTCAGCCGGTTTGTATTTTTCCAAAGCAGCATTTTCTCTATCAACAGCCTGATTCTTGATAATCTCCTTTTCTTTCTTAATCAGCTCAGCCTCCAAGAAGTCATTTTTGAGTTTAGTCAATTTCTCAGCAATTTCATTCTTCAATTTTCGTCCTTCCTCAGCCAACTGCAGCCTGATTTTGCTGCCCTCTCTCACCAGCTCAGCAGCTTTTTCAGCTTCAGCTCTCGCCTCCCGACCAAGCTCTTTACAATTGTCAACACAGGATGCCGAGGATGCGTACTCGTCACTAGCATCACAGCAATCACAAATTCCATCATTGACAAGACTCGACGGTATGTATCGTGACTTATGACCAGAGTTCTCACAGAAAAAGAAGCCATTTGAGCAAGCAGCGGTACCGGGTTCATCACTCCCATCACCACAGTCACAATAGTCGTCATTGACTTTGTCAAATGTTATAATACGGCTGCCATCTAAACAACTAAAGTCTTTTTTCGGATCATAAAGCGAATTTTTCGATAATGGAATGCCCCGTATACGTGTTACTTTAGTACCGGTTACGTGGCTCAATTCAAATGATAAAACTAATGCTGATATCACAAAAAATAACAAGTAATTAATCATCTTAACTTACTTGATCTATTAATTTAATTACGTAATTGCTAATTATTCAAATTCTCCAAGTCTTGATTCTTTAAATACTTTTTATTTTTATTTATTATTTATTTATTTTATTTTATTTTTTTTTACCTCTGCTAAATAAGATCAGACGTTTGTTGAGTTTACTACAGGTACACTTAGTCCAAGTAGTTAACACACAACACACACACACAAAAATCACTTGCTAATATATATATATATGTATGTATATATGAATCCTCGTGTCCTAGTGTGAAACCATCACCACGTCACTCAGTGAGAGCGTTAGTTGTCAAAGACAAAATTTGTTCCATGTTACCAATCATCAGTAATCTCCATGAGTGTGAATGTAACAGACAAATTTAAAATTTTAAATTCATGATAAAATAAAATTTGAAAAATCCGCATTTAAAAAATTTTGAAATTAATACTTTACATTTTTTTTCAATTTAATTTTATTAATTATTTTAAATTTTAAATTTGACGACTGCTACATTCACACTCAGTAATCGCCAGTTTTTATTCAAAAAACATAAATTATCTTCTTTATCAGAACCTGGATGATAAAACAGTACATTATTTTTTTTTGTGTATAGATTTCTGTACTTGCCTGTAGAAATTTCGAGCATGTCGAGGATTCCGTCGAAAGACTAATGGCATCATGGCGACCGGCAAAGGAATAGTTTTAATTTTTCGACCTCGCAATATCAGATTTATAAGTAACAGAAATTTTAATAAATTACAATCTGATTATCTGTCAAATAATAATGAGTGCCAGCGTTTATTTTCCACGACTGGTCTTGGTGTCGACACGTGGGCTAAAAGTTACCAGAGTAAATGTGAGTTTCACTCTCTACTCTGGCTTTTTTTAAATTATTAGATTACATCATTTTTCTATGTTTATTTTAATTGACATTTAAATTTTAACAGTCTAATAAAATTTATGTCAGTTTATTTTTAAAATTAATACGCATTAGTTTTTATTTTATTTCTTATTGGCTGTCAATGTTGGAGCTGTGATCCAGCATGTCTATAACCTCAATTTTTTATTTTTTTTATTAATTTTAATTAATTATTTATTTATTTTATGTAGCTGAACAATTCACGTCATTGCGACGTAGTTTCCATGTGTCAAAAAATTTACAAGCTACGAGAACAAATTACTATGAAGTACTTGGAGTATCAAGAAATAGTTCGGCAAAAGATATCAAGAAGGCTTACTATGAATTAGCTAAAAAATATCACCCGGACACGAATAAAAGTGACCCGGACGCGAGCAAAAAATTCCAGTTGGTTTCTGAAGCCTATGAAGTCCTGAGCGACGACACTAAAAGAAAGGAGTATGACACCTGGGGATCAACGTCCGAGCAAATGGGAATGGGTAATTCTGGGTTCAATCCTGGTGCCGGTGCTGGTGGTGCTGGTGGCCAAGGATACGCTAATCACAACTGGAACTTCCAGTCGACGATAAATCCCGAAGAATTGTTCAGAAAAATTTTCGGTGAGGCTGGATTTAAGTCGACTAATTTTTCCGACTTTGAAGATTACGCGGACTCCAAGTACGGGTTCGGTACCGCACAAGAGGTATTAAATTGATAATCATTTTTAAATAACGTTGATACAAATAACAGGATGTTAATTTATAAGTAAATTTTTAGGTAATAATGAATTTAACATTCGCACAAGCGGCACGAGGTGTCAATAAGGAAATTAATATCAATGTCGTGGATGTATGTAACAAGTGCGAAGGATCTAGATGTGAGCTAGGAACGAAAGCTGTAAAATGTCAACAGTGTAATGGAACAGGGATGGAAACTATCAGCACTGGGCCATTCGTAATGAGATCAACATGTCGATATTGTCATGGTACCCGAGTATACATTAAATATCCTTGCATGGAATGTGAAGGCAAAGGTCAAAATGTAAGATATTTATTTTAAAATTTCAAATTACTTTTAATTATATTTATTTATTGTTGTTTTAATTCATAGGTACAACGAAAAAAAGTTATAGTTCCTGTACCAGCTGGTGTTGAAGATGGACAAACAATACGGATGGCAGTTGGCACGAAAGAAATTTTCATTACATTCCGCGTAGAAAAATCACGTTACTTTAGACGTGATGGAGCTGACGTACACACCGACGCGGAAATATCACTCGCACAAGCAGCACTTGGTGGTACAATAAGAATTCAAGGTGTTTATGAAGACCACACCGTTCAAATTCGTCCAGGAACGTCATCTCACACCAAAGTACGACTTAGTGGTAAAGGAATGAGAAAAGTCAATGGGGTTGGTTATGGCGATCACTATGTAAACATAAAAATAACTGTCCCGACGTCGCTGACGGAAAAACAAAGAGCGCTGCTGATGGCTTACGCCGAATTAGAATCCAACACACCTGGTACGATCTTCAACGTCACTTCCAAAAAAGATGGTAAGGATTCATTTCATTTATGAGGTGTATTTTTTTTTTCTTGTTATTGGTACTACTTGTTATCGCTTGAGTTGCCCTCATCGAGTGAAAATATATAAAAAATTAATTTTTGTAATTATTTTAAATTTAATAATTTTGTTTACGATGTCGAAATTAATTTTTTTAGGCTCCGCTGGGGGAACTCAAGCGAAACAAAACGTACAGGGTGAAGGTAATCAATCTGATGGAATACTTGATAAAATAAAAAAAGCAATTTTCGGATAAATTGAATAGGCGTAGGTAAGTTTTAGTCTTCAGTAATTTTAATATTTATTTATTGCATCTTGGAAATTGCGTCTCTTATTTTCAGTAAAAGTTAAATATTTATTTAAAAAATTTTAATTTATTATTGTGACATTTGACATTGAAATAAAGTTAATTTTCCAAGCCCGGGAATCGCGATTATTTTAAAAATAGTATATTGTGTGACAAGGGATAAAACTAAACGATTTTAGACCAGGGTGAAGTTGCTGACCACCCGCAGTCTGAAATCGTCTTTCATCCTGAGTTAAAAACAATATTTTTCATGATTACCTGCATTGGAACTTGAAGTTTCATTGTCAGCAGCTAGTGTTTTAAATTTTCTATCAGATCTGCACCTGATAGTTTAAATTTTCGCGTCTATTAGACTAAAATTATCTTCTTCCGGCTGCCTCTAGAGACTGAAGCTTCAAGTTTCGATCCTGGTGTCATAAAAAATTTTTTTATAATTTCTTTTATTTGTTTCAGGAACAAAACAGTGCTACGATGGACCTCTGCATCTACTAGAGCTGATAAGAAAAGCTCTGAATGAATCACAGTCACAATCGCCACTGACTGAAACCAAAAACAATTCAAAAACCGCCGAGAAATCTAAAGCCGGCAATTCAAAACCTGAGGACAGCGCCAACGATCGGCAGATGAAGATGAAGCAGAAGATGCCTTGATTCGTATAATAAGTAGAACAAAGATCACTGGGACTGTATTATAAAAATAATTGACTTATTCTCTACAAAATCATTTTATGAAATATTTTCTCTAGTAATATTTTTCTTTTTTAATATCAAACAATAAATTTATGTATCATAAGTCATAAGCAAAGTAGTAAAATGTCAAAGGTTACATATTTAAGATGTACGTAAAATAAAGCCTTGTATGTTACTTGTTACACATTCGTCTTATCAACCCCGAAAAAAATTTATTGATAAAATCGATATATTATTTTATAGTCAATAGGTAATCGTTTGAATTTTTTTCAATTCATCTCCGCGGGAGCTACAAATAGCTATACGTCAAACACAAATATCATGTATGCTAACAATAAGTTCAAATAACTTTAGTGTCCCTGACGCAGCCTTCTACTGCTGATCGATATTGTGAATTATAAAATAATAATACTTTTATACTACAACGTTTGTTGCAATATCTATTGTACATGTATAGTTATAGTTACAAATAGAGTAAATGTACTATACATTTATGCTTGGCACGAACATTAAAATGCGTTTTTAAAATAAAATAACAACATACGCGTATTTATATAAATAAAATTACATCATGTACAGTGAGAAATTTTAAAAATTCGTCCAATGTCATCAATTATTTATTATTATAAAAATTAATTTTATTTAATTTAATTAAAGTACTTTGCCAGCGTTCATCACTGGCTAAGTATTTTAATCGAGGTCACATCTCAGCTCAGTATAGACCTAGGGTTGGTAGTAGACCACCAGAGTTATCCGCGTGACCGCTCCCTATCTATCGAGAAATCTTGGTCACGGCATGTGTTACTCTCAGGGTCAAATCTTTATCTTTAAAACCTGATCGATAGTTTCTTTACAGGCTATGCTTCAACCAATAATCCGTACTTGAGGCCAATATTCGTGAGACTTTCAGTGGCTGATACCCGAAGGACTGCCACCGCGACTGCGGCTATCGTGACAGCTCCTTCGAGATACAAAGCGTAAGCTATTCGTACAAACCCTGAAGTTGATGCCAGTCCACCGGCTGCTGTGAAGTCCAGTGGGAAAAGTAGACTCGCTGCCAATGGTCTTGACCTCCCGGCACCGAACCCGAGGATTCCCAAGAGATAATATCCGGCTGTAAATAAAATTTTGTTCACTCAGTTAATATTCACAAGGGAAAAGAAACAGGATCGATACAAATGGATGAAAAATATTTTAAAAGCTTGGGGTAAAATTACCGATCCAGATAAAAGGGATGATTTTAACCCATCGCGGAACGGGGAAGCTGTTGGCAGCCTCGATGTCGTAATCTGCGCCATATTTTCTATGCACGGCGTACCGCTGGAGACGGACAGCAAGAAGAAGACCGAGGTTCAGTATAAGAAGAAAATGCGCCGGGATTCCAATACCAGCGAAGACTACGGCCACTGTCCGACCGGCAGTTGTGCGAGGAACTGGCGCGCCAAAGCCTGTAATTTAAATGTATAGATACATAAACTGAACACTGACACTTGAAGACACAAGTAGAGTATTGAAGGTGTTAAAAATTTGAACGTCAATAAAACGGCAACCTGTTACACACCTAGAGTAGTGAGGAGGGATATAGCGAAGAGCACACAACCGGAAAATGTCCAAAGCTCTCCGCTTTCGCCCCCTTCGCCGTATCCAGAATTGACAGCCGCCAGCAAAAGTTTTTCATGCTTCGCAACGTACTGTCGAACTTTGTTACTCCACAGCGGTTCCATTTCTTCCTCACTGGCCTTTAATTGACGTAACTCAGTAGCCAAACCGACAGCCAAATCTTTCTGCATGTCCTTCAGCTCCAGAACTTGCGCTCTTTCACGTGGTCCCTCGGTCGCGTAAAAAGCCGCGGCTCCAGCTATCGCCCAGAAAGTTAACAGCCACGCGAGACCTAAATACCAACAAATCATCAAAAATTAACAACATTACTAAGAAGATCTATAAATTATTGACCTACCAAATTGACACAGAGAAAGTCTTCCCAAGAATCTTAAATGCTTCCATATTTTCGATGAAGTTCCCGAGTTTTCACTCTCCTCCTCTTCAATTATGTCTTTTAACGTCGGAAAAACTCTTAGCCAGTAAGGGCCTTCATGTTCGCGTGCCTGGATTCCAATAGACTTGATAAATGGCATCCCGTCAGTGTCATTTGTCTGGTGGTCTTTCAATTCAATTGTCAAGTCTTCCGATACAGTTCTCGAACCCAAGGACACGGGAGTGCCTAAAATAACAATAACACAAATAATAACAAAACCGGATCTTACTCAATGACGCGAAAGGATGATACTGAGGATAAAATGTCCACCGATAATTTTCCTTGATAAAAGTATAGATAACAATTATAAATTATAGCTAATCGATTCAAAGTATAAATCGTGACGCACTAGCATACATTTAGCACACACAGTGATGATAAATACTCACATCAGTTTATTTATTGCAATAATTTATGCATGACACATTTTACGATAAAGTGATTGATGACACACTTGAGATAATGAATAAATAATTGTCATCAATGATCGTGAAATGTAAAACAAATCGATTTTGACAGACGGTTACAGATAAATTTTGTTAACAGACAAGTGTCAGACAAAGTTTGCTTACTTTGAATTAAATGAGTAATTAAGTTGATTGGTATGAGTGCAATTATCAGTAGCGACTATGCTAGTGCTAATCAAATGTATGTGTGTTAAGTGACGTCGATGTTATATAGTTACCCGAGGCACAAATAACGTCAGCATCATCCTCGTCGTCTTCACGCCTCTCAGTCATACTAAGTTTAAGCTCAGTGACACGTGCACGATTTACTCTAGACGACTCTCTCGTGACAACTCGTGGTCTCGGATGCACCGAGTTTGCGATTCGCGCAACCCGGTGCGCACGTCGACGCGAGGGTAAATTGTTGCTGCCAGATAATAAATGTGACACTGAGACTGTTCGGGTAAACTTTTCTCCTGACAAAACATTTGTGCGGGAGCTCCGTCGTTTTATTTCCGATGGCTCTCGATGACTGATAAATCCTACTGAGGGTGATGACAAACTAACTGATGACGATGGTCTCACTAACGATGGAGGCACCGGAAATTCCGGGACGTTCATAGACACGATCGCTGGTACTGACTAACACGTCAGATTTATCTGCAAGATTGTAAATTATTTAACTAGTATAGTTACTTGTAATGACAGTTATTATATATATTACTGTACAACTGTTGTCTTAAAATACTCACGCGTTTCATCATGATTTCAAAATTTTCCAGTTACTCTCAATCAGAATTATTTTATTTCTCGTAAGCCAGTGACTGAGTAAAATTATTTCGGGACTTTATTTTATTTTGGGCAAAATTATGATTCACTGGATTTTATTTGTAACAATAGACGACGGCGATTGAAGTAAGGGCTGCCCAAGAAAGTCTAGTGATCGCCGGTTTCACATAAAAAAATTTATATTGTGACGCGGTGGTGTCACGAGCATGCGCTGATAATCGGATACAACCGCGCAAATATACCGCGGGAAATTATACTAATTCAGTACATGCTTTACATATATATACACTCATAAATCTATATATATATTTATAACTTATAACATTGTTTTCCGTATGCCCTTTCCGCGCAAACGTCACATTTATTTTCCAACAATATGTGAATACTTTTATGATTTAAAACATTTGTTAATAAAGTAAATAGAGTAAATTTTGAGAGTTAAATCACTGAAATAAAGGTTGCTATGAATGTTTATTATTAAACTGGAGGTCATGACTACCCCACACTTACAAGTGATGAGTAGTCGATTTAAAATATAGCACTGAGTTTATGATCAATGACCCAATGATATTTAACTGGTATTTTTAAACTTTATACAGAAAAAAAAAATTTTTTCCCGCGAAAAATATTTTGAATTACGAATTGGAGAAAAAAATTTATTATCGCCTCAAGAAAATTTTTGTTTTTAATTTATAATTTAAAAAAATTCTTTTTTTCATGTATGAGTAATTGATTTATCGATTGAACATTTTTTTGGTGAAATAAAATATAATTTTTGAAGGGAAAGTAAAACTTATTAATTGTGTTATGATTCTGTCAATCAAACCGCTGGGTCATTACACTTTCTCGCGGGAATCCCGTTGGCGGTAAGATCGATTAGGGCATTTATGGGGGTGTAATTATCCGCATGCGGTATATGTGGGTATTAATTTAAAAATGGATAAAACATAATTACTGAGTTTAATTAACTTTTATCGATCGTTTTTATCAAGTTAAGATATTATAAAAATATAAAAACTGTCTATAGTGAGTTTGAAATGTGTCAGATCTGAAGATGACTGACGGGAGTTTTTAAACTTCATTTTAAATTATTTCCTTTCATCATCTTTTTATTTTATAACTAAATTACCTAACAGTAAACTTCAATAAACCGAGTACAGGGTGTGAATTCAAATTCTTTCGGCCCTGAGACTTGCGCTTGCAATCAAATCGATCGTAAAATCAGCGTTGCTGCAAGTGAACTCGGTTGGGTCAGTAAGACTAAGGAGTACAAGACCTTTGATGGATTCGCGTACACAAAATCATAATAATTATAATTATGATTATTATTATTTAAACAATTAAAGGAATGCGTGGATACCCGCGTAGATTAATATTCGTAGTCGGCATCGCGCTATTTCTTTTACTGAGTACGCGTCTGTTAATTGGTCGTAGTCTTGTACTTCCGCTGGATGATGACGCAGCATCATCATTTTCACCTCGTGGTCCAGATAATTTCATCCAAGAGCCATCGAGAGGATTTGCGCGTGCGTATGCACCTGGAATGTACATGAGAGGTCAACAGCCACTGAATAATTGCGCCTGTGCTTGGAAATACGAATTGCCTTTTTTATTTTCATACCCGGTTAATGAAATTCGGTATACACCTCAAGCAGGTGAGGATGGACCGTATCGAGTTTTGCCGTTTGTCATTCGGAGTAGTGTTGAGTCGGATGGATCAAAACCATTCGCTAGATTGACTCTGTGTACTCACGCGACCGCGGATTTAGTTTACAATGTCGTCGAATTGGTCAAGCGATGGGAAGGTCCAGTTAGTCTTGCTGTCTTTACACCAGGTCGAGATGCTGAACTGGCTGTACGTCTACTCGACAGAGCTTGCCGCTGTGAGCCTCAAATGCACAAGGTTCGATTTATTTTAAAAAATAATTATCAAGTATTAAAAACATTTATTTTCTTTAGCTTTCCGTCCACCTGATATTTCCAGCAAACCTTCAGCCGATCATCAAAAATAATTATCTCGCCGAAGATGGAGACTGCTCGGCGCTGGACCTTCACTGGCAACTCCAGGAGTCTTTGACAGACAGAAAAGACCGAGGACTCACTTATCCAATAAATGTAGCGCGAAATGTCGCGAAAAGTCTCGCGATGACATCCAGAGTCTTGGTCTCAGACATTGAATTATTGCCCAGTGATAAATTGGCATCAGGATTTCTGAAAATGATCGACGGACAGCCGCCACGCAAAGGACTTGCATTCGTAGTTCCAGTATTTGAAATTGAAGAGACCCAGCAGCCGCCTAAAAATAAACGAGAATTAATGGCTGCGATAAATAAAGACCTCGCTGTATATTTTCATAAATATATGTGCATACATTGTCAGCGGTTTCCTGGTATCACAAAGTGGATGTTGAGACCAGACCCAGGACGAGTGAAACCACTGATTGTAACTCGACGGGAGTATCCGCACCATCGATGGGAACCAGTTTACATTGGGACTCAGGACGATCCTCTTTACAACGAAAATATGACTTGGGAAGGACGTCAGGAAAAAATGTCACAGGTTTTATTTATTTTATGTTAAAAAAAAATTAATTACAAGCTAACAGACCTAGTACTTGATCAAGGAACTAGTATTCGATCACCCCATATATTTGTATAATTATAAATATACAAATACATGAGTAATCGAGTACGGTCTTTTAATTAAACTAATAATTATTTACAGATGTTAGAAATGTGCTTGATGAATTATCAATTAATAATTCTCGATGGAGCTTTTCTTGTCCACACACCGGGAATAAAAAGAAAGACTTATCAATTGAATCCATCCAAATCAACATTTGAACGTACTCAGGAAATGCTGAACGCTCAAATATATCAAAGCATTACGCATAATTTGCTCAACCAATATCCGATAAATCGTAAATGCAGACAATAGAACTTCAGGTTTACAATAAATAAAATATTAAATATATAAATAGATATATGATTAGTTAAAGCGAAGATATAAAATTATATTATTTTTAAACCGCGTAAATTTTAAGAGATAAAAAATATTTTAGCTTCTTTCTACTAAATATTTAACTCAATTAAATTCTAAACACTTGCGACAACATTTTACGTAATACAATAATGCCTTCATTGCTACATACATGACGTAGACTTTTGTCTAAATAATCTATTAATAAATAATCGTAAATAAATAACAAAGTTAGTTAGTAAAAAAAATACAGTAGGTATTGAATAATTATTTTAAGACAGTCGGTGCTTGGAACATTTTTTTATTTGTTCTCAATCTTTTTTAAGAAAGTAATAAAATAATAATAATAATAATATTAATAATTATTAATAGTGTTCAATTAGAGATAACAATTTATTGATCGCCTGATAATGGCCAATGCCGCATGCAGCAACTTGTCGGGGTCTACCCTCAAGTATTTATTTGTCTCACTTAATATTTTTCTTTATTCCCTTTATTAAATTCATTAATTTTTTTAACTATACCACAGCATTTACAGTTAATTTATCCAGATATTTTCTCTTGTTATCTATTTATTTCTTTTACACATCAATATTTTCGTCTTGCCGCTTAACGACTCAAGCGGGACTAAATAAAAATGTCTATTGTAATTTTTTGTTAATTAAAATGACGTCTAATTATTTGATTATTTTTTTTTTCTTTAATTATTATAAAGATATAAAAGCGTCGGTTTTGTTAATAGTACTCATTAATAGTTAGCAACAATTGATAATAAATAAAAAATAAACAAGTAAAAAACTTGATCGATTTTTAGTGGACCAGCGTCGAAAAAAATAATAATAATAATTGATTAATTAATTAGGCTAATAGAAACGTTCAAACAATAATAATTGTAATTAATTATAATAGTAATAAGTAATAATTAATAATTAAAATAATAATGATAATAATTATAATAGTCAGCGAAATCGTATACGAAAGAATGCAAAATGCTCAACAGTTAATTACACTTAACATTACGTACTTTCGTTATTATCGTTACTTTACAAGACTATTTTTTTTTTAATTATGTATAAAATATAATTTATTTGTATATAAGATATAGACATGGCGTTTGTGGCGAATTGTTAAAATAAGACGCTTAAAAATTCTACAAAAATAATTTAATTTTATAATAATAAAAATTTTGCTTCTTCTCTAATTAGTATCATTTTTTTTATTCGTATTAATTGTAATTGTACGCAGAGTAAACAACTTGTTTAGTTTAGATACATGGATAATTAAAAATTATTAATTTATATCATTAAAAGTAATTAATAAACTTAAAACATATATAATTTACAATATACTTGTGATTGTATTATCTGTAAATAAATTTAAATAAATTGATATTTTTTCTGCTTATACTATAGTGTATTTAAATTGAAAAATTTTATTTTTAAAAACTAGTTTCCCTGACCTTGACATACATGTCAGTATTTTTTTTTTTTTTTTTTCATTTATTATTATGAGTAAAAAATGAAGTAAAATAAAAATAAAAATACATAATCGATATTAAGATTAATTATAAATTTTTTCATGATAAGATATTAAAAAATAATTGTGTAATACTTAAAAATTGAATAAGATTAGCATGCATAGAAAATTTTCAAAATATGTTATGGAAAAAAAAATTTCATTGAGATATGCAATGATTAATTTTAAAATTGCAATGCTAACTAATCATTATCAATTCAAATTATTTTTTTTTTATAGAAAAAAAATAATAGAGTTAATGATTCACTATTTTATTAAAAAAAAAAATTAAAAATTCAATCAAAGAAACACTTTCAGAAAACTAGTTCACGCTTACGTTTAAAAAAAAAAAAAAAAAAAAAAAAAAAAGTAATAAAACAAAAAAAAAAAAACTTAAAATTTACATTATAATTTTAATAATTTATGAATATTTTACTCTGCGTATACTAAAAATTCGAATTTAAAAATTTATTATTATGTTTAATTTGTCTCTAAATTTTAAATATTTAAATTGTTTTACTTGCTAACTAAAATTAATGAGATATCACAACAAAAAGGCACCTCTAGGAACCAAATATTTTTGTCATCACTTAATCACAAAAACAATAAAGCATGTGTGATGATTAATTTTAAAAATTAGTTGTACTACTGCTACGATTAACTTTTTTTCCCAAAGCTCGTGTTGATGCTCTTGTAGCCGTCTGTCGTAATTGATAACCACCAGAATTAATATTATTATTATTATTATTACTGAGGGCTGCAACATTTGGTGCAATTTTTTTAATACATTTAGCGGCTTCTTGTAATTGTTGTGTTAGAATTTGATTTTTTAATTTTTCGGCATTCAGTTCACGACGTAATTGAGCTTTGGTTTTGTTTCCAACAGGACATAATACTCGGTGCTGGATCAGTGATAATGCTGATGGTCTTGTTTCGGGATTTGGATGAACCATTAACTGTAACAATAAAAACATTAATAAAAATTAATTTTTTTCTAACAAAAAAGATCTTCAAAAAATATTAAATAAATAAAAACTCACTTTTAATAAATCATTTAGGTCTCGACTGTGCTGAGGTAGTTCCAGAAGATTTCCCTTCCTGATTTCATGCCACAAAGGACCGTTTTTTGGTAAAGGACCTCCTCCTCCAGCTTCGTAAACAGTTAAGCCTAACGCGAATATATCAGCTTTGGTAAGATGTGAAAAATCTTCTTGCAAAATTTCAGTTGGTAAATATCTACAGTCTCCCTCTTCAACCTGAGGGTCATTTATTGAGGTAACATGTCCAAGATCACCAATTTTATACGTTATTTCTTCTTCAATAGTTTCTTCTTCATCAAAACCATCGTCCGCAGAGTCATAATTAACAGAATGCATTGGTTTTTCTTTTGTTATAAATATATTACCAGGTTTAATGTCCATGTGCACGAGTTGCATGCTGTGTATATACCGCAAACCTTCCGCAACATGGAGCAGCAATTGTCGTAATTCAGGTTCCGAGAACGACCTGCCTTCCTTTCTAAGCTGTGTAATTACATCGGCCAAACTGCCGCCGTTGCAGTACTCGTTTTGAATAATCATGTGATTATCTTCCGCCCAAGCTGAATAATACCGTACGACATGCTGATGTTTACCGAGAACAGCATGTGCGTATACTTCATTCAGAGCAGTTTTCTCACTTACACTACCAGCCACCGGTTTTAAACTTTTTTTAATCGCATATACACAACCATCTAGTCTATTAATGCATTTATACACTGATCCGAATTCACCAGCTCCAATCAGTCCTTCCTCAAGAAACTCTTGATGATATCTTGGTATATTTGACTCTTGAAGTGCCACTCGTTTCGTCGGATTTTCCACTTCGTGGTCTGACTCCCCTGAATCCGCGAGATCAAACTTGGGTATTCTCATGTCCGGCGATCTAAAATATTTGAATTTTAAAATTAATAAAATGGTAATTTAATTTTAAAGTTAATTATTTTTAAAAAAATATACTGACCCATTGAGACTGCGCTTGGACCTACTCCGCTTTCGGGCAGTAATTAACATGCCATTGGGAGTGAAAGGATTTACATTCACCGCGGGTTTATCAGGCTTCAGAAGAAACCCCGAGGACAGAGATCTCGGCTTGTCTGATGGAAACAACCTGGTACATTTTGCCGGTACTGGAGTATGCATTGTGCTTTTTTCTACTAATGTTTTGGGGGTTGCCGGCGAATCAAATAACCTGAGAGCTCGGACTCTTTTGTAAGGTGGACTGCTGGCCATAGCAACTTTTGACTGGGGACCATTGTCTCTATAAGGATTTCTAATTCCTATAGGGCCTGTAAATAGATTAATTACTCTATTAGCTTAGCTGTTAAAAAACATTATCTTAGAATTAGGTGAGGCAGCTTCTGTTAATCGTTATTGTGTCTTACCAGCACGAACCCAAGAACTTTGCTGGCACCAATGGCCTCAAGATTAGAAAGTTTAGCGGTCGGAGGTTTTAAAACCGATAAATCTACTTTTTAAAAAACCCTTTTTCTCTCGCGGTTGACTAACTAAAAATAGAATACCGTGAAACTATAGAGAGAATGTTCTCACGATTTTAACGATTACTCAGACTCGCTAGTTATTTTACATATTTGAATTTTAAATACGAAATTTCAGATCTTGGGTTTCTGGCTTTTTCAGACACAATAATTCCCACTGATTTATTTTCACTCAAAGTGTAACTGGTACAGAAAATTGACTAGATAATATTTCAATTTTACTTGTACCTTTAACTCGGAGTGAAAGTTTTTTAAAAAATTCATGCCACTTTAACGTAAATCTTGAATTTTAAAAAACTGACTTTATTTTGGTAGACAATTAGTTTTAAAATAAATAGTTAAGTACAGAAAGAAATAGTCTAAAACATAAATTCCGCCCTTTAAAATTGCCTTTCGTACACTAATGATTATCTTTCGTACTATTGTTTGGCCTGGCGCTATACGAAGCATTTCGGTTTCGTGTTATTGAATCCTTTGTGTGAAAATCATGCCGTTAAATTTTCAACAGATATTATGAACTAATTGGCAAGACCAAATTGCATAATCAATCGTTCATAATTCTGTGTAATTTATCTCCGTTTTATTTTTTTTATTTTCAGCAGGCAAATTATCGTAAAACTTACTTTTTATATCGAGTGCCATCGCCGTAGGCAATATTATCCTGTACAATATACTAATTATTTTTTTAATTTACTGATTTATTTTTAAATAAATCACTATTTTTTTTTCTTACTAAAATACTAATAATTTTTTAAACCCTGTTACAAAAAAAAAAACAAATACTACAAAAAAAAGCGTAAAAAATACACTTTGGTAAAAAAAAAATCACGAAAAAATAATAAAGACAAACACGTAAAATCACAAAATGAAAATAAATAAAAAAAAAAATAAATAAATAAAAGCAAGATGACACAAATTATCCTCTGGAAAACTGATATCTTCAAGATGATTAGTAGAACCAAAAAAAAATTATTTTTTTTTCGGCGTATTACTTAGAAATGGTATATGACGCAGGTATATATATGTATAGGTATAAACGGCACACACAAAATGCGTCCATAGCGTCCATTAAACTGATGGACTAACCTGTCACAACTACTGCCGGGGTTGTTTTACAGTCAGCAATACTGTCAGGAGTATTACTTTCACTGTCACTGCAATCCATCGATTGTCCAAATGATAATTTTCTCTGAAGTGGTGAAAATTCTTCGGCGGACAAATCAAGATGATCATCTACATCGCATCCCGAGCTATTTGTACGACAGCTGATATTCAACTCCTCGTCTTCAAAATCATCAGCATCAAAATTCAACTTTTGGACAACATCCATCTCCATTTAATGATACATATGTACAACAAACTCCACAAAAAACAAAATAAACTTTTAAAAATAATCAGTACACTCACCAACCACTGGAATTTTTTTTTTCCAATATTAATTATTTTTAAAAAATATACGCAACACAAATTCGTTTTTTCAAACCAGACTATTAGTCACCGCACGCTACGAACGTTATGGCGGGTGGCGCGGTGTCCCGAAGCTTTATTCACATTCCACCAATTGCATTTCCTCTTATATACGTTTATATACGTTCTGCTTAAATGTATAGTATATCCTCGTGTCCTATTGGCCTTCACAGACACAATGGTTCCCGATTACCAGCGACATCTACAACTTGGATTTTAAAATATCTAAATACTACTCTGTAGTTCAAGTTGACTATTTTTAAATTTAATTCATATCACTGTCCTTTTCAAGCGACTACACTCACACACACACACACACACACACACACACACACACACACACACACACACACACACACACACACACACACACACACACACACACACACACACACACACACACACACACACACACACACATTTGAATGCAGGTATAAAACTCAAACTGATGCACGAGATATATAAAATGTATGTTAAACTAGATTTATTATATTTGTTCAAGGTTTCTTTTCTCTATGGACCCATCCTTTATTCAGATCATTTCTGCTCACAATCGTCTTTCCTTTCTAATAAAAAGGAAAAATAAACCTGGACTATTTTCGAAATCTAGACCCGCCTTAATTTAAATAATCAAACCTGGGTAAATTAATTTAAAAACAATGTTAGTAATTTAATTTAAATTTAAATTTAAATTTAGATTTAAATTAATATTTTTAAAAAATTTTAGTTTTCTGTGATTTCAAATTTTTAAAAATTTAAAATTAATTTGACGTAGTTTTGCAGAAAAAAATTTATCACGAAGAAAGGATCCTTGCGTCAGGGTTTTAAGTTTTGTAAAGTAGTATAGAGACTAGGTAACAATAAAGTAAAAAAAAAATGTTGGTTTGGTTTGAGAGCAGCTGCAACCTGTGGCATGCGTACGAGATACAAGAGCTGAGGGCTTTTTTGGCAGCGGCTGCACGCGGCTCGAGGGTTTGCTTTTAGTTGTTTGGTGGGGGATGCCAGAGGGGATGCGAGAAAAATTTAAACGTAATATATGTGCGTACCTGTATGTGATACAAAGAATTTTGTAAGACACATTCGTGTAGGAGGAGAGAAACGATGGGGTTTGATGAACACTTTTAACTGACTGCTATTTTACTCTATTCAAACTACTCGTAATCAGAAGTTTGTATTTGTAAGCAAAAACAAACTTTCCCCTTCTATTTTTTATCAGCTTGGTATATATATATTTATATAAATATGTACATGTATATGTAATGTAAAGAGCAGACCCAGTGGTGAGGGTACAGACAATCAATTCATTTAAAACACAAACAGTAAATAATATATATTATACATAAAGAAAAATAAATATAATAATATATGTATGTATGTACGTATGTATGTATATATGTAGAAATTGAAGAAGCGAGAGCTAGTCGATGTTTTTGTCTGCCACATCAGCTGTAAGAAAATAATAGTACACAACTAACATGTATACGAACGATAACAAAATGCCAGAGCAAGAAGACATCGGGATTATGATAAACGGTGATGATGATGATGACTCGATGCTCAGTCAAAAGCAGACTCCCACAAATGGGTAATTTTTTACTCTGAATATTATTTTTTTCTTTGTGTTTACCATATGTTTATTTACAACCTAACCTCACTCTCAAGTTTTGGTTGTCATTTTTTTACACCAGGCAGGTGCTCCGAGAGAAAAAAGATTTGTTTTTTTACCGCAATTTAAGATGATCGCAGTGATATATATGAAAACAATGTCGAGCTTAATTATGCGCATACTATTTTGTACGTTGAAATTAATTAATTTTTTTTTTATTTAGATTCAACTTTTTGCAACTTCCCCAATTACCATTGAATCAAATCGGATACCCACAGGCTCAAGCATGGATCCAACATCGGAAAGCAACTCTCAGACCGTGGAGTTTGTTTTTGAATACAAATAACTTCCGCGCTCCTCCGAGTATCAGTAGATTTAG
This sequence comes from Microplitis demolitor, assembly GCF_026212275.2. NCBI lineage: Eukaryota > Metazoa > Arthropoda > Insecta > Hymenoptera > Braconidae > Microplitis > Microplitis demolitor. Next base: position 18,883,946 of record NC_068545.1, on the reverse strand, counting down.
CAAGAGAGTCATGAAGAATATTGAGTACTTCCAAAGTAATTACTTCTTTGTTTTCATTGGATTAGTAGTTTACTGTCTGTAAGTATAATCATTAAAAAAACTACTCCATTTAATGTCTAATTGAATCTCGTTGTTTAGAATCACGTCTCCACTCCTACTACTCGCTGTCGCAGCTTCCCTGGGTACTTGTTACAAAGTATCTCAAAGACACGCACGCCAGGAGCTCATGATTGTCAATCACAAATTAACTCTAGCTCAAGTTTACATGCTAGTTGGAATTTGTTCACTGCCGCTGTTTTATTTAGTTGGAGCTGGTGCCATTCTGTTTTGGGTTCTCGGTAAATTTTAAATCCGGATGAGAAATGAGGGTAAAAATAAAAAATAAAATAATTAAAATTAAATTACTTTATCAACAGGTGTTTCTTGGTGTTTAATCACCTTCCACGCGGCGTTGTACAACATTGACTCTGTTTTGTGTCCCGGGGAAGACGAACTTAATTCCTTAGTTATGCAGGAAGTGTAAGCGTCACTAATTAATGATACTGAAGTTAACTGACATCTAATTTTTGGAATTTTTCAAAAAACTAGTTGAAAATAAAATCCAAAAATTTTTAATTGTCTGTTAAATTCAGGATCATACTAATTAATATTTAAAAGAAGTTATCAATCTCCTTAATTAATATCTACGATTTATAATAATGGAGACTAAATTAATTTTTATTTAAATGATAATTATCCAAATAATATTTATTAATATACATAAAATACGTCTTGCAATATAATAGTCAATTAGATAAATTACTAAGTATTAATATAAATTTTGATATTATTTAATATGTAAATTAAAGCAATAATAAAAATAGTAAATAAATGTAGATAAAAATATTTATTATTTTTTGGGCTGGTACTGGTAAAAAAATCTCATCTCTATCTGCGATGAGTCAGTACATAAACGGCACAGGTGACGCCAATGGAGACCAGGTGTTGGTGGTTATTATATATATATACAACCACGAATTTGCTGACCTTCACTTGGACGCAAAAAATAAATTTAAAAGTCCCTCCAATCAGACGTGGGTTGTATGTAGCAAAGCTGAGGAGGATGAGGTACTGAAAATCCTACGTCGATCTTAAATTCAGCGCACCTGCTTTTCAAACCGCCCCTTTAAAGTCTTCAATCTTCCTCTATCTTACCTAAGATTCATTTAAAAGTCCTTTAAAAACATCTTTATATTTTTTATTTATTTTTTCTGCGCTCAAAATAATATACTTTACAAAAATACTGGCATTTAAATTTAAATCCGTTACACTCTTAAATACAAGTAAGATAAAAATACCCAATTACTGACACTTCATTTTACTTTTATTGCTTTTTAAATTACCTTTAATATTATTCAAAAGCTATAAATATTTTTAAAATATATAAATATAAGAATTTACAATACAGAAGACAATTAATTTAATTGATAGAAGTAACAGATACAGAAAGGCCCAAAAATTGATCAATAATTAAAACTAATAAATTGTAAATAAATTATAATATTGAAGTTACTTTTTATTTAAAAAGATGTTTAATATTACAATTTATTTTTGTATAGATAAATATAAAGGCAACATATAATAGGACATTGTTTTACCATCCGTCCAAGTGATTTAAATATAGCCGCTAAAACATCTCGAATAACTCTCGAACTGAATCAATGTAAAAAATAAAACAGCTGTTGTCACGGTTTATTAGTCAGTAACTAACACGCGGTCATGTTCACCAGTCGCGTAAATATAATAATGAGTAAGTAAACAATATCAATGATCCTAAAATTACCAGACAATTCAAAATTTTCGCATATCTTTTTCAACACTTCAATTAAAAACAAAAAAAAAAAACTAAAAATATGCACATGTAGAAATTTAAAAAATCTGCAGGTGCATTTTTTCAAAATACTTTTTTTTTCAAATTTATCATTTTTAAAAAAATTTTAAAATTATTAGACGGGTAATTTTAGTGTCATACAAAATTGTTCATTGATTTTATAAATTATAACTTGTGAAATAATTATAAAGGTCATTACTGATAGCTTGATATTTATATATATTATGTATATATGTATTTTTTTTAGGTAATAGAAATAATTATATTTTTTGACGTCTTGACTAAATATATAATGATTATCGAGTTTGTTGGTTGTGATGCCGTTAGATTTACCCCAGCTGGATGATCAATTTATTTTTATATACAAATTATTATATAGTATATGCAGAGTTTCGATTCAACGACAGCTTCCTTTAGTTTGTTAAAGTAAATAATTTTATTGTACTTTGATATTCAGTATCATTGAGATGATAAAAATGTCCTTGATGTTTTATTGTCGTTAAATTTATTGTTGTATGTATTGCAGTTTAATAATAATTTTATAAATGGAAGAAGACGATAGTGATAAGACGGAAATAGTGGGTAGGCAAAGTCACAGTACCTCACCCAGCATCTATCGATCCACAAGTAATCTCAATAAGGGATCTCAGCAAACTATTTATTACAGTGTTAGAAATACTATGTACGAAGATGCGTTGAGTGAAATAGATAATGGGAATGAAGAAAACGTAAATTGTATGACTACGGATGATGAATCTTGTACTGGAAGAGGAACTGAAGAAACAATAATTGATGGAAGTTGTCAAGATGTAAGGGCAGATAAATTTTTCTCTGGTCAATAGTAAATTTTATTTGTACTGTAGTAAAAAATTTTATTATAGTGATAAATAAATAAATTTTTCACTTTTATTTAGTTTGGACCCGAAGACGAGACGTTAAATTTATATTTTACTGATGGAATTCGATCTATTGATTTTGTTATTGTATGGGATGAGCATGACGAGGAGGCCATGTCATTACGGTGTACAGAGTTTAGGAAGGTAATATAAGTAACAAAAATTGCAAATCATTTTAAAAATTAAAATGTCGAAAAACATTTCATCTTCCGTTATCTTTTTTTTAAAACTTATTGTTTATTGTATTCGTACTGTTTCGCATTTAAAGATTTTTGAAGAAAACTTAGAATTAGAGGGTCTGCAGTTGGAGTATGAATCGCCAGAGCCGAGCGGTTTAAGATTTATTAAGATTCACGCTCCCCAGGAGGTCCTGAGACGTTATGCGGAAATACTTAAGCTGAGATTACCAATGAAAGAGTTAATAACCGGTCCGTCGACATCATCTCTACGAAGCAATACGATAATGCGTGAAGTCAACAGCTGGATAACTAATTTTATGAAGCATTATTACGTAGACACGACTATTTTTCCTAAAATAAAGCATCGTTTTACTGCCGTATACAGTCGTGATAAAGAATATTTATTTGATTATGATATCCCGGAGTTTTTCACACCTGCCACGCACTCGAGGATCGTACAATTTATTCTAGATCGTACTAAATTTACAAAGAACAAACAGGACGATTTTGCATTTGGGATTGACAGGCTTATTTCTGAGCATGCCTACGTAGCGGCATATCCACTTCACGATGTAAGTTTTATTGTATCATACATTTTTATTCAATGGCTAGATATATAGATCTATAGATCTCAGTAAAAGCTCTATAGTTCCTATAGAAATAGTTACGAACAGCTGTTTCTTTAAACGTCTCTCCTTTCGTCTAACTGCATATATACATATACATAGTTATATTTACAGCCTGTGCTATGCCATGGGCATTTAAACGATCCCGGAAAATTTTATAAAAATTTAAAGGGACAAAATATGAAACGTCACTGTTGTAAATTATACTTGGTAACATTGACCCTTTGTTGTAATGTTGACAAATCGTTATGTCCAAGGCGTCTGGCTAATAGTATTGCTAGTAATAAACCTACACTAGTTATAATAAGAATTATAAATCCATATCTAAGGGTATTACTCATTTCAACAAAGACAAGTCTATTGTACGGCAATTAAATACAAGCTAGGGTCGGGCGATGGTGGATTGTACCTATAGCTGATCCTTGACCTTCATAATTACTTTTAAAATTTACTATCTGTTTACCTAGTCATTGACTTTATGATCCACTATCTGCATCGTAAATCTTGTAACACAAATTCAAATTCTATGTACATTTATTTTTTATTATCTTACGGTAAATTTTAAAAACTGGTACCGTAATAAATAATTTATTTTCCTCAGGGCAATTTACACACGCCAGCATCTATGAGATATTTGTTATACACTCACTGGGCAAGTCTGAGAAAATGTTTTCATTATCAGCCTCTGGACTACATAAAAGAATATTTTGGAGTTAAAATAGGATTGTACTTTGCTTGGCTTGGGTTTTACACTCACATGCTGGTACCAGCAAGTATAGTTGGTCTCATTTGTTTCATTTACGGATGCTTGACCCTTTACACAAATCAACCAAGCGAAGATATTTGTAATGGTAATAAATCAATTTACATGTGTCCACTCTGTGATCACATTTGCGGTTACTGGGATCTGAAAGAAACTTGCCTACATGGCAGACTAACATATCTATTTGACAATCCGTCTACTGTTTTTTTTTCAATCTTTATGTCTCTATGGGCAACATTATTTCTTGAGCTGTGGAAAAAATACTCAGCCGAAATAACCCACAGGTGGGATCTGACGGGTATAGATGCTCAAGAGGAACATCCGCGACCTCAATACTTAGCAAGACTGGCTCACATTAAAAAAAAAGCTATCAATGTGATAACAAATGCAGCGGAGCCCAAAGTTCCATTCTGGAGCATGAGACTTCCAGCAACGATTTTAAGTTTCTCTGTTGTTTTATTACTGATCACAGTAGCGATGGCTGCTGTGATGGGAGTTATTTTATACAGAATGTCTTTATTAACAACTCTGAGTGTTTACGGACACTCAGCGATCACAAGTAACGCAATTTTATTCACAACTGCCACTGCAGCGTGTCTCAATTTATGCTGCATCTTTTTATTCAACTGGATCTACATTTGGCTGGCTGAGTATCTCACAGAACTAGAGCTTCTTCGTACCCAAACGGAGTTCGATGATAGTTTGACATTAAAAATTTACCTTTTACAATTTGTCAATTACTACGCATCGATATTCTACATTGCATTTTTTAAGGGTAAATTTATTGGACACCCTCGTACTTACAATAGATTTTTTCGGTATCGGCAGGAAGAATGTGGTCCCGGTGGCTGTTTAACTGAACTCTGTATTCAATTGAGTATTATTATGATTGGCAAACAATTTATGAACTCATTGTTGGAAATGTTATTTCCGTTGTATTACAAATGGATTAACACCTGGAAAGTTCATATCAAGTCTACTGAAAGTGTTAAGAAAAATGATAAATTTATTTTGAGAAAACACTTGCCTTGGCTCAGAGATTTCAAACTTGTAGAATGGGGACCCAGGAGTTTATTTCCTGAATATTTAGAAATGGGTAAGCCTGAAACTTTTTTTAAAATTAATTGTTTAATTTAAAAATGTATCAAGTCTTAATTGAAATAAATATTTGACTTGCAGTTCTACAGTATGGATTCATCACAATATTTGTAGCAGCATTTCCTCTGGCACCTTTCTTTGCACTGATAAACAATATTTTTGAAATGAGACTAGACGCGAAGAAACTGCTAATCATGTACAGAAGACCTGTAGGCCAGCGCGTTAGAGATATTGGCATTTGGTATAGAATTTTAGATTCAATTTCAAAGTTGTCAGTAATTACAAATGTATGTAGAAAGTATTTAAAGTCATTTATTTATTATTAGACATGACTATTAATTGATAAATATTTTACCAGGCCTTCATTATAGCATTCACGTCAAATTTTATTCCTAAACTAGTTTACCAGTTGAAAATTTCTGATAATTACTCATTGGAAGGTTTTTTGGAGTACTCTTTATCAAAATTTAACACGTCTGATTTTTTAAGTGAACATAGACCATTAATCAATACGTATCAGGAGGACATTGAAATATGTCGTTACCCAGATTTCCGTGAATCACCAACTTCTCCCAATAAATATAATTTTACAAATATTTACTGGTATATTCTTGCGGCGAGACTTGCATTTGTCGTAGTTTTTGAGGTAATTATTATTAGTGTTAATAATTTAGGTCTATAAAAATAAAATTTATTATTGTTTTTTAAATGTAGAATGCTGTTGCTCTTGTAATGATTTTTGTACGCTGGTGTATCCCGGACATAAGTCCTAAACTTGCGGACAAAATTCGCCGGGAAATATACATCACTAATGAAATAATTATTCAGCATGAAGCACAACGGGCATGCTCAAGGTCGTCTGCTGCAGACGAACCTGAAGTAGTACGAAGACGAGCGTACACTTATGAAAATTCGGATAGATGGAACCGGGTCATGAGAGATTCTCTTACCATGGCTGAGTTTGATCTAGAAGTCCATGGAGCTCCATCTTCACCAGTCAGAACGGGTCCAGCTGCTCTCTGATAAACAAAACTCACTCTACCTTAACTTAAAATAAATACTCATTTTAAAAAATGTTTACACTCGTAAACATGTGATATTATAAATAATGTGGAATATATTATTTTTCGATACTTCAGAGCGATCTATTTAAAAATATTTTTTTGAATATCCATAGACATTTACAATATATGTTTACACGCTTAGTTTATTTGAGAGATGATATAAATGTTGATCAATTAATAAAATTTTATCAATTCAATATAAATCATTTATTTTACTCTGCGGTCATAAAGTCAATGATCTCTGTGATAATTGTCTGTATGATAATGGAACAGTTACAGGATATGCCTGTGATGATGTCATACTTCGGTGATAAAAGCCGGTGACCGGGAAAGTTGAAAATCCTGTGGTCAATCCTGAGGAATTTTTTTTTTCAATGGATTGACTTTACATGAATTCTATGATAAACTTCTGAAATTTATTATAGAAACTCAGAAAAATTGTGATTACTCTACTTTGATAAAGTTAGTAAACTGTAAGTAAATTATGAAATTTTTTTCTAGAAACAGAAAAATTAAATTGTTGTTTTTTACCCCTTAGGAGTTTTCCATACGTTTGTAATTAGTGTATTTTGAATTCATGATTCCGATTTATGATCCCGCTGAAAGTATGACTCTGAAGTTAGCAGTCAATTAAAAATTTTCAAATTTTTTTTCAACAAATTGCAAGAAAAAAGAACTAAAAATATGCACATGTAGAAAATTTAAAAAACTATAAGTGCAATTTTTCTAAATTTTTTGTTATATAATTTCTTTTTGAAAAAAAAATCTGAAAATTTTTAAACGTCCGCTAACTTCAGTACCGTCTGAAAGTATAAAATTGTGCACTAGCGCCCCCGCGAAATATGATAGAAAAACTGTTCAAAAGGTGGCGTTAAAACCCTGTTCTAGTGAAACTTTTCCCCTCTTTAAAATTAGTAAGTTGCAGTTTAATCATATGCTCCATGCTTTATCTTAAATAATATTTTTCCAAACACGTGTTTGGAATATGTTGAATTAGTTTAAATTTTTAAAAACTATTTAGCAAAGATTTCAGTTATTTGAAAGTAAACAACAAATAAATAAACAAAATGGAGTACATGACAAATATAGAGGACCAACAGGGATCATCAACTAAAGTGTAATGACCATTATTATCAAATAATAAATTGTTATGACATAGTTTAATTGAAAACTAATTAAAGTGTATTTATTTAATAGATTATGTTGCCGTTGCGGAACTCTGATCGAGTCAAATCCTTCGAACATGTGCGCAGCTTGTTTGCGTACAGAAGTTGACATCACTGAAGGAATTCCTAGACAAGCAACACTTTACTTTTGTCGAGGCTGCGAAAGGTACATTTTCACTGACAGTTCCTGCTGATGCTTCATTTTATGTAAGGAAATTAATGCTAGCTATTTTTTTTATTAGATATCTTCAGCCACCCAGTGAGTGGGTTCATGCACCCCTGGAATCCCGAGAGTTATTAGAAATATGTCTAAAAAAACTGAAAGGACTCAGCAGAGTGAAGCTGATAGATGCTGGTTTTGTCTGGACAGAACCGCATTCAAAGCGTGTGCGAGTTAAACTGACAGTTCACGCAGAAGTTCACAGCGGAACTGTTCTTCAGCAAGTTTTTATTGTTGAATTCATCATCAACCATCAAATGTGCACCCAATGTCATCGTGTTGAAGCTCAAGATTATTGGCGCGCATCTGTAATTTTCTAATAATTATTATTCATTACTTATCAGTTTTTTTTAATTAATTAATAATTATTTTGTTCGCCAGGTGCAAGTGAGGCAAAAAGCGATAAATAAAAAAACATTTTATTATTTGGAGCAGTTAATTCTAAAGCACAAAGCTCACGAAGAAACTCTAGGAATCAAACCAATTCATGGTATATTTTATTTTTATATTTCATTGAATAATTAATTTAAAGGCTAATTATATACTTAATTACAGAGGGGCTTGATTTTTTTTACGCCCATGAAAATAGTGCAAGAAAATTAGTTGACTTTCTTCAATCAGTTTTGCCCTGTCGTTATCAACACTCGAAAAAATTACTGTCCCACGACATTCACAGTAATATTTACAATTACAAATTTTCATTCAGGTATTTTAATACTTACTTATATTAAAACATATATTTTAAATAGTGTTAATAATAAATTTATGGATTTTTAGTGTTGAAATAGTACCGATTTCAAAGGACAGTGTCGTGTGTCTTCCAAAAAAACTTACGCATCGATTAGGCGGAATAAGTCCCATCGCTCTTGTATACAAAACTACAAACTCATTACATCTCATAGATGTGTCTTCGGGCCAGGGTAAAAATTTATACTAAAGAAAATATGATTTTTAAATTAATTATAAATTTATAATAATTTTTTTCTGTACCTCAAGTTGCCGAAGTAAATGCAACAACATACTGGAGAGAAAGTTTTAACAGCATTTGCAATCCGAAACAATTAACTGAGTACATAGTGATGCGCATTGAACCCCTCAAATCCTCTGAAATAAAATTTTTCCCGGGTCAGGGTTCTATTTCTAATAAGGTAAGTTAATTATTAAATAAAATAATGATAAATGTATTAATTATATTTCTTTTCAGCATGTGATTGCTGAAGTCGAGTTGGTGAGAGCTTCAGAACTTGGTCTTACTGAAAATTACATCTACGCGCGCACTCATTTGGGTCATCTGTTGAAAGAAGGAGATTCTGCTCTGGGGTAAATAAAACTGATGCTTAATAATTTGATAAAATTTCTTTCCTCCGGCTTTAAAAACATGACTTTTTTTTACAGATATGCTCTCGCTGATAGTAACATCAATGACGCAAACTTTGAAAAATTATCTGCAAATGAAATCCCTGATGTCATTCTCGTGAAAAAGTTCTACGGGCATGATAAGCTCGCAAGACGACGAGCAAGAGTTTGGAAACTTAAACATTTAGCTGAAGGCAGCATGGCTACTGATAATGAGTCAGTATTTTTTTTTAAATACAGTTTTGTTACAAAATCCTCTAGTTATTTTCAATTGTTTGCTAATTTTTTTTTTTTGTTTTATGCAGAGAATACAATGAGTTCTTGGAAGAGTTGGAAGAAAATCCGGAAACACGTCAAAATGTAAACATCTACAAAGATTCCCGTAAGGTGATTCCGGTTGACTCCAATGATCTAGCACTAGATCCAAGTATCCCTCAAATTACTCTGGAAGAAATGATGGACGATCTTGTTATTGTTGAAGATTCCGACATGACCGAATGCTATGAATAATTTTTGTACTCCTACAATAAAATATTCAACAATAATTATTTTTCATATTATTTTCTATCTATAAAAAAATTTTTAGATATTTAAGTGTCTTCTTGTTTGAAAAATAAAATTTTTAATTATTTGCAAAAATTAGCATGAAAATTTAATACAATTTAATCAGGGTCATAAAAATGATATTGAAGTAGAAGTAAATTACCCAAGGCTCAGTCTTTTAAAAAATTTTTTAAATTCATTTCTATGCTACAAAACATCAAAAATTTTTTTATAAATTTCCCAATTAAACTTCATTTTGCTGCCTATAATTATTGATAAAATATCATCATAAAAAATATGTAAATTCAAATAATTGTCTTAAAATAATTTAATTAATTAAATATGTAGAGCAGGCAAGGGCAGGCAATCGGGTACTTTACCTAAAAATAAAAAACAATTTATAATTTATCGATAAAAATTACCAACAGTTAACAGAAGTCGTTATTGATGATCGTGATGATCACAGTGTGCCGTGGTGTGTCTTGTTGAATAGTAAGTGCCGGCTGACCTCGTTTGTTTGTATAACTATCTGTGAATGGAGTCGAGTAATTATTTTAAAATTCATTAGCGAAAAGTACTGAAAAAATCATCAATGACATGACATCATAATTAATAAATAAACAGTTTCTCGATAAATAAATATAACAATGGGAGTATTGCATGCAAAGGTAACATATTTAAATAATTTAACACCAACATACTATAACCTCTACTACACAACTTTTTTTTTTATACCACTTGTAATAACGTAGTCGCTAATAATATTCCGAGTTCTCCGAAGCCGATGCATGAATTGAGTCATTTGTAAATTCGTCTTTCTGTAAATAGAATTGTTTATAATATATTTTTTTTTTTATATACAGGAACCAAATATACCCAAAGACTATGGAATGCCTGACACATATCCTGGTGCAACTCCAGCGCAACCTAGAGTATGACAATTACGATAACAAATAAATATGAATGATAAACTTTTTTAATTAAATTATTTTTTTTACCAGGTACCTCCACGTCCTGCTGGCCCAGAAGCATCTGATGATTCTGGTCAGGTTACGGTTGTTCGGACCATCGACTTACATCAAAGGATTCGGGTAGACAAGGTCCACATTGACGGTCTAATGAGAACTAAGGATGATATTGTCAAGGCACAAGTTATGGACTTGTTCAAAGCTAAGGATTTTCGTCAGGTTGTTGATCAAGCTCAGACAGTTAGGAATAAGTTGGAATCGATAGGTTGTTTTAAAAAAATAGGCGTTAGCATTGACACCAGTAAGGGACCAGACGCAACTCCAGAAGGTGTTGAGGTAATTTTTATACTTACTACTTTTTATTAATTAAAATAAAGTATTAAATGTCCAAAACTGGAGCAGTGACCACAAATGATAAAGATATCTCTGTGCTAAAATATTAAAAAGATGTTGATATTATATTTATATTTATTAGGTGACATTCAATGTAAAAGAAATGAATCGTTTAAGTGGTGGAATAAGTACGATGGTTGGTAATAATGAAGGTTCAGTTTTAATTCAAGCAAAGGCACCAAATATTTTTGGTCGTGGAGAACGTCTGCAAGTTGAGTATTCATATGGATCAAGAAGTTCGACAAACATCAATGTATCAGCAATAAAACCGTTTGTGGATAATTGGTTGCACACAATGTAATTATTTATTACTTATTATTAATATGCTAATTGTCAGCTAATTTGAACGTGCATAAATATTTATTTCCTTAGACTTACCACCAGCGTGTTCAGTACAACGACGGATGTACCTTGGTCTGGTTACAAAGAAAAAGACAATGGAATTTTGTTTGATGTTGCCATAGCGCCAGGCACACTGAAGCACAATTTTCAATACGAAGCCACTTATAGAGATATTATTGCTACGAAGAAAGCATCTTTTCGGGTTCGGGAACAATGTGGTCCAAGTCTCAAGTCAGCTTTAAGGCATATCTGTTCGATTGACAAAAGAGATGATACGATATTTCCAACTGGCGGCAGTCATGTTTCGTTTACCACCGAATTAGCTGGTCTTGGTGGTGACACAGGTTTTATGAAGTATGATTTTACGCTGCAAAGCAACTGGACACCAGTTGAATTCATGGTAATTATTTTTTTTAACTTCCCGCCATGAAAATTTAAAATTTTCAAAAAAAGGGAAGTTATTAGTTTCGGTCCGATTTTCGAAAATTGAGTTTCCATCAGATCTCAACATTTTGAAGTCCTAGGAAACTATGCTGACTATTTCTGGGTGGACAGAATAGGATTGGAAAGTTTACTTTTTTTTTTACAGACATTTCAAGTTGGTGCACAAGCTGGATTTTTACGAGAAATAAGTAACGATTTACAAATAAATATAACTGATTTATTTTTCCTCGGAGGACCATTGCATATACGTGGGTTTCCGCGTAGAGGTTTCGGGCCTTTCAATGAAGGCAATGCCATGGGAGGAAACACTTACTGGGCATTAGCACTTCATCTGTATACACCACTGCCTTTCAGACCTGGAAAAAATAGTTTTGGTGACTTATTTAGGCTACACGGTTTTATTAACGGCGGTAATTTAGGAAATATCAGTTTACAAAAAGGTACATCATTTTATTTTAAATCAAACCCGAAGAAATTTTGTAATCAACGTTTATCTAATTAAAAAATAAACAAAATTATTATTTCAGATGGCGATTATTCCGATAATTTAAAAATATTCACAGACAATGTGCGATGTTCAGCTGGTATGGGAATAGCAATGAGACTTGGTGGCATCGCGAGAATCGAGTTGAATCTCGTGATGCCTTTGCTGATGGGTAGATACGACATGTTCCAACAGTATCAATTTGGAATCGGTGTCCAGTATTTATAATAAATATAAATAAATAAACAAATAAACATCACAAACGTTCGAGTTGAATACTCGTTATCAGATAGTGCATGATTGTAAAATTGTAAATTAAATATATTTAATTCCAATGTTATTCTACCAGGTAAAGTCAATCAAACATGTCTGTATAGTACTTTGAATAAAAGACAAAATTATTAATTCTTGCAAATAAAATTATATATATATATATATATTATATATCATAAATAATTGTTGATTATCATAGTGTAGAATTCAGTGATGACGTTTCTATAGAAAAAATGTGTCACGGTTCGTAAATCTCATGAATCATTGAAATATTTCGGTACAACTGCATCATTTTCATCAAATTTTCATCATGTTTTTTTGTTTTCATAAAATCGTGCCCATGGTTACCCTGGACTACGTGATCGAAAACAATAGATCCTTTATCGATTATGATAATGACAAAAGATAAGAAAAAATATCCGTAGGGGTCATCGGGCGTAATAAAAGCGCGTAATTTTCGGCGAACGTGCGCGTCATCACGAGAATATTCAAGAAATGGCTGGGGTAGGGGTAAGCTAGCTAATGACGATGACGTACAGTGGCGCCATTCCGAGAGCACATTCAGATTCACTTATTTACGTTCATGTACGAGTTGAAAATGGCTGATTAAAGTGATATCTTAAGTATTTCGTGTAAAAATGTACAACTCAACGATGGAATTTAATAAACTAACTAATGAAATTACTACTAATGAAATAAAATTGAAGAGTTTTGAAACAAAATCAATTGGTGGTTGTAAAATAAGAAGAAAACAACCTAGCAAATTAACTATCAAAAAACACATCAACGCCTGGCACTGTTGTAATAAACGGCCTTGTAAGTATACTACGTACATTCATCCATATATTATATATATATATATGTATATTTATATTTTGTAAAATATTTATGCATGGTTTATATTCTCACAATGTTTTAAATTATTGGGAATATGTTTTTAGTACTGATTATATTTTATAATAATATTTTTTTAAATATTCAATGCTCGGGCTTTAATTATTTTTTTTGATTACGTATTTTATTTTAATTATACACCGATATGGAATAGTTGATAACAATTTGAAGGTGGGTTTACAATAGTTTGTTTTATTTTCCTGCTGATTCTCGATCAACTCGATAGCAATGCAGTTATTAAAGTTCGCGGGGTCATAATTTATGACGACTTTACTTATCTTTGTTTTATTTTTTTTTCAAATTATTTTTAGTCGGTTGTAAGAAAATTCCATTGACAAGTTTTTTTTTTTCAGGGACATTGAGAATAGAAGGCACAAGGACAAAAGTTTTTAAAAATTTTGTCTGTTGATATACTAGTAAAATATTAATAGAAGAAATAGATAACAATAAATTATACGAAATGGACAATCCTCCTGGGAAATATTTACCATCAAATTTTAATATTTTTGATTTTTTCTTTGGATCTCCATCGGCAAATACGCTGGCATATAATTCGAGTAAAAGTAATTATTCAAAATCTTCAATGAATATTCAAAATTCTCATTACACTAATGAAAAAATGGTTAATGATTATGTTAATAATAAAATGAATCTTACGGAAGATAACAAAGATAAAGATAACAAAGAAATAAACGAGTTTGAGAAGAAAGCCAGTAATACTCTCGTGCAGGGAATGATTGGCGGAGTATTTGACGCGTTAACTAACGTCGTTTCTAAAATAACAAATTTCACTTCAACAGTAAACAGATCAATGTCGGTGACAATTGTTCCACAAGACAGCTGTTATCCAACGGAATATTTCGTAAGACCTTTGATAGATGGGGAAAATTCAGTTGCTAATGCAGATGATTCAACGCTGACGAATACGAGAATTCGTTATTATCAAAATTATATCAACAAATCCCACACAATGGAGACTGTTAATAATTTATCATCACAAAGACCAACTGATATTGATAATAATTACATTAATAGTATGTGGTTCGACAGCATGCAAGGAGATAATTATTACTATCATCATAATATGAATCCTGATAATTTATACTCTGCGCAGTCTAATGAATTAGAGTTAGCTATTGAAGAAAGTTTGAAATTAATGAAAATGAATTGTAAATCTCATGATTCTGGATCCGCACAATTTGAAACTGATTTTACATCAACTCCATCTGATTTTAATACGAAGATCCAAACACCAATGACTGGAATTCCTGATAGTAAAAGTTTAGCAAAAGTTGATACTGAAACTATGGAATTTGATGATAGCTTGGTAGATTTGTCTGCTGAACAAATTTTAAAAGTAAAATCGTCATCTAAAAAACGACGCAGAGCTAATAATAACAATGGAGCTGCTCAAAGTAGAGGAAAAAATAGACGTAGAGTGCCGTTGAGACGATTCGCAGCAGGTCAATTGAAGCACAAAAAAGAAAGGAATAAACATTTTATTTATTCAGGAATTCAAGATGATTTAAATACCTGGGAGGAAGAGATAAATGATGCATCTGACGAGTTACGCAGTATTATTTCTTCATCTGATGATGAATGCACGGATGACCAAAAAAAGTGTTCGCTCAATAATGAAAATTCTTGTGTTATTATTGAAAAATTAACTTTTGGAGACCCACCAATTAAAAATATTATTAATAAACCTATTATTAAGGATGCAATTGATCAAACAACGTCAGAAAGTTTTAATCATTCCAACGAATGTTTACCACCAGTAAAATGTGATTATCAAGAACACTTATTGTCTGAATGTTCTGTCGAGTCTGAGGACAGTGATGTTGTTTTTGAAGATGAAGATAAAGATGAGTCGGAGTCTGAAATTGAGACGGAGTCAGAGTCTGAGTCTGAATGTTCAGATGACAGCGAATATGATGATGATAATGATGACGATGATGATAATGAATATTCTGACGATGAGTTTATTCAATTTGAAGCCGAAGAATCCAGTCCAATTTGTCCAAAAGTAATGAAAATATTATTATTATTATTATTATTATTATTATTATTATTATTATTATTATTATTATTATTATTATTAAAACTCCAAATCATTTAAATAAAATCCAGTTCACTCCCCATTTACTCCGCATGTCGAATGATTTTTTTTTAAACTCCGGAACTCTGAGTGACAGTGAGTTCAGATTTAAATAAAATCTGTAATCACTCTCGATTTTTTCCATTCTATTATTGTTGTTAACTTTATTATATTAAATAATAATATTTATTTATTTTAGGTCCGATTTAATCTCCAACCAACTGTTCACACAATAATAAAATGGAACTTTGCTTATCGTGCAGCAAGAAAAGGACCTTGGGAACAAATGGCCCGTGACAGAGATCGTTTTCAAACCCGGATTAATTCCACCGGTCGAATTATTGAACCCGTGTTGGCAACCCAACATCGCGATTGTATTTGGAAAGATCGTTTTGCTGCTACTGATTAATTGATTAAATAAATAATCATTGCATCACAAATGTACACTTATAAATACAGATTATAGGAGACAGAGGATAAGAGACTAATAAGACCAAGTTTTGGACTGTGTCTTGGGCTTGGATGACAATTAATTACTGGTACCGCTCATCAGTATGTTATTTAATAATTGCATAAAAATGTCCATTGTCCTATTAGACCTTCAATTCAAATTTTAGTTAATTCGTTCCTTTGAATTGGCGATTTTAATGATCTTTTAAACAAAATTAATGATAAATTTCCGTAATCATTTACTAAAATATTTAAAATTCATCAACTTATAAATTATCTGTATGTAAAGTTCATTTAAATCATCGTATGATTGTTGTGTTAACTATTTTTTTTTTGAACTCACGAGTTTGTACATACGAGTCAAAATACCAAATCATATTTACACTATAATCGAAGTATGAAAATTATAAATGTGTAAATTATAAAACCCAAATTAGAAAGTAATATTTATTACATCGTTATTAAATCGGCAATCCTAAAAAAAGTATTCAGCTTTTAAATAAAATAAATTACTTTAACAATTAAAATTAATTTTAAATTAGCTTGTAAAAATGGCTTGCTCGCGGTCTATTAATGTTTTTAATTATCTAGATATAAAAAAAAAAAAAAAAAGAAAATTTTATTTTAATTAACTTATATTTCAAATTAATTACTAAATTTTTTATTTAATTTTTTTGTTCATAGTAATTTAATTAATTATTGCATATTCATTCACATAAGAAATTAAATTAAAAATATAAGTTAGATTTTAATTATGTACAATATATGTATATTACACAACTGTGAATACCATAGCAGAGAAAGAGTTGTTAAAATTTTTAAGTACGTGCCTAAGAAGTCGATTATCATATCGACAATGTTTTTATACCTTAAATTATCTCAAAAAAGCATTTCTATAAATATTTGTAGTTTGTTGTACACTTGAATTACTCAAGAATAGACAATTATATATGATGCTGAAAGTAGCAGTCGTTAAAAAAATTTATTTTCAATTAACGAAGTAAATACTGACAGGTAAAAATTTTAAAAAATGCATGTGAAAATTTTCTTATGCATATTTTTCAAAAAATTTCTGATGACGATTAACTAGATTATTAAAAATGATCCTGAAGTCGAAAATTGAAAAATTTCGAATTTTTTTTTCAACAAATCATTTTAAAAAAAAAAATATGCACATGTAGAAAATTGAAAAAACTATGAGTGCATTTTTTAAAAATATATTTTTTTTTATAATTCGTCATTCGGAAAAAATTCTAAAATTGTCAGATGTCCGTTACTTTCAACATCATTTAAATTAGATCAGGCATTGAAATCTTACAACCTTGTGTATATTTTTTGTTTTAAAAAGTTACACCTACTCAATAAAAAAAAACTCTTTCCTTGAATAATTGTACGTTTATTTAATGTTCCGTAAACATGATTTAAGTTAAATAAAAATAATAATTACAATAAATTATAATATTTTCTATAGTTTATAGTTTAGTAATAAGACTTGTTACTCATTAGTTACTTAAATTAATTATTATAGTTATTTAATTATTATTATGAGTAACAATAACAATAAAAATAATATATAAGACTTAAAGTAATGAAAAGTAGCGACTTCCTTAATGACATGTTATTGTGATTCCAAAGATTTGTATATTGTGATTGACAACAATGTAAGTAATAATTATATAACTTAAAGTATGTCAAGGGTATGTTACATGATCATGTAAGTACATGATGAGAAGGCGTTGATTCTTAGACATTAATCGTTGACTTACGCATCGATGCCATTTCTTACATTACAAATTAGTGACTTGCACCCTCCTCGCTGTACTAAATATATTTAATTATTTAATTCCTACTTTTTTTTTGCATAATCTCATGAGTTAATACATCGTAACTACCAGTAAGTCATTTAATAATAATTACGCATGATTGCTTCTGTGCGTAGCGAAACTCAGTTATTACGAAATAAATATCACCGGATGTTTATTAATTTAAATTGATATTAATGTAAATAATTAATTATGATTGATATGAGATAGATGATAAAATTTTTATTGAATTCAATTGAAAGAAATTATTACCAGGACCAGGTGTCAGATTGACACAGAAGCCGGAAGAGGATGGGCCCCCAAGCCGTAATTGCCTTTATATACATTTATATGTATATGTATATAGATATATGTGTGTGTTGTATCAGATAATTAACGCCTACACAAAGTAAATTTATATGTAAATATATTATATACTTTTAAATGTTGCAACCCATGTAATAGAGTCGTGACGGATAACGATTAGCACATTGACACTTGGCCAGGTGAAGTCAACTCAATAAAGCTTGACTCATCGTATCTTGGTCAATATTATGTTTCTTTTTCCATTTCTCTTTCGTTCACACCCATAATTATTTGATTTCACTAGCCAAGTGGTCAAGGTCAAGATGAAATTTGTCATATAAATCTCAACATCGTTGATGAAATTAAATTTAAGTTAAAAAAAAAGCGGGATATTTTTTTATGCTGGTTGTAAAAGTTGCGACGAAGATGAGGAAGAAAAAAATGTTTATTTTCACTATGAATCATCGTTATATTACTCAACGTTAAAATTATTCCAGCCGTAAATCCGCTTCTACTTTCTATAGTTCAATTAGACCATCGGATATCTGAGGACAATAGGACATTTATTAAATCCTTTCTTTACTTATTTATCCTTTCTTTATTTGCCTATTTAATTTAAACTTTACGTTTTAAAACCTATCACTGACATTTAACATCTAGTTTTAAAACTTTTAAAAGATTTCTTAATTACTTGTCCCAAATAGTCATTACTCATAACTCATGCCTGATATTTTTGATATTTATTAACGCAATATCCTTCACTGGCGTGTAAAGACGATTCTATTATTAAGATAATTTTAAATACTTGTATGGAGTATTTTTTTTAAATGAAATAAGAAAAAAAAGAAACGTAAAGAGTGAGAGGAACATAACAAGCCAGCAACGATTGATCGTGCTTTCACCTTTTCACGATCTACAGAGTGTAGATCGTTTGCGTGGTACTTACAATAAATAATTACAATAATAATGATAATTTTTGTGCTGAGATTGTAATCACATTTATTGTGTATCGTATTTAAATTAAGTCTTTTCAGATCAGTCGCTCGGATATTTTTCATTTAAATTTAAATTAAATAATAAAAGGAAAAAAAATTACCCGCAATTCAAAACGGCCTACAGTTCATTATATTTAGAATTCTATAACATAAATTGTAGCCTTATCCATATTACCTCATACTCACACTCATATAAATATTGACCAATCACTTCAAAGGTCGGGTTATTTTATTCTATTTAATTTTTTTTTATTTTCTAGTTTTACGCTTTGTAAAAAAATAATAAAAAAAAAAAAGAACAGCCCAAAGGGATTTTAAAAACCATGAAATATTATTACTGCTGTACATAAAGAACCGTGACGACAGACTTTCGCCTTTTCCATGAAATCTATATGTGTAAGATAATTTAGCATGTATTTAAAGTTTATGTAGGTAAATGTGAACTGATGAGCAGCTTCTTGGAAAGTATCCCGTTCAAATTGATGCACGACTAATTTCACATCTTCATAAAATTCATCAGCATCTAATGTAAGTTATTAAAATAAATCATTTTTATCTACATAATCATGTATTTTAACAAATTTATTCAAACTTAGGAAGTCGACAGCGAAAAAAAAGTCATGGGAATTAAATTAGCGATTCAATTACAGGGCGAAAGTAATTCGCCAACCGTGAATTTAAATTAATTAAATTAAATGTCAGATTAAGTCTAAGTATCTAAGCATCTCATGGTTATTGATGTAGAAAAAGAATCAGAACGAAATCATGACCCAGATGAATGATTCTCCATAAAAAAAAAACTATCATAGTTTTTTATGGAAATATATATGTATATATTATTGTCTAGCGGATGATGTCAAATGACTTTGAATATATTTTATAAAATAATAATTTATTTATATTCTGACAATGACAATCTTCTGGGGCAATGGTCACGGCGTTTGGAGAGGTGGTTGCTGAGAGCTCGAGACCAGCAGAACGAACAGCACACACACGGTTTCTGTTGTTCTATCACAGGTTTAAGTGGGGGATACCTTATACCTTACAGGCTTACACATCCATGCAAAAAGACCCCGCCCGGCATTCACCTATAAAACCTCGGCACCAAGATCAATCCTAACCAGTCTTGATCATCATTTACTGAGAATATCTTGGTCTTTTGGCCGCGGGTTCACCCTTTCGTTTATACAATCGTTTAATTAGACTTATATTTTTTCAAATTTGTCGTTTTGTCGGAAGCAACGACTTCTTTTTAAATCATGAACAAATACTTTGCTATCGTACTTTTGGTCGCGGCTGTGGTTGTCGCCGAAGAAGAGGAACGACCAAAAACATTCAGGAGACTCATCCCTGCTGATGTTCTTCGTGGTAAGTTATAAGTTTATCTTCCCATTTACTTTATCAAAAAATAATTTGAATTCTTAACTCACTCTATATAGTCAGTTCTATTGGAATTCTACTGGTTTTGTTGATTAAATTAATCATTAATTGATTGATTAATTAATGCCTGTGACTTTAGAGAGAGTGGGAAATAAGGAAGCGAAAGTTTGATGCTTCTCTTACGTCACTTAACAATTTATTTAGAAATATTTTCTCTACAGGACATTATCTAAGTTATATTTTTAAATTTTATTTATCAGGATTAATTTTTACAAAAAATAAATTTAATTACAGACTTCCCGGGGATGTGTTTTGCATCAACCAAGTGCGCAACAGTAGAACCAACAAAAAGCTGGGAATTGTCACCATTCTGCGGTCGTTCTACTTGTGTCCCGTCTGACGATGACTCAGGAAGACTCTTTGAGTTGGTCGAAGACTGCGGACCTTTGCCAAAAGCCAACCCCAAGTGCAAACTCTCTGAGAAGACCAACAAGACCGCAAGTTTCCCTGACTGCTGTCCCATCTTTGAATGCGAAGAGGGTGCGAAACTCGAGTACCCCGAAATTCCAACCGTTCCACCACCACCATCTGAAGCAGAAGCTAAACCCGAAGTCGCCAAAGTATGATTTAATAAACTTGGAATCATCTCTGTAAATTTATAATAAATAAAAAATTAAAAAAAAAAAAATTAACATAATCGGTCGACGTAACGCGAACGTGATTTTATTTCTAAGTTTTTGTCACTGTACTAGAGTAAAAAAAAATTAAATCGTCTGAACGTCACTCCGATTTTAAAAATTATAAAGAAATAAATAACAATTTATAAGTTTGTAAATATTATACAATCTACGAAATTAATTATTAATTTTATCTTGACGATACCACTGCTACAAAAAACATTAATATGACGAAGATTAACAAATTAGTTGGATTTAAAATGGCACCAACACCACAATTACTACACTGTCTTTCCATACATTTATTGTAAAGCTTTCTTTTGCATAAACTAGTATCAGGAAATTATTTCAGCACCCAAACACATGCACGTTGATATTTTTCTCGTGGCATAAAACATTTTCAATTCGTATCTTATATATATAATTACATCTATTAAAAAATGTGTGATTTGTAATTATAATACAATTGTATACTGTTAATAATACTTATTTAATACAACTTTGTCTTATTATTTTATTGTATAATTATATACCTATTTAAATATATAAATAATTAATATAATAAATTATAATATCAGACTTGGTATTTTATCTATCGTTAAATTAATTTAAATCTCTCACATTTCCGACGGAAATTCGTCTGATGTTTTGTTACTTTATTTTTTTAATTAAAAAAAATAACAAATAAAATTAATTATCAATTTATTAGCATCAGGAAGTCATATATTTAATAAAAGGACATGTAAGTCAATTACTGCACTGCAATTTGCATTATAATATTCACGCATTTCCTATAATTCATATAATCGATATATATATTGATACAATTGAAGCTAAAAAAATAAATAAAAAATATATTGTCATGCTTGATGCGACACGCAGCTCGTGAGAATACTTATTGTGCGAATGTGGGTTGGGAATAAAAAATATTGAATGAGAAGGAAAGCAAACGAATATCATTAAAAATGAACAATAACAAACAGTAAGAGAAAGAAGAAAGAAGAAGAGAAAAAAATGTCATTGCTCGATTAATGAAGCATGGATGTGACGAAAAGACGGCAATGATAAATAAACAATTATTTTAAAACAATCGATTGATAATAATGGATGTGTAGGAAAAAAAAAAATAACAGAAGCAAACCGTCACACCTTTAAACTTGAAATGCATTCACCGCGATACTCGAGCAGCCAACACATATTTGAATTAACAAATAACAATTCTTGTATATTATTGTGTGTTAATATTTATATGTAATCCTTGTCATTTTATAGCGACGCCCATTCATGCTTTGTTGAAGATGATTGCCGGTTGTCATTAGAATAAAATAATATTTAACAAAGAATATAATATAAATCTTGAGATTTTGTTGGTGATTAACAACTACCAAGTATTACATATGTCCTCGACCGACTTTTTTATTCCTTCATACGTTGAAACTCTTGGAACTCAATAGATTTTATAGCTGCTCAATAAATCTACTACAGTAGATTATTTTTTTTTTTTGGTAAATTGAGAAAATTTTATATCAGTAATTTCTTGTGATACTGAAAGTTACTCTAGTGGCGACAATTTTTGTTTGTAAAAAGAAGAAACTCAATTTTGATGGAAAAAGTTTTCTAAAATACTGATGCCCGCTCTTCAGTATCATTTCTTCGCCGTGTTTTATAGAGTCTCGTTAGCTGTTTTTACTGATAGTGATCTGTAAATTATTTAAAGTTAATAAGTAACTAGAGCTTTAATTGAATTCATTACTGATGTAATTAGATTACGAGTTAAATTATTTTATTTTGCCGCCATAACACCTTTCTCTCTTAAACATATTTACGAATATACTTAATTTTTATTTGCAAATGCGCAATTGTAGTGTACTTATATGTACATGTAAATATAAAATATATATGCTTTCATTACGTGTAATGTAGACAGGCGAAAGCGAGGAAGAGATTTAGGAATCATAACAACAGTCAAATGCTAAAAGAGAGAAATCACGAGCGTCCAGCCGTGGCTGAGGAAGCGAAAGGAATCTTCCCTTCCAATGTGTTAATGTTAATAACTTACGTTTATTTGTAATTATTATTATTTTTCGCCAAATTTAAATCTGTAAAATAAATTTAAAGCATTTGAAATCTATACAAAAATAATAATAAGTGTAAAGTGTAAGTTATAATAATGGCATAAACTTCTTTGGTTTTAAATTACACTAGTCATTCATGGGTGGACCAGTTTCCTTGTTTGATCATCAACATGTTTTACGTTTACTTTTATTTACCGCACCTACTTTTTTTCAATGTAAACCAGTAAGTACACACATATATGTATTGTAAGTTACTGGATATATATGTACTAATATAATTAAATATTCTTCAGACATACGAAGGTTGTCAAGCAAATATTACCTTTATTTATATCAATCACTATTTTTTAGTTATTTTATTTTAAATAATAAAAAATAAAACATTTTATGAGTGTTAAATAGTAGATAGACAATTTATAAATTTTAAATAAATAAATGTATTATTTTTCAATTCTTTAGATACGTATTTTTTTATTTTTACTCTACTTACATTTTATTTATTCATTTCATAATTTTTAAAATTGCCGATTGTCGGAAACTTTTTAAAGGGGAGCCAAAGACGTCCCCGAGTGAAATATATGCTATACGTAGTTTCTATGAAACTACAAATTAAAAAATAAAAACAATTTGAAATGAGAAAAAATTCAACAGGAGAATGCATCGGAGTTATTAATTTGAAAAGAATAGAAAGCACCGAAAAAAAAACATCGAAAACAATGTTTGAATAAGATATTGTATCAAGATAGAATAAATTTGAAGTAAAATTTAAAAAATAAAAAATTTCTGGAATACAAAATAAATTCGGAAAAAAAATCCGGTAAACTACAATTTCATAGAATAAAAAAAATTCACATTAAAAACTTCGAAATGTTCAGTTTTTGAAATTATAAGCTCTTGAAAATCAATAATTTAATACTACAGTGTTATCAATTGAATTCTAAAAAAACTTCTTTATCGGCTGCAGTTATGTTTGACAGATTTTTCTGCTAATAAAAATCTATTTAAAAAACAGAGATCTTTATTAATATAATTAACGTTAGTAATTATAATTTAAATATAAGAATAATAATTAAAATTATTATTAAATGAAACGTAAATATGTATAATAAAATAAAATCATGATTACGTACCGTATCTGAATTAAAAAGGAATTCCCAATTTTGGATCCCACGTGTTTGAATTACCAAGTAATTTTTTAATTTTTCAATCCCAGCTGTCTGCATTAGAATTAATTTTTGAAATTGTAAACCTACGGGTCAATTTAAAAACTAATTTTTTAATTTTTAATTTGCATTGTCTGATTAAAGATAAGTTTTTCGATTTTTAATCCCACCTGTGTATATTTTAATTAATGTTTAAATTTTGAATCCCACGTCCCTGGATTAAAATTAATTTTTTAATATTTAATCTCACGTTTCTAAATTAGAATTAATTTTTAAATTTTTCAATTCAAGTTCTTGAATTAAAATCAATTTCGTAATTTTAATCGATATAGTTTCAATTACAGATTAAAAGTTTAATTTTTAATTGCAAATATCCTCTTTGAATAATTCGCAACCCTGCATTAAATGTATACATATAATGGATTAATTTAATTTATATATAATTACTCAAATAAATACTTCTTTGATATATTCAATTGAAATTTAGATCGTAA
Source organism: Microplitis demolitor (assembly GCF_026212275.2). Classification (NCBI taxonomy): domain Eukaryota; kingdom Metazoa; phylum Arthropoda; class Insecta; order Hymenoptera; family Braconidae; genus Microplitis; species Microplitis demolitor. The sequence goes on along the minus strand of NC_068545.1, from coordinate 18,858,927 downwards.
GTTAATGAGTGTAAAGTAAATGAGAGTTTGTATTAATGGTTTTGAGCTGAAAAAATCCAGACAGAAGTTGAGAACCGAAAATATTTTATTTGTTGATGCAAAAATAATCTACTCTACTGAATTTCATCATGTTTACCTGTAAAATTATAAAAATTTATTAAATATATTTTAATTTATTGTTTTGATTGTGTAGTAAAGTTAAATTTAGATATTACTGACGGTTTTATAGTAAATTGAGTGTATCTTGTACCGTTTAAAAAAAAATATATATCTCCAAGCTTGTGCTAGTATTCAATCAAAGTATTAAATAAATTACTTGTAGGATAAGAGTACCAGTAACCAGCCCCTAACATTGGTTCAATATATATATATATATATATATATATATATATATATATATATATATATGCCAGTATGGAGCCGCAACTGGAATGCAAATTTCTGAGAAAATTGAAAGGAAACTTACCGTCAACTTATGATTGCCAACTTTTGCCACCAACTTCCTCAAAAAGTGACCGTCAACTTATTGGATTTCCAACTTTTGCCACCGACTTTCTCAGAAAGTGACCGTCAACTTATTGGATTTCCAACTTTTGCCACCGACTTTCTCAGAAAGTGACCGTCAACTTATTGGATTTCCAACTTTTGCCACCAACTTTCTCAGAAAATGTCTATCAACTGTTGGCGGCCAACTTAGTGTCCAGTTGCGGCTGCAAGTTTCTCGCCAACTTGGCTATCAGGGTAAACTTTTACGAAAAAAAACAGTCGGTAATGTTCATTCTTACCATTTCAGAAGGTAAGCAAATTTACACACAAAATTGTCTACAATTTGCCCTGATAACACGAGTTGATCGTGAAAAAGTTGGTCTCATTAGTTTCCGACCAACTTGACGACAAGTTATCGACAACTTCAGCTTTTGCAACTTTTGACTACAAGTTACCGCCAACTTTCTCAGAAAGTAACCATCAGCTTTTTGGATTTACAACTTTGCCACTAACTTTCTCAGAAAATGTCCATCAAGTATTGGAGGTACCAACTGTTGGCAGCCAACTTGGTGTCCAGTTGCGGCTGCAAGTTTCTCGTCAGTTTCTCGCCAACTTGGCTATCAGGGTGAGAGTTAAAATATATTTAACAATTTTTCAAGTTAAATTAACAATAAATTGACATAAAATTTGCTTGAAAATTTAAGACAACTTTTTTCTAGTTAACTTTTGAAGTAAATTTGCATTCTAATTCGGGCAATAAATTTAGTTAAAATTCAATAGCAAATTACATACAAATTGTCGTAAAAAGTCCGAAGATGACGGAAATTTCACGAAAAATTCAACGAAACTTTTGTACAGTAACTTTTTGCTCAAGCAAACTGTGCTATTAGTGCAGGCAAATGTTGATAAATCTTTAACTGCAAAAGTGACTCCATCTCCAGTAATCTCCAGGAGTGTCAGTGTTCCATTGTAAATTTGTATAAGGCCTACAACTTATGAGCAAGTTAAAAAACTTATGATAATTAATTACTGATAAATTAAAATAATTAACAAGATAAAAAACTGGCTCGTAATATTAAAAAATATTTCAATTATCGAGGCCAAAGTGAATCAGTTCGTAGATGAAAATGAACGAACTTGTTTGGGGAGTCAAAAACGGCGACATTGATCAAGTCCGAGAATTCGTCGAAAAAAAAGTAAGTTTTTATAAATTTTACTGCGTCTTGTTGCTCTAATAAACTAGTGTAATTAATTAATTAATAATTGCAATTTAAGTGTCTAATTCAAATTATTTTATTTGACTTTTAGAATATTAATGTAAATGAAAAGATTGATGGCAGGACACTGCTGCACTACGCAGCTGATTATGGTCAAAATGAAGTTCTTCGATATCTTCTTGATAAAGGTGCTGATGCTGATGTAAGTATTTATCAATTTACTCAATTATTTTATTCAATAATTTAAAAAAATTACATTTATTACTACAGGCGTTTTAATTTTTAATTTAGCTGTCACTAGATTCATTTATGATCCTAAAGTTAACAGATAATTAACAATTTCCAGATTTTTTTTTCAACAAATCAATCACAAAAAAAAAAAAATTAAAAATATGCACTTGTAGAAAATTTAAAAAACTCTGAGTGCATTTTTTTAAAAATATTTTTTTTTATATTTTATAATTAACGTCGGCTAACTTCAGTATCATGTCTCATTTCCACTTCCAATTTAACATAATTGCTAATAAGTTGTAATAAAAAAAGTAACTGTTATTAACAAGCGAAATAACTTTTCAGGCAACTGACAAACACGGCATAACTAGTCTTTTATCAGCAATTTGGGAGGGTCATACCGGATGCGTTAAATTACTGCTAGAGAAAGGCGCTAAACAAGATGGATTGACCCCAGATGGTAAAACTTACCTCGATGCAGCTGAAAAAGATGAGATAAAAATTCTGCTTCGCGATAGGCACTAACGCACAAAACCAAAATCATAAATAATATATTAAATAATTAAAAACAAAAAATATATAAATTATGAATGAAGATACAAAAAGTAAAGCTAAAATTTCGTTGATAGTGTGTTGAATGTTCTTTGTAGATTATAACTGCTACTTGTTATCAATCTGTATACAAATGACTATTTTTACGTATGTGTTTTTCGTTTTTTTAAGTAATGATTAACGACATTCTCAGACAATAGCTTCCGCTTTTTAAAAATATTCAATTACTCAACTGTTATCGTATTGAAATTTTATTAATTAATTAAAAAACCAGACTAGTAATTGAAATAAAGTCTACGTAATTGCAATTTCACCGAAATCTAGATTTGAAAAAAAATTACTTACAGTTATCAATTACCAAGTTCTAAATTTCGTTTAATTTCTAATTAATAACTGTAAGTAATTTTTTAAAATCTATATCAGCGAAATTGCAATCACGTTTAATATTTTTCAATTAATTGATTAAATTTAAATACGATTATGGCAGTTGAGTCATCGAATATTTAAAAAAAGTGGAGGGTACTGTTTAAGAATATCCTTAATAATATTAATTTTTTTAATTTGACTAAATATGTATATTAATATATGAATATATAGAAGTGTGTAAACACAATGTCCGTAAAGCTTTTTAAAAATATGTTTTCTGCTTAAAAATTATGTATAATGAGTACGAGTAAAAAAACTATTGTTCTTATTACTCATGGCCGCGTAGTTTTATCATAATAACTGTTTGAGATCATATATAATTATAAAGGTATGGTGGAAATTGCTGACTAAATAATTAAGAAAATTTTTAAACTTATGTTCACAAGCCTAAAAAATTTTATTAATAAAAGAGAGTAAAGTAATAAATAAAAAAATTATTAATATTTACAAACTAAATAAATAGTATACGACGAAAATTATTTTTTAATCTGTGCCTCGCTTGATATTTTATAATATTAAAACAAATAAATATGTATGAGTAAGGGGTGAAATGGGCGAATAATTAGCACGTTGTGATTTTAATTTATTTTAGGAATAAAAAAAAATATATTTATAATACTATTAAATATTACTGGTTATTTTTAAGAATAATCTGTTAAGTATCAAGTTATTAATTATTTATTTTATTTATTTTTGAGAAAATGGACAAAAACATTAAAAAATTGTTTACAATAGCCGACCACGACAATTCGATGCACCGCATTTACAAATAATAACTTTACCGGGAATACTTCCTACATCATAGCTGTAGTTCCAAGTTAATTCCTGTCCAGCTCTGATGAAATTCAAGGCGAAAAATGCAACCCATGGAAACCTTACGTCGTGAGTATCCACGAAAACATTTTGGACAAAGACATTTGGATCACAGGAATGCTGGAAAACAGAAATTATTTTAATGTAAAATAAGTAATCAAGAGACATTAATATTTTTCTACACTTACATTTAAATAACGCCCAATATTTCCAGTAGTTTTAGCATCCATAATATAAACAGCTTCATCTTCACCGAAGAAATCTCTTACAGATTTAAATTTCATTGTTTCGACTTGAGAAGCATCAACACTGGGTTCAAATCTACAAGGCTCTCGCATTCCGCCGCTGCCTTTATCGTCTTCGTCGCTGCCATCCTCGCCTTTGTCTGTAGTATTGGAGCCTTTGCCCGTGCTGCCGTCTTCGCTCTTGTCTTCAGAAGTATCCGGGCCTTCATCGGTGCTCTTTTTCCGTTTCCTCAGCCGGCTTTTCATATTACCAGCATCTGCAGGGTCAGTGTCAATTCTCGCGTACGCGTTATTAAACTGCTGAATATTAAACTCTTCATCTGAATCATTGGTCGTCTTTTTGCGGGCAACCGCATTATTAGTACCAGTACTGGTATCAGCTACTGGACGTTCTTCTTCAGGCTGTTTCTTTTCCTTATTAGTGTCTTCGCTGACAGCTGCATTGTTTATTTCCGGCTCGAATGCTTCGGCTTCAAAACCTTCTTTGATTCCCTCCACTACCTCAACATAATCCAACTCCGCTAAATACTCATCTCCATAATTTTTTCCACCCTCATTGGCGCCCTGTTCTGTCAACAACCGGCCAGCGTAGATACAAATAAACGAACCAAGAGGAATGTCATTGAGACATCTAATGCCCCAGCCCCTTGGCGCTGTTTTAAATACTTGTAATTTCAAACTCAGCGGATGTTGAACAACGCGATTCAAACATGTTTTCACAGAGCATTTACATCTCGAATTACACTCATAGATACCAGTTGTCACTGGCTCAGGAAGTCTTTTGTAAACGTATCCCACTGCAGGATTGGGTACACGTCCGCCAAATGTCGCTCCTTGAATTGTCAATTGCCAGCATTGACATTTATTTTTATCTTGGCAATCATCTTCACAATCACAAGAGCACAAAAAGTCGGGATCTGTGTTGAGATTAACTCCCTCAGTAGGTTCTCTGATAGTGCTGTAAGTAATAGTGTCAGGTAATTTATGATCAATCTCATTAACACAGGGTATCGGTACATTTTCAACGCCGTAACTTAAATCTTTTATGTTGACAAAACATTTATCTAGAACAAACTCCGCCAGACAATGAACCCAGTAGTCAAAATCAAACAAATCAACGGACATTGTGCTCTGAGTAATACGAAGATACTTGTGAACTTCTTCCATATTACGTAGTCGAGCACCGCAAGGCGCTTGATACAAAATAACTTTCTTTCCTTTAGGAAATTTACACAACTGACGATTCCACCCACACAAAAGTGGAATTGATAGCGGCGAGTAACCCTTGAGATCAGCTGGAGTAAATGATATTCCTTTGATACAAGCGGGCCCGCATTTATGAGCAACAAATTTACGAGTTTGAATTTTATTTTGAGTTTGGTAGTAAACAATACTGTGAGAAGGTTTTGTCTCGGAATTGGCAGCAAAGTTCTGGGGAATTTCAACTACGGCAGGAGTGCTTGATCGTTTGCTGGTACTCTTTTTAGCAACAGCACGTGACTGTACTGGAGCTGCGACGCTAGGAATTTCTTTTGAAAACGCAGCTGCTAGTTTTTGAGTTTGACTTTGAGCTGGAGCTTGAGTACTCTGTGCAGTCATATCAGCTTCTTGCTCCCCATTAACAGAAGTATACTCGACGTAGGGTAAATTATTTTTATTCAAAGTTCCAGTTAACCTTTGACGAGTAGGAGTATTTATAGAGGCATGATGTCCTTGTTGACGTGCGCTGGCTTTCAAAAGTTCTAGGAACAGTGGCCCGAGACGAGCAGAACCTCGATAGATCCATTCAGTCCGTCCATCAGCGTCAAAGTACATCTGAACAAGACTCGCGTCTACTTGAATGACTCTTGCGATCCACCACTTGCCGTTCCACTCAGTCTTCACCACCTGTTCCTTCTGGAGCTTCACCATCGGACGTTCTGGATAAGTTTCCAAATATTTTTTAACAAACTCACGTGACTCAATGGGTATGTCTTCCCAAACACGCAGAGAGCTCTCGCTAACGACATAAATGTCTTTGTGCGCAACATACTGAGCATACCCATCATCAAAGAATACCAAGTACCTGCATTTATTGGTACTTTTAGGTGGTTCAGCAATGACACCGCTGTAATAATCGTTTGATTTACTGTCGCTGAACAACGCAACTACTCTAGTCGCTACAGGAATCATGACAGAACATTTTTCAAAAATGGCCAGTTGTTTTCCGAAGACTTGTTTCGACTGACTGCTGTATTTCTTGGACGCATATTTGATACGGTAGGTCATGGGGGTCCGAGATACTATTGAAAGCACCTTGGCACGTCGCCAGGCCAGTAACGGATGCTTCATTACTAAAACTATATTTTCAACTTCGGCAGCTCGTCTTATCAGATTACCTTGAGGTGGCAGCCCGTGTTCTATACCCAATTTACCCTTTGGATTAACGGACATCACCTCGATCGGATTGTCCGGATGGATGCTGGGCTGCGGTGGTATAGGAGGCGGGCGAGTTATCTGGGTTACTTTCTTCGTTGCCACAAGAGGATGAGGAATCGTATCCGCTGGAGGATCTTCAATGTGTAATTCCTGTATGTACTTGATATCTGGTTTGAAGTTTTTGTACAAATTATTTCTCAATGAATCCATTTTAGATATCATCTCTTTTATGTCTTGGTCGAGTTTATCATTATCGTCTGAAATTTAAAGATCGTATAATTATAATATCGAGTAACAATAAAATAATATATTTTTATGACGTACGGTTTATTTTATCGAATTGTGATTTTAAAATATTGTGTGATTCTTTCATCTGAAAATCAATGTCATATTTTTTAATGACATTCGTCAAGGCACTGTCGATATTTTCGCCAATACTTTGTATGACATCTTCAGGAAAGTATTCATCTGTACATAAAATATTAACAAATTAATTTTTTTAGTGCAAAAAAAAAAAAAAACAATGAGTAAAAAAAGTATTAAGCGAACCACAGGAAGAGTCTTTCATTTCGCTGCCTGACTCGTCACTGTCGGAAATTTCAACTTCCATCGTATGATCAGGAAATTCGCATTTCAGTAATGGCTTTTTATTTAACAAAGCATTTACTAAAACTTCCTGGTGCGCGATAGCAGCTTCTAGACATTTTTCGCAAATAAATCGTTTCTTTTTCTTGGCCATATTGACCCCGTAGTAAGAACATGCGAAACTAGGGGCTGTTTTCATATTAACTCCTGACGGACATTTGAAATTGATGCATGTCACAACCAGCTTCTTGGACACCTTCTGCGGATCTTTGTCTTCTTTTGCATTAGAAGATTCATCTTCCGACTCCAAATCAATTACTTCCATTTTCTTAACGTTATCCATCACTTACAAACTGAAAATTAAATTATTTTAAAAATGTATTCAATAATCAACAATGCAAATAAAATTATTTTATTTATATAAATTATATCAACATTTAAATATCAATAGCAAGTAAAAAAAAAAAATAAATAAAAACCGCGTAAAAAGTTTTGTTTTAATTATCAGGATTTAAAAAATTTTTCCTAATTAAAAATTTGATTGAATTTAAATTTATTGTTGTACAACAATAACCTAAAAAAAAATTAAAAAAACATTGACTTACAATGTGGTTCTCCAAATCTATAATTCATAACGAGTAAAAAATTTACAATAAAAAGTTCATCATAGAGATCAAATAAATTTATGATTATTCAATTAGTTATTAACATAAATATTTAACAAACTGACTTATAAATTAGACATGAAATTACAAGACAATCACACGGCTTCAAAATTTTGTTTTTATCGGTTTACTGCGAGTGCGCGCGCAATTTAATCAACAAACATAACCTTTCAATGCTGGAAATAATAAAAGTGCTCAGCAATAACATAATTAGCAGTAGCAATATAAATATATCTATTTAATCAAATAAATAATTTTTTTACTCAGTAACAAAATATCAAAATGTCTATTGAAATAGAATCAGCTGAGTAAGTACTTGATTTAAAATTTTTTTCCATGACAATTGTTAACCTGCATTTATTATATTTTGTTTACTACAGCGTTATCAGATTAATTCAACAGTATTTAAAAGAATCGAATCTTGTAAAAACACTTCAGACACTGCAGGTAATTTATAGCAAAAATACCAGATTAATTTTAAAATAAATTAATTAAATATCAATATTTATAAAAAAATTTTTAAAAATCTATACCAAGTAGGATCAGGTACTCAATTTCCAGCCTCTTGCAAGTATCCAGTATCTAAATATTTTATACACAACTTTATTTTGACATATAATTATTTATTTTCTTATTGATTTGTTATTTTAATGGTAAAATTTGAATGATTGAATCAGCAGACGTTTTTAAATTTCCCGGTTAGAGGGTTAATTTTCAAAAGAGCTGGAATCTGGGCACTTGACTCTATTTAAAAATCTATACATGCATATTTTTAAATAATATATGTTATTCATAAAAAAAAAAAATGTTTGGAGGTCTGCTATTTTTAGTATCAAGTGTAATATTTATGACTGTTAATAAATTAATTAGAGGAATCAACTAATGGATTTTACTTTTAAATTAAATATAGGAAGAGACTGGAGTATCTCTTAATACAGTTGACAGTGTAGATGGTTTTGTCGCGGATATAAATAATGGCCATTGGGACACGGTTCTGAAAGCCATACAATCGTTAAAACTGCCGGATAAAAAATTGATTGATTTGTACGAGCAAATTGTGTTGGAGTTGATTGAGTTGAGAGAACTGGGTGCTGCAAGATCTTTATTACGGCAAACAGATCCTATGATTATGATGAAACAGCAAGAGCCTGAAAGATATATTCACCTGGGTAAGTTATTTATAATTGGTTTGACTTTTAATGTAGTGCGTAATTAGTTTTCACATGGGAATATTTTTAACAGAAAATTTATTGGCGAGATCGTATTTTGATCCGCGAGAAGCTTATCCTGATGGCAGTACGAAAGAAAAGAGACGGGCTTATATAGCTAATGCGTTGTCGGGTGAAGTATCAGTGGTACCGTCGAGCAGACTGCTGGCTCTGCTAGGACAGGCTCTGAAATGGCAACAGCATCAAGGACTTTTGCCTCCTGGTACAACAATCGATTTGTTCCGTGGTAAAGCAGCGGTAAGAGATCAAGAAGACGAGAAATATCCAACACAATTGTCCAAGCAAATAAAGCTCGGTCAAAAGTCTCACGTTGAGTGCGCGCGATTTTCACCAGATGGCCAGTACTTGGTGACCGGTTCGGTGGATGGTTTTATAGAGGTATGGAATTTCACGACTGGTAAAATAAGAAAAGATCTCAAGTATCAAGCTCAGGATAACTTTATGATGATGGAGCAAGCTGTGTTGTCAATGGCTTTCAGTCGTGACAGTGAAATGCTTGCGACTGGTTCCCAAGATGGTAAAATAAAAGTATGGCGTGTCCAAAGTGGGCAGTGTCTTAAAAGATTTGAGAAAGCGCACGCCAAGGGAGTTACTTGTATACAATTTAGCCGAGATAATGGCCAAATATTGACAGCTTCTTTTGACGCTACGATCAGAATCCATGGACTGAAGTCAGGAAAAACTTTGAAGGAGTTCCGTGGTCATTCTTCCTTCGTCAATGAAGTGGTATTCGCTTCTGACGGGCATCATGTAATCAGTGCGTCGTCTGACGGTACTGTCAAAGTCTGGAGTATCAAGACCACCGAGTGTATCGGCACCTACAAATCTCTCGGTGCTGCCGATCTCACTGTAAACAGTGTCCACGTTTTACCACGAAACCCAGAACATTTCGTAGTATGTAATCGATCTAATACAGTCGTTATCATGAACATGCAAGGCCAAATAGTCAGATCATTCTCGAGTGGTAAAAGAGAAGGTGGTGATTTTGTCTGTACTGTCGTAAGTCCACGTGGTGAATTTATTTATTGCGTCGGGGAAGATTTGGTACTTTATTGTTTCTCAACGTCTTCTGGAAAGCTTGAGAGGACTCTCAATGTGAGTATTCATATCAATAAAAAATATAATTATTTTTAAATAAGTTTTAATTGCAATTGTATTATTTTTTGCCTATAGATTCATGAAAAAGACGTAATAGGAATTTCGCATCATCCTCATCAAAATCTCCTGTGTTCCTACAGCGAGGACGGTCTCGTAAAATTATGGAAACCTTAAATCACATATATCTCCTTCTATAAATGATTATTTATAATAATTGTATATTTAATTTAAGTAAGTAAAAAAAAAACATAAATAAAAAAAAGTCACTCATTCTAAACTGATAATTCTTTTGTTTTATATAACCGCGATCTCGGTAGTGACATTTATATTTATTTAAAAATATCGTAAAAAGTATGGCAGGTAAATAAAAGAAAAAAAAAAAAACAAATAAAATAAATTAATCAAGTAATTAAAAAAAAAGAAAAGTTTGCTTTAAATTAAACGAAATCAAATGGGGACGAGCGAATATATATTACCCTCGTGCGTTAACGACTTTCTGGACAAATTCGAATCCAGTTTATGTCTACCGATTATTATAATAATTATTTTTTTCACGGTGCAATTTATTATATCACATCTGCTGGATATTACGTGCACAGTTATAACTGCGATAGACGGCAGTCCAGATGACGCAGATATGGATGAATGCACGTTTATTTATTTATTTATTATTATTATTATTTATTACTCAGCTAAATTTAGAGATGAATGCATTAATGCATTCACTTACTCATTATTTCATTATAACATTTTTAATTAAATTCTTCAGGATCCTCATTCACTGCTGCACGTGACGCGATACGGCGATGGGCTTTCATGTGCACACTTCTCTACCATCAACAGAAAATAATTAATAATTATGATCACTATCGAGAATCCAGAGTAATTGCTTATTAAATTTTTTTTGAATTATCAGAGCATGTAACACATAAGTTATATAAGTATAAATAACAAATCTATTGATTTCATAAACAGTTAGTTTACTGGTTTGTTTTTTCTTTAATTTTCATATGATTTAGGTACAACAGTTTAAATTTTCCTCTTATATTAAATATAATGTTTATCACAATACAAGTGATGATAATAATAATAATTTTAACTATAAGACTGCAATTACATAGCAGATTATGTTAGATAATTGATCAAAGTAACAACCTATCAATATTTTTTTAGTGTTATTATTATTACAATATTTTATTTGTTTTTCATATGTAAACCGAGGGTCGTAAATTTTACGGCAGTCACAATTTAATAATGTCACAAAGTAATGACAGTAGTGAGGACAGTTTAATTAATAATATAAATCAATTATAATTATGGTAATAACAATTATGTTGTGATGATGATGATGATGATGATAATAAGTGACAATGAAGACAATGACTAATTTATAATAATGTGTCCCATTAATGCACAGCCGAAAATGCATTACCAAATATATCAACTCCAGCAGCACATTTAAAAATAATTTTTAATTATAAATGATGACGCGTTAATTATTATTTTAATTGTTAATTTTATAAATTTATAGCGTCACATAAAAACGTTCTCCATAGTTGGCGGTAAATTTTTACGTGTTGGGGTTGAACCTGGACACCCTTCGTCTTCGAATGTAACCATTTTTTCGCGGCTACGAGTTCCCAATATCGCACTAGCAGTTCCACTAGTGCTTTCGGTACTCGGACGACCTAGACACGAATTATTACTCTGGACATTGGTGCCAGTCGTTTTAGTTTGCGATGAAGTACAAGTCGCTATATTTGAACAAGGTTTCAAAACAGAATTAGGAAGAGGTACTGGCGCTATTGCTATATCTTGAACAGACGAGGCTGATAAATTAAATTCACTTATACTTCTCGGTACAAAGTATTCAAAATTTGCTGGATCATCTTGCTGCGAGTGACAGCCGTCTCCGCGTTGATACGAGTAGTGTTGTAACGGTGATATATTGTTACGGGTAAATGAGGATACTCCACGTTGAATATGAGCAGTGGGAGAAAATGAACCGGGAGGACCGAAAGTGTCTCTACCAAAATCCGTTGGAATTGGTTTTTTTCGTGGTAATGAATAACGACCTGGTGATGTTAGTTGTTGTTTGTTTATTGCCGCAAAACGATGCTGTGCCAGGAGTTGTCCATCGTCGACAGAACTCCTGGTAGGACGTTGTCAGGAAGCAGCGGATACTATTGACATGGCTATTGCGTCGTCATCATGATCTAACTCTTGACGACAACCATCCGAGATTACATTACCAGCAATGCTACCGTCCCCGCACATCTCCGATTTCAATCCTAAAAAGTACACAATTTTATTCAGCTAAACTCGTTTATTACAAAACCGTTAACGATAAATATTGGGCTGGGATATAATAAGCGTAAGAGATAAGATCGAACCTGTTGCTCCAACAAGAGAATTTCCTGGTGTCATACCTCCAGCAGTACCGCAGGTTCTACCAAATACACGTACAACTCGTACAACTTCTTCTTGCATTAAATTAAAGCACATTGCTATCAAACCCATTCCAATGAGAATGTACAATGAGCAAGCGCACAGACTGAGTTCTTCTAATAGTTTTGTCGAAGCACTTCTGCCGGTTGGAACGAGGTCACCAAATCCAATTGTTCCGAGACTTGTGAAGCAGAAATAACTGCTCTCCAATAAAGTCCATCCCTCTAATCGGTGAAACATAAATGTCCCAGCACACACGTACAGTAATATCATCAAAAGACACAGGCTTATTGGTATTCTTACAACACAAATAGTGTCAGTCCCGTAACCTACTGCTGACGGCATCAGAGACATTTGAGAGCATGGATGCAAGTGCCGTTTCTCTGAATTGTTATCCTTAAATATTTAATTCAATATTTAGTACATGGAGTATTTACTATATACAAGTAAAATAATGTTTTTTATTTTTTTTTTCAATACTAAACCTGCAAAACATTTGCTGAGGAGCCCGAATGAAGGTAAAGATTACTCTCAAGTCCATCACGATCAAGAAGAATAGCGCCTCCGGTAGCACGAACGCCAAGCTCGTCACAAGAGCTGTCTTTACTGGAATAAAAATTACCGAGTTTCGTCGTTTCAATGTGATTGTCATAACGATGATAGCTTTTTTCAATTAAACCAGGCATCGGAGGCGGCGGTACCAGAAACTGTCCACCGCTTGACGGTTGTTTTTTATTGCAATCGTTGTTCCGGTGACAAAGTCTACCATATAGACGACGAAACGTCCTGGCAAAGACATCTCCAATGGTGCTCAAGTACACCAGCATCAGAGGTATCCCTGCTAGCGCGTAGACTACGGTGATCACTCTGCCCCAGATGGTCCGAGGGGCTACACTACCGTATCCTATTAAATTAATTAATCAATAAATATTTACTTAAATATCTCCCGTGTCAAAACTCACCAATTGTTGTAATAAGAGTTAAAGAGTACAATAAACTGCCCCCAAATGTCCAACGTCTGTCACTTTTGTATCTGTCATTACCACCTCGTGGCGATCGCTGAATAGTTCCTCCGTAAACAGAGAATGTTGACGAACGTGGGTCGTGATTAAGACTCCGTGCCATTTTCTCCTGAAACTCGAGAATCTCTCGCTCGGCTAATCGCGTCCAATTGTCTTTGTAAAGAACATTTAGGTCTTCAGTGATGCCCCACAGCTTCTCTACAGTGTAAGCCCGTAATTTTTTAGCATCTGCATCTTCATCCTCATCACCAGATAAAATTACCGATGATTGAGTTGTTTGATCACGAGTTCCAACATTTACTGATATTTTACCATTTGCATTTACGGTTTTTGATGAACCACTAGTCAGTCTAACTATATCTGAGGGTGATTCCTAATTTAATAAAAAGAAATCTCCTCAAATTAATTGAACAATCTCTCTACAAGTAAACATATAAATAAGTGAGTACTTTACCGTTTTAAAACCACCTTCGAGAGCCATAAAAGCAAATGCACCGAGAAGTGTGTATCCAAAAACAAGTACACATATACCAAGACAGGCGAGGAAACCTGGTGCTTTGGCGCTCCTCGCCGTAGTGCAGTTGCAACAGCAGCACCACAATTCCGAGGCCTTAACTGTTGTCGATATTCTGAATGAATTTTCAGTATTATTAGGAGTATTTGAACTGGCACTAGTGATTGCCGTTGTTGAAGCTGCAGCAGTTAGCTGAGATGAACGACGTCCACCCGAGCAAGATCGTGGCGCTCTCTGGTAATAATCACTCGCGCTTATTTGCATCATTGCTTGGACCAGCAATAACTGGACAATGTACCTCCAGCAGCCAGCCCTACGTTGTTCTTCTTATCACGCTGGCTATTGTCACACCGATAATGCCCATTAGGTGACATGGAATTATTTGGTAAGATGGTGAGCTCGATAACGCCGATAGGTGTAAACACCATCTCCTTAATGACAATGACATGCTGCTAACATATTCATCAAAATAACTGCATTTAATTCTGATATACTTTTGTGTCTCTATCAGTGCCTTTGTCTGTTCCGTATTTATTCTGTCCATAGGGAAATTATTCTCATCTGCCCGCTGTAAAAAAAAAATATAAATATTTTAAATTATAATTTATATTGAAATAAATTATTTGCGTTTGAATAATTGATTACACCATGGCCTAATTAAATTAAAATGATAAATAAGCTTTGCACAATATGGAGATGATTGAATTAAGCTAGTGTGCAGTCTGCACTGATAGAATGAGTAAAGCTATATGTATACATATATTGAATAGGAGCTAAAAAATCATGACATATCAATTTGCAATAGCTCTGAGAACTAGAAAAATTGGTGGTGGCGTCAGCGACAACCCTAGCAGTAGCTAGCAGCTAGCATGCAATCGATAGCTCAGCTCTGCTTGCACAAGAGCGAAAGAGAGAACTAGGAAAAGGCGGCGGAAGACTCGACAAGGTGTGACAACACACTAGGGTAACTGTCTCTCCTTATGTATTTACATTTGCATACACGCATATGTACAGTATACATATCCATTAAATTCGCGTTACAATATCCAGCTCGGTACAAAGATTAGCACAGTTGGTTGACCGAATGAAAAATAAACTAAATCAAATAAAAATACTCTTTTACTTGACTCGAGGTGGACAAGACACCAAGACACCAAGCAGTGGCGCTTAATCAGCCGTTTTTATCACCAGCTAAAATGAACGAGTGCTTTTGTATACAGCCTACCTTGAGGCTAGCGGCACTTGAGATTATCACGGCTGCTACTCGGCATTCAATACGGCTTATACGTGTGTAACAGCCACGTTTCATATCGCACGATCCAACATCATTGCTATCATAAATTATTGAATTACAATAATAACCGTGTAGATTGTTAATAATTAAATATTTTAAATGATTCACTAGCAGCAATTTTATTCAATTAATTGCCAATGAATCATTTCATAGCGCAATTATTATCAGTACTATATACATTTTTAAAAAGCAACAACTACTGGTACTACTACAGCTAATGGTTTTATTATCATTATTTAAACAGAGTATCAGTAAAAGACTGATGGAGTTATGAATGTGTTGTAAATGGTGGAGAATGAGGCCGCAAAGTCCAGCCAATGACTACTCTACGACTACTTTATTCCGCGTTTCACCTTATTTAATTGTCTATGCGCAATTATATATCTAGCACTGATTACCTTGCTCGCTTACGAAGAGTCCTTAATGAAATTTTAACTGTTCATAATTGCCAACAGATTAACTCAATTTATATTCATTATTTTTATTTATACTTTACAGTAATAATTATACACGCACATATTTAATTATTGTTATCTGTAAACGTTCATTATTGCTATTATTATCAGTATTAAACTTTGCAACAATAAATACGTATATATTAATTGGCAGATATATTTTACAAGTCGTACTAGCAGAGGGCCATTTTAGGGTATCAGTTTAGTTGCACAAGAAAACGCCCTTGCCGTACTGCAAGTACCATCACACTGAACTACATGATCGTACTGTACCGCGGATAAATTTCTGCTGAAGGTGCGAGGGAGTCTGACACGATACTCACTCGTTATGTGTAGAGAAATCCGCGCGCAGAATCGACGACGGTCTGATGGACGATGGTGGCTCGACTTTGCCGGGCAACTTTTCGATATATAGGACATGGTGAGCAGAGTAATCTGGAGAGCAGAGTCCTGGTATATATTTTGTGTGTTGGACCAGGACGCATGAGCGCACCATGGGATATTCACAAGATCAGAAATCCTTATAGTTTACGTAAAATATATGCACAGGAAGGAGCAGTGTGTAGCTTTACACAAACGTTTACGAGGCCACGAAAATAAGCCGACAAGTGCAGCAGCATCAGTTGAAGAGATAGATATAGATGTGATATTGATGTATGCGCTGCAAAAGAGGAACTACATTATTCGTTAAACAGGTATACACACCACGCGATATAATCATCGATAACGAGTTAGCCGCGCATATATATAGTTTGATAGCTCGTACAAATAGATTGGAAGTTTGCCAGAGTTGTCGAGAGAGAAACGCAATTGCACAAGTACGTGAGGGTGGTGGAGAAGGACGTGGAAATTCAATGATGACTTGCTGCTGCTGCTCGACGCTTGCAACGACTTCGCTCCTCGTTGTGCTGTCGGATGCCAGAATTTTAGGATCTATGTTATCTGGCAATATGTATATGCTTGTAACATATCAGGAAATAATGATCGATAAAGATATATACATATATATGTGTATATATTTAAAACATATTGAGTAGTAGGACATTGATTGTATTGGAGGACCGCCAAGTCTAAATGTCTCTTTCAGTGATACTGATGTTCTTTTGATCTAAATTTATGTATGTATATATATATGGTAACAATGTATGTTAAAAAAAGTAAGTATAATGCTCACCGGTTTATTGTGTGTCATCAGGTCACATGAGCCAGTTTATTTTTTATTTTTTCCCATTTTCACCAAGCTAACGATCACAACGAAGGACATGCTTTACTGATCGCGTCAACGATCGTATTTTAGCTATTACTTCTTCTTGCATTAAGTTGAAACACATGGCTATTAGAGCCATACCTGCAGAGATGTTTTGTTAATCATTGGTAACAGTCATTGATAATAATAATAATATAATTTAATTATAAAGTGTATTAATTAAATAATTATAGAGTCGACAATACTTGACCTAGCATGAGGTACATGGAACAGAAGATAAAAGATAGGTCGAACCCCTCAGCAGCATAAATTTTGTCGCCTGGAACTATGTCACCGAAGCCGATTGTTGAAAGGGAGATAAAACAAAAGTACGAACCGTCGAGAAAATTCCAATCTTCCCATTTAGAGAAAAGAAATGCCCCTCCACAAATATATCTGCTTGATGGAAGATAATATTTATTATAAAACTCATACCTACATTACAATAATAATAATGATTGTGGGCATTATTATCATTATAACATAGATTGCATACCCAACTATGATGCTCAGACAAAGAGTTAATGGGACCGTAATACGCTTAGGATCATAATGATCACTGCTGTCATCATCATCATCGTCGTTATCTTCATCCTCGCCACCACCACCGCTATCATCATCTTCTTCATCGTTGTCGTCGTTGTTGTCATTACCTTGATCGCTTGTCGTTGTTTTTGAACCAGTCTCAATCTCATTGTCCACACTAACGGTGTCGAATGCCGCCCCATCACGTCCCGATTGCATTCTCACCATCTGCACAGACTATCATGTTCACAATACACTCACCCAACACACATGCATAAATATAAATGTGTAAAGAGCAATGTAAAGGTAACTTGAGATTCTCAATTGAATAAATGATAAGATAACAATAACAACACCCAATTGATGATATATCGTGTACATTATACTGACCTGCCAGGTGTTATTTCGATAAGGCTGACCGAGTGATCGGCGTGAGCCAGTTACCCGACGATCACGAGATTCTCGTGGCCTCTTTCGGCATCTGCAAAAATATATACATCATCAAAAACAACAATTTACTCCGAAGAGGAGTTTATTTTAGTATTAAAACTCCAAATCGGAGTAAATGCAGATTTAAATAAAATCCGTGATCACTCCGGATTGACTCTTGATTTTTTACAGTCTAGATAAAAAGTAGTGAAGAAATATGAGCATACTGACCTGCATAGAAAGCAACGGGCATAAGTCCACTTGAAACTTTTAGCAAGTAAATCGCCGATGTTAGTGAGGTACAAAAGAAACAGGGGCATTCCGGCGATGGCGTAGCCAATTGTAATCACCTTGCCCCACATGGTCCGAGGACACTTATTACCGTAACCTTGAAATTACAAGACGACGAGTAATTATGGATTTGGCCATGTGTAATGTGGTTTACACAAAAACAGACAAGTTGTATAATTATTATTATTATTGTATAGATGGACTATTTACACGCTTACCGATTGTCGTAATGACTGTCAAGGAGTACAAGAAAGCCCCAGCAAAACTCCACTTTCGATTCTCCATCGAGTCTGAACCGTCCCATTCATTTTTTACGGCATTAACTATTATATCCTGGTAGCTCTTTAGAATTATATCCACCTTTGACTTCCATAATTTCTCCGAGAAAACATTTTCCTACAGTAAATTTAATTTATCATAAGTAAAAGTCTATTTATTATATTGGTCGGTTAAATTAATTTACGGTGTCGGTAAAAGTTAAAAAAAAAGGAAATATTTAAAAAAATAATAATGCATAATAAAAATAGTAAAGTGAAAGTCTAATGCGGTTTTACCTTGGTCGTTAATTTCCACAAATGAAGCGCAGTTTCATTTCGTGATCTCGGTACGTCATAGCCGTTTCCAATTTTACGATTGTAGGAGCCCTCGACAGCTTGGAATATAAATGCCCCGGCAATAGTGTAACCCACAACAAGACACACAATCCCAACATTGCTAAAGAGAAAAGCTAAAAATGCACGAAACCAATCGGCTATTTTTTCACCCAAAAGTTTATGTCTTTTTCTTCTTCGTCTGCTGGTGGTGCTGCTGTCCCGCCACTCGGAACGCCTGGAAGAGCTACGTTGTTGTCGTCTCACCGATGCATTGCGTTGGCTGTTCCAGCTGGCACTTGGCGTCAGTCCTCGTCCCCGATCTCCAATAGCAACTCGAGCATTTGCTGGCCATCTCGTCTCCTCCTCACCCATATCACAGGACGAATCTAATCGTCATTACTGTTATCATCGGCAGAACCACCCGATGGTACCACCATTGCACAATTAACGAGCTGTCATCTCATAGTTACAGGATTCACTATTTTTTAAAAATTAATATCAAGACATTAATTCAAAAAATAAATAAATTATAAAAATCTGCACGTGCTAAATTGCTGTATCACCCGCAACAAGACACTCGTAAACGTTTTATTGTATTGAGGACAATCTCAATTTAAACTTGCGTAAAAAACTCGTCGCACGATTGATTTATCAAAGTTAAAAAAAAATATATATACATAAATATATAGATATTCTTTATGTCTTCACGCTGGCCAGTTTCAAAGAGATGTAATATACAAGTGAATGTGGAAGAAAGTGAGGTAGATATATATTATTGATAGATAGATAGAGTTGATCTAAAAAGAACAAAAAGAAGAAGACGAAGAAATAATATGAGGCAGATATACACTTTAGTTCGAAAGAGCGTTTGAATTGAAGAGGGGAGTATCGTTTGAGCTGGAGCCTCTCGGATGTATACTACTCGGATGGTATGAGTCTGTCTCTCGTGGTCTGACGACGACGCGGCACACTAACTCGAAATAGCACAATTCTAAAATTATAGAGTAGAGTAGCAGCAAGCTGTACTGTTTTGCGGTGGCGATACGGCGGCGGCGGCTACCACGACCAGACAGAGAAGAAGAGGAAAAGATGCCGCGGTTTTTGTCATATGAGAAATCACCTTCGTCTACTTGTTCGTCTTCTTCTTAGGCGTGTAAAAAGTTATACTGGTAACTTTCAAAACAGTATTTCAATAAATTACAATATTGTATTGAGCTTCGTGTTGCCACACAATCGGAAGTTTTTAATTAATTTAATATCTAAGTATAAATTTATAATTATCAAATATTTTATTTTATGACATCTCGAGATCATGATGACCGTAACTGTAACCGCGATGGTTGCCTGGATATTCAGCGTACTCGCAGTCGTAATTTCCATCTTCATATTCGTCGTTAATTACGTCAACGTCGTTGTCATCGATGTCATCTTCGTCGTCATCTTCATCCTCCTTTATGATACCCAGCCGTTTAGCGACGCTCTTAACATTTGTAATTACTTCTTCCTGAACCAAATTAAAACTCATTGCAAGTAGGGCGATACCGAAGAGGAGGTAGAGCGAGCAGAGTGCAATTCCCTGATGTGCATTAAGTTTGTGAGCCGGCACGAAATCACCAAACCCTGGAATGTAAATATAATAAAGTATAATTACTCTGCTGCATGAAATAAAAAATAAAACTAAACTAAACTAAACTAAAACAGTAAATACATAAAAATAGACGCTCATTAAAGTGATGATATACTTGCCTATGGTTGTAAGAGTAATGAAACAGAAATATGCCGAGTCAAGAAAGATCCAGCTTTCCCACTCGTTAAATAAAACAGCACCGCCTAATATGTAACTAACGACCAGAAATACGCAGAGCCAAATTGGAACGGGTTTTATTGTTTGATCTTCAGCAGGCATCAAATACTCGTCATATTCAATATCGTCGGCATAAACTTGACGATGGACGGCAAAGCCCATGGGGGACATGATACGCGGCGATGGTGCCTCTCTTCTGGGTGTGCGGGCTAAAATAACAATAATATATAATATATATGTATATATAACGTAAATTAGTGTTATAGTTGTATAATTACATGATATATACGCATCACGTGAGCTAATTATATTTCATGTACCGTAATATAATAGCTTTGTGTTCTATTGTAGCACACAGACAACTTACAAGTAGAACTAAGATTGCTACGGGGACGTCGTATTCCACCGCTGGGAATTCTTCTAGGTCGTGAGACCTCGAGATATGGACTCGGCTCACTGGCAACTGCGGAAGGATCCACCGAGTAACATCTGCGTGGCGTTATCACAGATCGCTCGACACGAGGCAATGTGGACGAGACCACGTTATCTGGTTTGAGTCTGCTTTTCGTCGCGATACTCGGGCGTGATGGATGAACGTCATCGTAGAGGCCTAAAATAAATTATTATTCAATTTGATATCCCACTTGATAGATGGATTAATAAATAAATTTTCTTTTTTTGTTTTGTTTTCTATTAGGGATCGATTGATAATGGCTACCAGTATTTTGATTATCAGTTTCTGGATGATGTCTTGGTAAGCATGACGGCTCATCTAGGGCATACTTGTTGAAAAGCACTGGTGTACGATCATCAATATCATTTGGAGCAAAGAGCAATCGTCTATCAAGCGACTGGGTTGTCCCGGGAGTGTGCGAGGTCGCTGTCCCACTGCGGGCTCTCCTACTGTTGCTACTGAGGATTCTCGGTGCTGTCGAGGTGCCCGGTACGTCATACGCGTGTCTCATGGGACTAATTGACTGCAGATGACGAGGTGAGGCACTGCCCGGCAGAGTGGATCGCTTTGTAAAGTCATTAAAGTTGCCATCGACGTCGTAACGACGCGGAGGATTGAATCGATGAGACTCTCCAGCAGCGAGTGCCTCAGAGTGGGTTGATCGGGCCATACTTCCTGAATGACCAAGAACCGAGTCTGTCGATCTATGACTTGCCCTAACGGACCTACGTAATGAAGCCGGTCTTGATCCAGGTCGACTAATAAATTAAACAGCAACATTGATGTATAAATAAAATTAATGAGGTCACGAGAGTAATATTTTATTACCCAGATCCCTGACGAAGGCTATATCCTCGAGCTAAGTGGCTGTTCCGTACACGCCGTGGCTTAGGCGGTCGTGTGCAAACATAGCAACAAATTTTCCAGTAAAGAAATCTACAAATAAAAAAGTATAAAATAATAAAACATACGTGAGTCAGAGTACAAAAATAAATTTAGTTTATGGTTGAATAAGACTAATCGAATGTGGAGTGACCCGCAGAATCCACTTACGGTCGAGTGAGCTAATTTACCTGAAGCTCGAGGCCATGACATCCCCAATATTAGATAGGCACAGTAACATCAGGGGTATGCCAAGTATAGCATAGAAAATAGTTACGACCTTGCCGTTTGGAGTCTTTGGAGAAATGTGACCGTACCCTATCGTTGTGATAACAATGATTGAGTAAAATAGAGCACCAGCAAAAGTCCACTGTATTTCATCCTCTTCTTCGCTTCCATCCCAGCCGTCTTTTTTCATTTTCTTCAAAAGATCCGTTTCGAAAGCCTACATATACAACAATACACATAAATGATAAATGATAACAACAAAATCC
Source organism: Microplitis demolitor (assembly GCF_026212275.2). Taxonomy (NCBI): domain Eukaryota; kingdom Metazoa; phylum Arthropoda; class Insecta; order Hymenoptera; family Braconidae; genus Microplitis; species Microplitis demolitor. The sequence continues at coordinate 18,836,511 of NC_068545.1, read as the reverse complement.
ATCAACAATAAAATACTACAATATAAAATAAAGATTCCACGGGCTGTATACTTTACCCGCAATTTCTCTACTACATCATCCGTCCAATTTTTACGAATAAGTATCTCCGCCGATTGTGTCATTATCCATAACTTTTCAGTGACATTACCACGGATGTCTTTTATGCTACGCTTCACCTACCGGGAATTCATACAGTAATTTTAATAGACATTGTACTTGATAATAATAATAATAATAATAATAATAATAATAATAATAATAATAATAATAATAATAATAATAATAATAATAATAGTAGTAGTTACAATAATAATGATAAGAGGTTGAAAGTTTTTTAATAATAAAAACCTACGTCTTTTTCATATCCAGACTCGAGTCTTTCAAATGCATAAGCACCGAGAACGCAATAAGCTACGACAAGTGATACAAGTGTCACATGTGAAAATATACATTTAAAAAACTTCCATATTAAACAAAGTAATATCAAACACTTGGATGGTGTTTCGAACTCAGCATCCATGTCCGTGGGATCCATCGTGTTTAAGATTTAAAATTTTTTTAAAAATTAGCAGTGAGGTCAACACCAAGACTGTCTATGTATCATCCACTTGTGTGTTTCCATACCATAAAGCCCGAGAATAGTCGTATCCAATTCTATTCTGTTGTGTATAGTATTCAAGTATAGAGCTGAGTTACTATATAAAGCCCAGAGTATTCATGTGTTTAGTAAACCGAGATACGAGAACGGGTACGGCAAAAAATAAATGAAAAAAAAATACATAATACAGTTAAAACAAAATGATAAAAAAATAAAGACAATGATTTATAATGTAAGTGTATGAAATGACATTTAGCGCAGATAGTATTTTATTTAAAATTTTAAATTATTCTCGCTGGCACTTCACTTGCGAAATAACCGATGGCGGTGATAATGATAATGATGGTGTAGCGGTGCGACACCCTGGGCCATAGGATGCGAGCCGTTTTTCATAAGCGACTAGCGTCGTCGTCTCTTCGGCATGTGGAGAAAATACGGTATCCCTCGGTTGAGTAGGCGGTCGTGTATTTATCTATATTTATCCTCCAACCACCCACCGCTGAGCATTCGTCGCGGCGTCAAGATGTGGTGTAGTAGAGACAGACGGTTTTGCGGAGCTCAACGTGTAAGCATTTACATCTGTATACTTATTATATACCACCAGCAGCAGCAGCAAGAGCAGTAGCTCTGCTCAGTTTATATTAAATACGATACTTGGAGTAAGAGAGAAATATCCTCAGATTTATATTATATACATCTATCAGTCTCTTTCATCTATACCAGAGCGTTAATTTTGACGTCATTAATTTCTTGCCTTGGTGCTTACAGTGATTGCTACTGGAAAAAGTACTCATTCATGAATTTAAATGATACTCTTACTATTGTTAAAACTTATTTTTAAATTGAATAAAATAAACAGACAATTTCATGTATAAATATTAGATGTTTTATTTATTAAATCCATTCCAATATAATTGTTGCAATAATAATAATTATATAAGTAAAATAGTATATTTATATATAACAAAATTAGACTGTACAAATATATGAACACGCTTGTGGCGGCGATTCTCGTCAATTCATCATAAAAAAAAAAATAAAATAAAAAATGAAAGACCTTGTAGTCTAGTGGCACATATGTGTAGACCCTTGTAAAAAGACGTAACCGCGTTCACACACATGCGCATTTTCGAATGGCGAATTATAATAAAAGGCTTAGCTACTAAAATTCATGGTGCAACGTCAATCGCCCTCTGTTCCGCTAGACGTCTTTAGCTCCAATGTAATATACCGTCACACTGTCTTGCAGACGTGCAGAATACTTGCCCATCTATATTATATTTATTATTTACTTATTATTCGTACTAATAATAATATACATATACATATGGATAAGGTTACTTAGAGGACGATCGAGGCTGACCATGAAATGCGGGATTTGCCAAAAGGGGACAGAGGAACGGAGGGACAAAAGACATTAGTCCTTGATGGGAAAGCCTTCATCGTTCCACGGATCCGGCGCACTCGTAATTCAAGGACAGACTAACTGGCACACGATCGTCTACTCCGTAGCGCCGATCCGTGGAACAAGGAGCTGATAACTACTGCTATGTATAATTGAAAAATTTAAATATTCAAATTTATGATGACAATTTAATAATAATAATAGTAGTAGTAGTAATTGATAATTGATAATTATAGTCAGTAAATTTATAACACCCGGATTATTTATCCCGGGCCAAAGAACCCAAGCTTCTCTAGAGTATCAGTGACGCGTTCGACCAACTGATCTTTGTATTTCCAGATCTGCGTGTCGACGACGCTGTTTTTGCGATACTGAAGGCACGTTTTCTTAAGAGACGTAACACAGTCGGCTCTGTAGTGCTGCAGCTGAGCATCCTCAGTCTCGATGGGATAACTCGTGCACCCGGAGCCGAGGCACGCTAGCGGAAAATGATTATGCACAGTGACAATACGTTCCGGATTATGAAAGCACTTTATGTACTCATTAGGCTTAGTGAAGTTCGACGAGCGGTATACGTGTTGCAGCATGTGCATGTACCTACATAAAAATAAATATACAGTTACAATACTTATTTTAAATCCTGTTTTAAATGAATTATTAACACACGGATTTATATACATATGCATTCAAATAGACAAGTTGGAAATATGGAAAAGGAAAAATTACAGTCGAACGGGAGAAAGAGTTGTGGTGGTTGCATGTTCACTCGCTCGCTTATTCACTCGCTCACTTACTCATTCGCTCTACTCGCTGCTTACTTACTTCGGCACGTGGTCAAAGTATCCGTGTGAGTGTAGAAGGTCATCGAGAAAGTACACGTTTCTGACGTTGTATGAAGCACGAGTTTCATTGCGTACGCGAAGAGCCTTGGGTAGAACGCGTCGCATAAGTTGACTCCAGGTTAAATCTTGAATTGGCATTATTACTTCATCAATATCAAGCAGAGCTATGTACTCATACTCATACATGTGTTTATAAAGACAATCGTTGTAGGGTATCAGTTCGTTTTGTCGTTTTTGATTAGTCTTTTTCTTCAAGTAGATATGCTGAAACGTTGGTATATTCGGCTGACCACCAGGGAGAGTCAGAGGAGTTACGTCGACTTGTCCTAACTTCTGGTAGTGATCGAGAACCTTTGTGATGTTCGGATGTACTTGGAGTTCATAAAAAAATATTTTATCGGCACCCAGAATACTTATTAACTCGATCCACTCGACCAGACGTACTGATAAATCTTCGTGGAGAAAATCAAGACCTTTTACACACACGGCAAACTCTTTTTTCTTACCCTCTGGCGGTTTGTTGTAAATTACTCGTAGATTAGTGCTGGCTGTATCACACGGTCTCTCGACGATCGAGATTGATGCAGGAGGCTCTTTTGACCAGTGAGTCTGGGGTATTTTACACGCTATCACGTAAGGTTGATAAATGCCTTGTTTATAACTACCCCACTTCTTGAACCATATATATTTATACTCAAATACATCAACGACCTGAGGTTCTTTCTCTCCATCAAACCACAGTTGACAGTAGGTTTTTATTTTTGGTTCAATTCTGTCGATCATACCCACAATCCTGACTGCCGGGCCAATTTTCGACAGTTTACGATTATCGTAGTAAGCTCCGAAAAGCTGAAAAGTTCCGTTGCTTGACTTTAATGTCTGCCAGTATTTATTATTGAACTCAAGCTCAAGAATATTGGGGTAACGAGGCACACAGTATTTGTTTGTCTTGGTATCATTACCGGTTTTCTCAGTTGTAGTTGTTGTTGTTGTTGTACTTCTCTTGTACCACGAGACGACGGGTAAACTAGGAAATTGATTTTCCATCTCGTTGATAAGTTCCTGTTCAGTACGCGGTGGCCGTTCATCCAGCAAAAGTTTCTTGTTATTTAATTTCTTGAGTCTCTCATTAAAAATAGCAACAGAGGCTGAAACACCAGTCGTAGGATCGTGATGATACGAGTCGTCGTCATCCAACGGTTTGCGTCTGTGTGACGAGTAGGATTCTCTTGCGAAATTTTTTATCGATGAAGAATTACCATTTCTCGAAGCTGCCAATGACGTTAACGCTGATGATGATGATGATGATAGTGCTTGATCTGATGCACGATCCCATGATCCTGTCGGATAATTCACAGCGCCGTCAATAGCCGCTGAATCATTTGGTTGGAGTACTTGATTAACTGACTGACGAAATTGCAGTGCCGCTATCATGATGAAACTCCAGATGAATACAAAGACAAAGATGCGACGAGCGTGCCGAGTCGCGCTTCGAGTTGTCCAATTTTGTAGCATCTTTAGAGTATCAAGTGTATACTTGATGATAATAATGATTAACTATCCCACAGAAAGTTTGAATCATCGACACTGGTGGCAAGCTATCTAGTCCCACTTGATGTCGTATCGTGTGCACTCCAACTGAAAGCAAAAGACACATCGCTAGTGTTAATCAAAAAATCATTTGAATAAGAAAGAGAAAGCCGGGTGTGTTGGATTGCTATGCTATGCGTTGGTGCATCGATGCATGCAGTTATAAAAATATAAGAGAAAGACACCAGGTATCTGAGAAACAGTACATATAAGTAAGTGAAAGATAAAAAGAGAGGCAGCAGGGGCAGAGGGAAGCAAAAAAATTTTATCGCTTAAAGGTAGACGCGAGACGCGAGACTCGGTGAATCCGCGACAACCCAAGCGGAACCGGTTACCGAGTTTTTCCACTTGGTTGTCCTGTTAACCGGTATGGTGTACCTCGTCGCACCTCAAGACTAACAAGTATCCTGCTGCGACATCCTCGCGCTTTTCACCATCCAGTTATCAAACCCAACGATCGTAAGCTCGATTGCTCATTCTCAATTCGCGTTTATCGTTTCGCGATTTCTACCCAACCGTCAAAATAAAAGAATCTGATAATAATAAAATACTCTTTCAACACTACTGCTACTCGTAGTTAGCAATTTTCTACTACCGTACACTCTTCGATCTTAACTTTTATTTTGTATTCGGTGTGACCCGTAAACCCCTTGCTGCTGTTGCTGCTGTCTGTCCCTGGTACTTGTACTAACTACCACAACTTTACTACAACTACTGCTACTTAATTGCTCTAGTTGCGGCAATGTTTCTTCGCGTAGACTCGCTAATCGAGTTGCGTCCTAACTGAAGACACTTTGGCGATTTCTCCGAGTCATTCGTGACTGGGTTGTCTTGTCACAAAGCGTAAAAAAAAACAATAATAATAAATAAATAAATAACCAGAGATAGATAAAGAAAGAGAATGTCCGCCCCGGCATTGCAGCAGCAGCGGTGGTTACCAGGCGGCAACGGCGATACGGAGAGAGTCGAGAGAGTTGTGTGGCGCGCGCGAGCTATCGGTGGCAACTGCTAGTCCCATCATCATCATCATCGTCTGCCCGACGATCATCACTCCTCTACTTCTCCATGTAATTTGTACACAACAGTACATACTAAGTAATAATAATTTAAGTTACTGATACATATATAATATAGAAGCAAATTAAATAGTATATATATACATACATACATACAGACAGACAGACACATGCACACATGTGTAGAGTAAACTTACAGGAGCAGAGTGAAATGGCACGTGAATAACATCCGGCTAAAATCTTCAATATAATTTAACGGAAATCTCATCAGTCCGTCAGTTGATAGATCCATGTGCATCAACGCGCCAATTTCTACCGTAGATTCCAATATTAATTATATTTAATTTTGTCATACAACTCGGGTAATTTGGTATATAGCAGCACGTAAATTACTATCCTCAATAATTTTAAACACCATCACTGAATAACCAGTTCGGCATGCCAGGTTTTACTCCAACTTCTTTGCCCTGCGATTATCGAAAAAGATCCTCGTCGTTGACCCTGGTATTTTTCGACCCAACAATTACTACAGCTTGTATCTACAAATCTAACTGATTAAAATCATTTGTAGTTTTTATCAATGACTAATGCATTTGACGGCGTGTACCCGTAATAAATTTTTTTGAGTTGAAAAGTTCGCGATTAACACCATCACACTATCGTCAATGTTTAATGTCTTTACGCTCCCTGAATTATCTGGATTCTTGTAATCTATTTATATTTATATAAATATACATACATAATAACAAAAACACACATCACTGATGAAAAAATCACGGGTTTTACATTCAGGCAAGTTTACATCTTACTCGCCAAGAGCATCTTTCTGGACTCAATCGACTGCCACTTACTGGTCTAAAGACCGATTTTTTTCTCCCCTCTCAAAATAACTTTTCCCTCCCCTGTCCACGTGTATGTGTGTGTGTGTGTTCTGTATTGTGTCTCCTTGCTGTTCCTCGCTGATTGCTGTCGTATATTTTGCTCCTTTCTGGTTTTTTGACGTCTCTCCTCTTCACTAGTCTGCTTTACTATATTTTTTAAACTTGTTTATTAGTATGTAGTCCTTGTCCATCATGATATTAATACAGACTGAGCATCAACTCACATCCAGACAAGAGTTAACCTGAGTAATCCAAACCGGGACGATCGGTCGTCGCCTGTACCGATTCAAGTTATATATGTATTTAATGTATACAACATAACAGCAACAACGGAGAATGTAGAGATGAACCTCAGACCTCAGCTCTACTCTCCTCCACGTTTTCAAACTGTTGCGTTCACTACTTCCACCGAACCTTCCAACCGCTGCTGCTGCTGGGCTGCTGGCTGTCTGCTGTTGCTACTGATCCCCTCCACTATCACTACCAATCGTGTTGTATATTTCCTTAGCCTCTTTGTCCCTACCATACCAACGAGCCAGCATTGCCAGCTGACCTCTTCTCGCACTCACATCACAATATATCGGGACTTATAGCTAACTCTTATAGACCGGATGCAAATTCCAAAGATGAAATTTACTTTCTTTTTTTTTATTTATTTTATTATCCTAACAAATTTAATACCTGGTATTTCAAACATCCACTTGTATGTAATGACAATAAACACTTGTCAAATTTGTCTCCATCTACAAACAAAAAATATTTAATAGATAAATAAAATATAAAGACTCATTGTTGTGGGATTTGAATTAAAGCTTCTGTTTTGTAAGTTTTGGATAATTTACTTATCGCTTGTTGTCGTAATAAAATAATTAAGACGGACAACAAGAAAAACACAAATATTTGAATTTATCAGGTAAATGATGAAGTAGCAGAGTAAACATTCTGAAGATAGGAAGTACGAAACAATTTATGGTAACTCTAACCGAGCATTAAATTTATATATAACTATTTGACATACAAAGCGCTCGTAAATCATCATGATGCTCCTACTGAAGGTTAACATTTAGCATGTTCAATAATATCACTAATGTATTGGCAAATAAAAATTCAAAAATATTTATCTTAATCTTCATCTAAATTATAATATTAATATATATATTATATAAAATAGAAAATTGAATTTAAAATGTTAAGTAAATTAGAGATAAGAGAAAATACAGCAATAACTAATTTTTTATATATATATATATATATATGTATGAATGATCTATGTACTTTTAATATGGTAAAGTTTAAGAGGCAAAAGGTTAACGAGTTTATGCAACTTTAGCGCATTGTAATTTTAAGAGACGAATTGTATATACTTATATATATATCTATATATATATGAGTGAATACATCTAAGTAATAAAGCAACAATTAAGTTGAGACGATGAAAGTGACGAGATAAAAACTAAGATAAGTAGACGAGGTGCTTGATTGTCGTGACACACGTAATTGCAACGCTTATATATAAATATATATCTATATATTTATAGCTATATACTTATACATGCAACGTAATGTAAAGCAAATCAACGTCTAGTTTCATTTAACTAGCCATATCCCTTGTTTCTATATATTTATTTTTACGTTGCATATTTTGTAATATGTATGTACTCCAATATATGTAATGGGATATTTTTTCCTGCGAAAAATTAAAGCCTGATAAAAGGAGTAATTCATAACTATTGTTTTACATGTCGTCCACGTAGTTTCACACTTGATAAATGTTTTAGGTAAAAAATGTGTACGTCTACATGGAGTGAGTCATTGCACTACACAGTGTACATGTTGCAGTAAAAATCAAGTTGCTATGCCTCATTCTTAACAGCATGACACTACACGCATTCGTGTATGTGGAAAATATAGATGTTGAATGTATTAATAATAATATATGCGTCATATATATACAGGATAAGTATATGTACATTTGAGGGGACACGTTAAAAATATATCCTTGAAACGAAAGAATACATTTGTATGATGGATAGAACGCAGTAATTGATAAAATCCAGTAATGCCGTGACATTATTTGTGATAATTGATGACGTCGAGCAATTAGTAAATCAATTAGATGTTTTTTTACTGATTAGACGTATAAGTATGTACCTTACTTTGTCTTTCTGAGTATTATTTTTTAAAAAAATAAATATAAGTGTGGTTTTTAAAAGCAATAATTAAATTTATTTGGTATTGAGTAATTGACAAATGTAATGACATTTTAATAACTCACGACGGTTTTGTAAATTTTTTTTATTTATGTAATTTGAGTTAAATTATATTGTTGTAAAGTATAATTAAGAAACCGTCAGAATTTAAATTTTGTAGATAGTAAAAATGAATTTAAAAAAAATAATCATTAAATAGATAATGTATATTTTTAAGTATTTGAAGTGCTAACGTATTCAATTTATCATGTTCTAGATAATTCTAAAATATCTAATTAATTTTTGGGATTGTGTCGAAATTATTTAATTACGTTCATAAAAATAATGAGTACCGGCTTTTTTTTTTGCTGAAGTATTTTATAAAAATAACTTATATGAATTGGTATTCATTACAGGATTGACAATAACTGATTGGAATTTTAAGTCACATCATTGGATTACGTATTTGATGGATGAAGATCAAATTTTAATTAATTTATAATTATGAAACTATCCGATTGTATTTTAAATTTATTTTTTAAAATATAAATTACGTGTCTGGAATAGAAATAAAAATTAAATAAGATATATTTGGAGGTCAACTTTTTTATCGTTTTAATGAGTCGATAAAAGCCATTGGATTTTTTAAATGATATTTGATTGTTCAATCTTCAAATAATAATAATAATACTTATAATGGTACTAATAAATAAGAAAGAATTTAAATGTCAATATGTAGAAAAAATTACCCAATCTAGTTCCTTTAAAATTCATGATCCCGAGCGGCAGCAAAAAAAATGTTGACTTTTTGTTGAATTCAGGGCGACAATTTTTGATCATGTAACAAATTGCTGACTTAAATTTAGCAAAAAGTCACGAATTTTGTTTGTGCTGTTTGGAATTGTAAAATCAGCAGAAGCTGATATATTTTAAATCTTCAAATCTAAAAATTTAATCTTAATATAATTATTTTTGAAAATATCCACCGGGGATTTCAAAAAGTCCATTGTATAGATTTTTTTAAATTATTTATGATCCTGAAGTTAGAAGACAATTAGTAATTTTTTGGTTTGTTTTTAAACAATAAATTATAAAAAAAAAAATATTTCAAAAATTTGCACATGTAGTTTTTTAAATTTTTTACATGTGCATATTTTTAGTTTTTGTTTTTTTGTAATTAATTTGTAGAAAAAAGAATCCGAAAATTACTAATTGTCTGCTAGCTTAAGGATCCTAATTTATTAATTTAAAAAAGTTGTCAGTTTCCTGCTGATTGTACTGATATTAAAATTCAGCTCTCTCCAAAATTATACTTTACAAATTTACATACCAAAAAACATTCAAATCATCATAATTAGTAAAAAGATAGCTAATTATGTTTCAAAATAATTTTATTAATCAAATCCATCAAGAGACTGGCGCAATACCATTCAATATTTAAAATTCGTCGGTAATTTCTACTACTAGTTGCAATAAAATTCCCTAGGTCGAGTGACTGGTGAATAATAAATCTCTAGAATCCAAAATGGCGTCAATGGTAATCAAAACCTAAATCCAAAAACTTGTCTGAACTTGTAGACGATTGCAACGAGCTGTGATGGGACGAGAAGAAAATTAACAACTTGAATTATTTATCCTGAAATTAAATTGTCACACGTGATTATCAAAATATATTATTTTGTATATAATATTATTTATTACTATGTGTTCAAAAGTTGTATTATGAAATTTAATTGCGTGATAGAAGGATAAAAATAAATTGAAGGTTATCAACACGCAAACTTCCACACCCTCGTCTCATTATCTCAACATCTTCCTTTTTTTATTTATTCATAACAGTTCATTTATTCACTTAAATAAATCATAATTAATTAATTTATTCGCATTGTATAACTTGAGTTTATCATAATAAATATCAATATGCCGACATCCAAACCTTTCAGTGTTGCTGTGATTTGTTCTAGTAACATGAATCGGAGCATGGAAGCCCATGCTTTTTTAAGGTAAATAATTATTTTATTTTATTTCAATCTTCTCTAATTTAAATTTAATTAATCAACTTTTTTTCATTGCAGTAAAAAGGGCTTCAATGTTAAATCCTTCGGAACTGGAGACAAAGTCAAATTACCTGGTAGTGGTCCAGATAAACCAAATGTTTACGACTTTGGTACAACATATGATGAAATTTATAATGATTTGTTAGCTAAAGACAAACAACTGTATCCTTTTTTTTTTATTTCATTCTAACCTTAAATTATTTTTAATTATGATACTGAAGTCAACTGACGTCTAGTAATTTTTAGATTTTTTCAAAACAAATTATAAAAAAAAAATTTTTAATTGCACCTGTAGTTTTTAAAATTTTCTACATGCGCATTGTTTTTGTTTAATTTTTTTTTTTAATTGATTTATTGAAAAAAAAACGAAAATTACAATTGTCTGCTAACTTTAAAATCTTTTAATTACTAATTTGATTGATCCTTAACTAAAAATAAAAATAGATATACGCAAATGGGTTTGCTGCATATGTTAGACCGTAACAGAAGGATAAAACCCCGACCAGAAAGATTTCAAGCATCTAAAGAAAAATTCGATCTTCTCGTAACCTGCGAAGAGAGAGTTTATGATCAAGTAATTGAGTGCATGGAAGCCAGAACTCCCGTTGATAATCTACCGGTTCATTTAATAAATGTAGATATTCAAGACAACCATGAAGAAGCTACTGTCGGATCTTTTCTAATATGCGAATTAGTTACTACGGTATTACACAACAATATTCATAAAATAAATAACAAAAGCCACTTAGTTGACGTTAAAACTTAAGTGTATTTTATCTCATTAGTAATTACCATCAATACTCATAATTTTTTTATTTTTCAGCTTGCCAATAGTGAAGACCTGGACAACGACATTGACAGTTTGCTGTACGAATTCGAGTCGACCAAATTTGGAAGAATGATGCTGCATACTGTGTTGTTTTACTGAATGCTTCTTTGTCGAATATATTTTTGTCTAATCATTACTCATCTGAGATGGCATAGAGACAAAACTCAGTAACCTGATGATTTGATTGGTTGCATTGATTGGAAATAAACCAGTATAATTAAACGTGTACATAGAAAGAAAGATATGACGATTTATTTGACCGCTAAATGTATACAGTCATAATTGATATGTATCGGTTATTAAACTCAAATACTATCTGTATACATGAATGATCGATTGCTCATCATAGTACAGAATTAATTTTGCCTTGAACACTTACACCGCCTTGACATTGGAGATCACATTACGTTTTGTAACAAAAATTTATTTAAAATATAAATAATTAGAGATTGGAGACTTATTGTCCTGGTGGAATTAAAGGACATAATCTTTATATTGCCAATTAAAGACTTATGACTTTAAATAAATAAATAATTAAAACAAAAAACGAAATAAGTAGAGGGTACTTGAGAATAAGATTGTAATGAAATGGAGTAAATTTATAAATGTATGGTAATAATTAGAATGAATGGCGATGGAATACAACAATTTAATCGAATAAATAAATAAATATATATAAATATATATATAGATATAAATAAAGTATATACATGGAGTATCAAATATTTTTGTCTTTTTTTTTAACATCTTTTATTTATATAAATACAAGTTCAGTAAATGTTTGTATTAATGAATATCCAAGTGGCTGTAAAGACGACGTGTTTTCTCTTTCTTCTTTTTATTGACATGTTTGTTCATTTTTTTCCAGGGTTTACTGTCGAGAGTTTGTGAATTTGCAGGGTTTACTTTGCCTGGAAGCCCCTTGACATGAACACCATATCCTTGGTTTTTAAAAAAAGCCCGATCGATGTCTTCATTAGTAACAGTGACTCCTCTGCTAGCTCGCAATGCTTGTGGAGGTATCACATGATTTGCTGAATAAATTCGACGTCTAGGGGGAAAAGTATGATACTCTTCTTGCTTTTTATTCGGCGGTGCGACACAGTACAGTAGTTTGCCGTTGACGAAATCTTTCAAAAGATAACGAGCTGAGCGGGGATTATCTGGCTGACCATTTGCAGTCATGAATCCCCGACTGTATCCGTAAGTGTTGAGAATTTCTTCAGAAGTCGGTGGTCTCGTTAGATCTTCACCGTCTCGCGGTGGCGGAAGCATTATACCATAGGTATCTTCGAGAATATGTCGTGGTATCCACGTCCCGAGTAAAGTAACTGATGGAACGTGATCTCGCAGCTGGTCTATTGGTAATATTCCGTGTAAAACCATCTCAGCTTTTGTGCAAATAAAACTTGGCATCACTAAACCCGGACAATCGCACAACAGCAATTCGCTGTCAACGAAAAGTGTCTGAAAGTGTTTTGTTTTTCCTGGAGTAGCTGATACTGATACTTTCTTGTCAGCCATGATAGCATTTATGGTTGAACTTTTACCAACATTTGGATATCCGACTAGACCAATCGTTACAACATTAGGAGTATAAGTTTTTTCACCTTTCAACGATTTGAAAAAAGATATTAATTGTTCTCTTGTTAAAAGTTCCGGCGAATTCATTTCAAGTGTTTTGATACTTTCTACTTCATCTGTATTTTTTATTTCTTTATCTTCATTTTCATCGGTAGGATTTTTATCTAATTCTATTGTCTCATTATCATCAGCACTCTGATATTCGCTATCAGATCCAAAATCTGTTACATAAGAAGATATTTCACTTTCACTATCATTCGTGTTATTAGAAACATCATCATCATCTTCTTCATCAGTTTCGTCTTCATCTCCATCATCATTTTTTCCCTTCTCATCTTCATCTTCTTCGTCTATCACAAAAGTTTTATTTTTATCATTCAGCTCAGCAGCATCCAAGGCTGAGAAGAAAGCAACTTTGATACCAACTTCAGTGAAGTAATCACACCAAGCCTGCCGTTGTTCGACAGTCAAAAAATCAGCCTTATTAACAAGTATCATATTTTTCTTATCAGCATCTATTTCCTTGACATACTTCTCAAGATCTTCGCACCGAAACAGCAGCGGGTTTCGGGCATCAACGATCTGCACAACAACATCACTGCGCTCAACGACTCTCCACAATTGTCTCCAGAACTCCAAGTTCTTTTCGTAAGGAGTTATCGTCATCTCTCCGGCTTCTTGGAGCAGTGAAAGCTGTCTGCGCCACTCCAGGAACTCAGTGTTCTCTCTGGCATGTAGCTCTTGTGCACTAGTGTGATCGTCCCACTTGGGTCTTCTGGGTATTTTCAGTAAATTAGCATTTGTTTTATACAACTCCAACAAATCAGCTCGTTCTTTTTCAGTGGGCAATCCCATTCCACTCTGAGGATTCACATATTTAATATCCAGTTTTTCAGCTTGAAATTCTGTCCCTGCTAATTGTGCAGTTCTTAAAAATTCTTCAAATGTATTTTCTTGGGTTATTGATCGCAGATTCAATCTATCCCACCGATATCCATCTTCTACATCAGCACTATGGAGCTATAAATCATTCATAAATTTTTATTAATTATAAATATATAAATAAATAAACTTTACGTAGACAAATTATAACCTTACCATTGATCCAGCACCACGTTTTTTCGAACCAAAACGATCTCTTATCAAAGCTTTGCCCAAATCGCTTCCTTTATTTTTCTTTCCCATTTTTAAATTATTAATTAATATCAATAAAAATAATCAACCATTAATAAACAATCATTAATATATATATTAAAATATAAGACAGTCCACAATAATAAACTTTGTTACGTTTTTATGTTTAATAATCGAATGGGCAGCGCTGACGTAGCGCAGAATTCACGCGGGAAATAAAAAATATTCAAAATTCAATAATGAATAAATAATTATTTGAATTTTAAAATGGTATTGAGGAGAGGAATGAATAAAAAGACAGTAATTAGCTAATAATTTGTTGTATTGCTGATATTTAACGCGAACATATACATGTATATTAAATATATGTATACATTCGGTGTTTCGTCGTCCATACACACAGATTATCACTCATACAAAAATTAATACCGCGTAAAATGTACGACTGTACACAGCGTTAATTAAACCTTCTTTCTCCTTGCTCTCATTCTTATTAATTATCATTAATTATCTTACATATTAAATTCAACAATTGCATCGAATTTTTAAAAAGCCATCTGACAAATGGTGCGATAACAAGAGATTACTATTACATGTACATTGTATCGACAACTATATTGTACATTATTATTTATATATTTGTTAATTTATTTTTAAATAAATGTATATGGCATAAGATTTATTTATTTTTTTCTCTATTTATAAATTAATGAATAGTAATTGATAACGAGGAAATATTTTAAATCGATGACGCGTCGGCTAGCTTTAGCATTAGATTACACACTTTATCGCAATTGCGCCAAAGCAATACTAATTAAAAATTACTTAATGAACACAGAAATATAATAATAATTAATTAATTATAATAATATTAATAAAAAATATATATAAAATAATAATAAAAAAATGAAAAACAATAAAAATAATTAATGGTAAGAATTCGTAATTAACATTAATTTACATTGTATTTGGCATAAAAGTGTATAGTGCATAATAATTTAGCAACGACAGTGACGACGATGACTGATGGGTCAGTGGAGATCGTCCACCCAAGCTGTCTCCAATGATTCAATAAGTATGCGTACAAAAGCCATTTCTTTTCGTGCATTTTCCAATATTACTCTTGGATCTTGCGAGGTACAGCGTAATATATTTGGCGCCATTACCATAGCGAGATTATTAGCGTCCATTTTCGTACGTGCTACCACATCCGGTCTTGCAAAAATCTGTAATTAAAGTAGTGCATTGAATTAATTAATAAAATTTAAATAATCAAGAGAGTGGATTTTTTTTTATTTTTTAAACCAAACTCACTTGAAGGAAACGAATTAGATGACTAAGGACTCGGCGATTGAGGTCTGGAAGTCGATCAACAATAGCCGCGGCATTCAATGCAGAAGCTTCTGACTCGTCGTGTCGCATTGAGACACACTCGATATAAAAGGAGTCAGGTATCAATGGTTCATATAATTCGCGAACCCATAACTTTAAAAGTGAAGCAGGTGCATGGGCATCCTGGGAAGCTGCTAAATTAGACCCGTCTTCGAATCTGTCCAAACAGGATTTCAAAGCGCTGACCTCATCGGCGTCTGCGGATACGCGAAATATTCCTTCGGTTAGTGTACCACCACGCATGAGCACCTGGCGTGTTAATGTTGTCTGAACCCAAGGTAAGTCTCGTTGAGGAAAACGATCACGTTGCAAAGCTATTACTTCAGACAGTGTAGCGCCAAACATCGAGGCGCGGAATATTTGAAGCTATTGTGAATTAAAAATTTAAATTAAATTTTTTATTACCATGCGGTGATTTATAATTCAAAAGAAAAAAAAAAAAGGTTTAAAAAGCTTACCCGTGCTTGATCGATGTCTTCAATAGTTGCCTTACGTGGTTGCCGTTTACCGTGTGCCCCAATTCGTTGCAACCGTCGACAAGCTACGGTGGCGTAATGACTCACTTGTACGTGAATCGGCCACTTGGCTACTTCGGGAAATTGGAAATTAGGGTCACGATGCCTATTCATATAGCCTTCAAGATACGGTTCAAAAGTAGCACTTGGTGGTACGAACGCTAGACATACTGCCATTAATTCCCAACCTCTTCTAAGACTTTCTTTT
This sequence comes from Microplitis demolitor, assembly GCF_026212275.2. Lineage (NCBI taxonomy): Eukaryota > Metazoa > Arthropoda > Insecta > Hymenoptera > Braconidae > Microplitis > Microplitis demolitor. The sequence continues at coordinate 18,820,271 of NC_068545.1, read as the reverse complement.
CTTGGATTTTCAGTTGTTTGCCGACAAATTTGCACATAAAGCTCATCACGAAGCGGCGGTTTTGAAAATACGGTGTTTATTAATTCAGTAGCTACACCGTCTAAGGTCATGCCTACATTAGCTTTTCTGTCACCCATGTAAACTTGAACAAGCCGAAATAGATTACAAGCTTCGCGTTTTAATAGTTTTTCACCTTCAACAACGTTGAGCATCGGCCGGGGAATCGGATCTTTAGACCAGCTTAAAATATCACGTACACTGAATTTTTTACGAAACAAAAGCCTCAGACCTTTGGGTCTACCACAATTTAAATTTAAATTATCTTGGGCATATTTTTCAATGTCACCGCCACCCGTCGAGTCATCACGACGTCCATCGTCGGCGCCGTCCGCAATATCGTAACTCTTGACTAGGCTTGTAAAAGCTGTCGAGGCAGGAAGAGAAATCGGTCTTGGACTGGCACCAACCCCACCGACCATACTACCACTGTCTCTGATTTCAGTGTGCAGCGAGATTGTCGTAGACCCGGTTTGTCCAGAGGGAGCTGAGGGTGCAAGAGGTGCCGTTGATGGCAAAGTTGCTTGCGTAGAACTTGCTGCGTGTGATCTTGTCAGGGTTTCCGTAGTATTATAATATGTTGCCAGACCCGCTGTATCATAATTTCCAAGATCTATTCCGAGAAAATAATAATAATAATTAATATCACGTGAATTAAAAAGATATTATGATAATGATGACAATAAATAGCAATCAAGACGTACCCGCATAGTGATCTTCTAAATATTCTTGACTGGAAGAATCCCCCTGATTACTTGCAGCTTCATCGTCCGCAAACTGATCGTCTGAGTCATCGTCTCCCCTCACACCGCCTATACCTACACCATTGCCACCATCATTGTCTCTGCCGCCACCGTCTTCGTCCAAAGAATCGTCGTCTCCTTCTCCATCGACCAGCAAAGGATCCCCATATTTATAACAACCTTGAAAACGTAATAAAAATTTAAATTAAACAACAGCCAGCAAATAATAAATAGCAAAGAATTAAAAATTATAAATTTACCAGAGAGTTTCGCTTGTTGAAGTATATAATGCTGAAGCGGCAATAAATGATCGGCATCGACTAATAAATTACCGTAATAAGGTGTCGATGCCGGTGGACTAGGATTGCCATTACTTCGTTTTTTCTTAGCGTCATCTTCGTCATCAACTACCTGTCCACCACCACCGAGTTCATCACCAATTGCACTATTACTACTGCTATTACTATCGTCATTACTACTACTGGTATTGCTGCTACCAAGTCGATGTCTGGCATGATGATCATGAAGATTTTGGCTGACCAAATAACGTTCGTGCATCGAGTCATCATCACGATCACGTCTTCTCATCATTTGCTGTTGTAATTTTTGTTGCTGCACAAAACTATAACTACGCGCCAATGCCTGCTGCGTATTATTATCCATCAAATTATTGCACTTGGTCCGTCCACCATAACCATCATCTCTATCTTTTTTTTCTCTTTCATTACCCCAATCTTTTTCTTTGACGTGTCGTTCGGAAACATCAAAACTCGGTTGTTTAGAAACGGCATTGACGTGAGATGAGATATTGCTACTTCTTATTGCTGAATTTTTACCAGACTCATTGTTGCGACTTTCAGCAGCTAACATGGCACCATAAATTTCACGCACATTTGCTTCTGATAGAGAAGCTGCACAACCATGATGTCTTCGACTAATACTACCGACATTTCCACCAGAGGATCCAATTACCTCAGCTTTATTGAGGTTCCGCGAGTGAATGGCACCAGCACTTGGATAAAATCCTCCGGAAGATGGTGCATTACTTTTTTCAAGACTGTTGACTCTTTCACGGTGATAAGACTCGCGATCACGATCACGATCACGATCTCTGTCTCTATCTCGATGGTAGCGATTACTTGACTCAACGAGAGATCCAAATTTGTCGGTTTGATGAGGCTTACAAGTGTGCGGAGATGATTGAATATCGGGTGGACGATAGGGAGGCATCTCTTGACGCAAGAAGGCTTTTGAGTCGATACCACCGACTGACTCTCGGTACGGCGAAGTACTTGGTTCTGGTCCATACGATCCACGGCTGCTCTCTCGACCTATTTATTTAATTTGTTATATTCACAATCCATGAAATTATAACCTTATCAATGTACAAGATCTTGTATATATGTATAATATAAATATATATATATATAAATACAAGTACGTATATAATATAAAACCAACTACTCACCTCCTCCATTTCTACTTCTATCAGATTCCGTACTCGTAACGCTTCTTCCATCTCTCTGACTCGACGACTGCTGATGCTCTACAAATATTTTTTTTTTAAAAAGTGGCGTACTCGTTGAGAGCGAAAGACCAAGAGGCGGAGGTGGTGGTTCTCCGGGCATTGCTACGCCTTTTTGGTTTTTCACATTCTCAAGAGTACCACTTTTCTGTGATCTCGGTGGTTCTAGTGTACTACCACTGCCGCTAGAAGTATTGTGAGTGCGATTTGAACTCGTTGGTAACTGTAGTACATTAGAGCGCTGATGATGACGATGCGGTGACTCCAAAAGCCGAAATCCCGTAACAGCTGATGATTCGAGGGATGTGCGACTGTGAGAGATTGAACTGTCACTCGAACGACCTGAGTCTTGCGAATGGTTGTGATGCCGTCGTGTTTGCGAAGACGGTTGTTCATGATGCCGATGATTGGGTCTGTTATTGTGCTGCTGCTGCAGCTGTTGCTGTTGTTGCTGTTGATGATGGTGATGATGATGATGGTGGTGATGGTGATGATGTGGCCGCCTGCCAGACAGAGATGGCGATGGAGGTGATAGCTGAGGATCTACACCAATCCCCGAGCTACGCGGTTTACATACACCCCCACTGGATTTCTACGAGAATTTATCACAGTTACATAAAAAAAAAAAAAAATAATAAATCAACGTTGGATAAATAAACAGTAAATTTGTTTTACCATCGACGAAGATAAGATTGGATTTTCTTGATGATGATCGTAACGAGATGAACGTCCAACTGCCGTTGTTTGAGTTTGCGTAGCCACTGACTCTTTCCTTCTCGACTCATTTGCCTGACCATCTGCGGCATTACCATTATTACCTGAACCACCACTGATCGCCGGCTCTGTGTTTTGTTTCAGCGTCTGGAAACGATCACATAACAGTTTATAACTTTTATATACAACGTAAATTTTATTTTATTTTATAATATACATATACATATATATAGATATACGATGATACATAAAACTATCAGTATTCTAAAATAAGGACACATCTTTTAACATAAAAAGCCAGTGTTACTTGACGTCAACACATTTAATCTAAAGATATTTCTCCGTTACGATCACTTGCATTCTCGTGAGTTTTAAACGTACTTTTGAATAACCCGACAACAAAAAAAAATAATGTATCTATTTTAAGATATGGAAACAGACCATCTATACTGACGCGTCATGTTTTCCTCAAACGGTCTATGATAAGACTCGAAGCATTAAACGAAAGTAGTTAAAATACAACAACAGTTAAAAATAAATAAAAAAAAAGTAATTACTATCTATAGAAACATGTTTGCTGAAACGTCAAACACTTACCTGTAACTTAGCCAAGGGAATAATGTCACAGTCAGTGGGCCGATGCCAGACAGTTTTTTGCGATGTTGCATTATAGTAATAAAACCGCGAAGTTTGTTGATCAAATAATTCCCACCACTGGTTATTATCAGTCTTCTTCCTGCATTTTAAACCCATATATAAATGATAATTAATAATAACGCTGATTACAGTAATACAATAATACATAAATAGACAGTAATAACATAATATAAAATATATATGCATATATATTTATAAAAATTATTACAACAGTTATTTCAAAGTAATCTTACGTACACAGGAACTCCCGGCGGTGGATCCCATACACATTCACCGGTCGTTAAATTAGCATACATGTGCTCTTTGGTTCTCGGCTCGATAATTTCTACCCACTCCATTCTACTGAAAATACACAAATATTGGAAAATATTAGTTAGGGAACAATGCAGCCGTTGTGATATTAAAACAGCGTTATATATTTTTTACTGCCTTACTTAATTTTATTTTTATTACTAATAATTATTATATCGGACTTTTTACAGTAACAAGGCTCTCAACTCTCGTATACGCTCATACATAAATATATATTTATATAATAACTAAATGCACATAACTCGAGAGATTCAAGAATATAATAAATGTGTAATTGGCCTGAAAATCTCGCGAGTTAAGTCTTATTGAGATCCATGTGGCGTGTAACCCATCGACTGAAAACCAGAGCAAGAGCTGATGTCATAGCCGCCGGTCGCGAGGCCTCTTTAATTGGTTTAACGAAGCTGAGAAAGTATACGCGGTACGCGGTTACACTTACATTACGTTTAGATGAAAGAGCGCAGCCAAAAGCATTTTAAAAAAATAAATAATAATAAAATAGCAGCACAACAGATGAAAGAGGGTACTGGAGATTGAGAAAGGAGCGTCCGACATGCACCAGAATTAATCTATCTCGCATCTTACATCTCACGTAATCATGTATGTACAATGCAACTCAATACAAACTGAGTTTTCATTTCTTTTTTACGTAATGCAAACGTTATATGTACAAAAGATAGAGATTGCATCACTGCTCCGGATTTTCAAGTTCATCATGCCCTCCAGTGAGACCCACCCTAGATCTGTGTACTCGCGTGCGCAACTTTTGTCTCTTCCTTTTATTCCGCATACACCTACTTTACCCATTATAGTTTTTTTTGTTTAGCTTTGATCCAATTGTTTATTCAATTCATTCATTGTTTCGTGTATTGCTTCCGTTGTAATAATGACAGACAAATTACAACTATCGGAAGCAACGATTTATTGATTTACGAGAGTACTTAAATAATATACATGCAGCCCCGGTACCGGGTGCACTTTATATTTTTTATAATTCACTGCGTACCCTATATCATTATGTGTCATCCCTTGCTACATACACGCAGACAACACATGTGTTACATCCTACAATATATTGGTGTCAATTATTAATACATTTTTTTTTCTTTTTCGTTGTAAGATAATTTAAAATGTAAACCCACCTATCAGCGGACGCCATCGCCATTTGAATTATTTAAAAAACTATGAGACGACGAATTTATAAAATAATCACTTTATAAAACTATATATTATTTATAAATAATATTACATATTTATATATGTATCTATATATGATATTAAATATTTAAAAGCACGTAAATACTGATGACTTGACACCGTCCACTTTCACCACCAATTGTTCACTGAAGAGAAACTCGAAAAATTTGTACGATAATATATTTTCAACTTGTTCATACATTTTACAAATTGTCGGCAGTACGTCAATTTAATTTCTCCGACCAGCAAAAAAATTTATCATTACTTATATATAGTAAAAATGTTAAACAAATCCCGTGGAATGGAAGTTTTACAGAATCACTGGCAGCCATCTTTATTTTAAAAACCCCAATTACACCACTAAATAACACAACAACAATTAACTTTTAATTATTCACTGACTCACACTAATTATTATCCTGAGCAAGTCAACTGTCAAAAATATATAACTTTTATTTTTTTCATTTTATTATCATTGTTATTGTTAATAAAAATATGAGAGGTACTACGGGGAGCAATGGTTGTGACAGTGCTGCTTGCAGCAGCTTATGATTCTGATGAATGATAAACGTAAACGCGAGGAGAGACAACATCGGACGGCGGCGCAACTCATGGAGATACTGGAGATGCAGAACCAGAGACCAGAGACCAGAGCAGTCACCAGCTAACTGCAAGCTTACTGAGTATGAGCAAACGTGCTAGAAAATAATAATTTTATGTATATATATATATATATACATATATATATGTAAGTGTTGTATATATAGGTATATATAATTTACCAAAATGTAATATGTACGCGTTCATATCACGACTCACGACTGCTCAATGCCGCTCCTCGTTCTTGTATCCTTGTTCATACATTATACATATGCATATATATATATATATATATATATATATATGTGTTCAGTTATAGGTACACTACTCGAATAGATTTTTGCTGACTATTACCATTACCACTATTACAATTGACTGGTGTACTCACTACTTGCTACTTGCGTTAACTATTTCAAGCTACAGTCAAATCTATTCATTATTCTAGTAAGGTATGTGTGTACAGTATATGTATTTTATTAAATAATTAAATATTAAAAATACAACAATGAGCAAAACAATTAGACACGTCTATGCATTTTATCTTGAGTAATTAAAAAATGATTGATTGCTTGTAAATTCATTCTATTCAAAAAGGTAAAATTTATTGACGTTTATTGATTGTGATATTTTTTATTTTCTTTTTTTTTTTTTTTTTTTTTTTTTTTTTTTTTTTTTTGTAGTAAAATGAAATAATTTTATTTATTTATCTTTGTTATTTAATTTAGGTTATAGTGAAGATTTACGTCTTGGACATTGACATCTGTTGGATGACAATTATAAATATATGGAATTTGTTTTATTGACAAAGAAATAGGGTCGATATATTTTAAATTACAATTATAAGTAATTAAAATAAACAAGGGGACTCCAAAATATGATAACGGGACATTTTATTTTGTAACGTTGTTTACGAGATTTTACGTCATTTTGGAGCTGGTATACGTGGTCTGTCTAAGTAATTAATGAGGTGATTCATTTATTTTAATTAGTTAAATGTATGTTTGGATATTAGATAGCAAATTAAATGCTATGTTTTATAGATTTATTTATTATCGTTATCAATGACAATGGATCAAGAAGTTTTAACGACTCTTAAATTGCTTATGATAGGAGAATCGAACGTCGGAAAGTCAAGGTGAGATTTATTTATTTTTTTATTGTTTATATAAATAAATACTTTTTTTATGGTTAAGTTCCCTTTGGTTTTATTGTTGTAAAGCCGATGGAAATTTTTTTATATCTATTATTGAGACATTGACGCGTGATAATTTATTTTTATCTTAAAGCTGATAATTTTTTTTTTTTTCATAGTATTCTATTGAGGTTTACTGAAGATGAGTTCAATGAAAATATGCAGAATACCGTGGGCATGGATTATAAAACAAAGCAAATGTCTATTGATGGCAATGTTGTGAAGCTTGCAATCTGGGTAATTGATAACTGGCAATAAATACTTTAAATATATAGATATATATTTATTTTATTAATAAAGAGTAATTAATTATTACTATTATTATTATTAATAATGAAATAATAATTAACAGGATACTGCAGGACAAGAAAGATTCCGTACACTGACACCGAGTTATTACCGTGATGGTCAAGGTGCTATACTGATGTATGACGTTACCGATCGTAATACATTTATCAAATTGGAAACGTGGTTAGATGAATTAAACACTTACTGTAATAAACTTGATATTGTTAAAATGGTTGTTGGTAATAAGATAGATTTGCCAGACAGGCAAGTTACAACGGAGGACGGTCTAAAATTTGCTCGGAGACATCAGACACTTTATATTGAAAGCAGTGCTAAAACTGCTGACGGTGTGAAATGTTGTTTTGAGGAATTGGTTCAAAAGGTTTGTTTATAAAACTGCTGAGTCATTGATATAATAATTAAAGATTTAAATCTGAATAATAGTTGACCCTGTGGGCCAACTTCAAAACTTCCCGCTCAGAAAGCTCGAAAACGTTATTATTTGTAAATTGTTGAGCTTTTTGAAGTCAAAAAATCGTCATCAAGGCTTAGAACTGATTAAATTTTGAGGCAAATCGGGCAAGTAGTTTGAATTATATGAAAAAAATCTAAAAAAAATAATTTTTTAATTTTTACTTTCCGTATAACTTGAAAAAATGTAATCAGATTTAAGTATTGATGAGTCCATTTGATTGCCATCAAACATGTCCAAATTGATCAATTCGTTTCAAAAATATCGTACGATAAATGAAAATGAGATAATAACTCTATTTTTGAAAATCAGACTGAAACCAAGAACCTTTCTTTTTTAAATTTTAAATTTTTATAGCGGGAAGTTAAAAGTGACAATAATCCATCAACTATTTTATATTATAGATATTACAGACACCTGGTCTATGGGAGCACAATAATCCATCACGAATTCAAAATATTCCTGGTGGTGGTCCTCGTCAGCGGTTGGGAAAACGTGGAATGCTGTTGACTGATGATTCACAGACCCAAGATCCTTATTCTAATTGTTATTGTTAGTGTTATTAAGCGTGCACATTTATACACAACTTGATTGAATATTTTAATATTTATTATTATTTGTAAATAAATAAAAAAATAAAAATTTTAACACTTTTTGTATTCTCAGCCGGTACATACAAGTTATCCAGTTATTGTCATAAATAAAACCTGTGGAAATTCAAATTGTGGCACAAAAAAGTTAATATTATATTATTTTTATTTTATTTTATTCAATTATTAATATAATAACTTTTCGCCAGTTTATTTTACACATAACGTGTTCAAGTACATAGTAATTGTGCGTTTAAATTATGATAATATTTTTATTACGAGCTAACGTGTTACAGTTTATACCGCTATATTATTTATTTTTAAATACATTTTAATATTATTATAGTAACGTTTATTAATTATAATTATGATACAGTCGAAATAAAAGTAAGTGAATTTTACGTTGTATAAATATCCGGCAGTTTCATTGTTCGAGTTTCATATTTATTTTAAATTTTTAATGGGGTTTTGTTTTCTTAATAAATTCAATTAATATTTGTTTCGTTTTTTGTAATTATATACGACGAAATATAATCAATACCTAAAAAAATAGGCATTTTACAATAAATAGGTAAATATTCATCTAGGGTAATGATGAGTAATGGAAGAATCTTTGTTTGACTTACGTATAAAAGTAAATGCGATAACGCGGTAAAGATCAATTATCATTGTATATTTATAGATTAATCGTAAAATAATTTACTAGTAAAAACGCCAACGACTCAGGTACCTGCGCATTGTGTAGGACGATGCCGAGAGCGTGAATACAATAAGTATAATAATAATAATAATAATAATTATAATAGTAATAATAATAATAAAATAAAAGCCAATATGAGTAACAGTCCAATGACGACACTTGAGAAAAAAATAAAGTAACAAATTAACAGTACAGTTAAAAAAACTACAGTCACTGGAGTGACACGATATCGAGCAAGGAAAAATTACAGTAAATCTATGTAATGATTATAAAATAGTAACATATTATTAAATATGTATGATTTTTCTTTCTCAGCATCTATCCAATTAAAAATACTATTAGTGTTTAATTGAAAAAGTAATCGATGTAATGCTTTGACCCCGTTTCACACTGTATTCTGCTAATTATTTTAAATTGTTATTTGCTATAAAAATGTAAAATTAATTGTTTTATTAATATGATTCATTGTCAGTTTATTTTTACATAGTGTTTTTAAAAAGTTGTCATGGGTCAGTCGGCGTCAACAGCACAATCTATTTAATTTTATCAATTCCATGGTAATTTTTTTAGTGATAAATTTTTTAGTTAGCTGTGCTTGAGATCTGACGCTTTAAAAGGACAATTTATAAGCGTAATGACCGTATATTATTGATGCCGGAGGATTTTAAATAAAGATAAAAAAAATGTGAGAGTGTGAGATACAATGATCACCTTAAACGGAGTATACTTCCAGATTTGCTAATTTAGCTTTTTCTTCTTCAGACTCATCCCTGCAAATCATTAATGTGTGGGAAAGTCCACAAGTTATAGCTGTTATGTAGAGGCCTTCCAGCGCCTTGACCTCCATCGGCGTAGTTGAGGATTTTCGCATTTCACCGAAGCCCTAGACAAAGTAAAATAATTAATAATCAATGAATAATGCTTGTAACTGTTTTGAATAAAAATAAAATAGTAATAAATATCATTAAGTTCCGTAGATGACTTACTAGTTCACCATAAGTAGGACTTGCGCCCCAGGCAATGACAGATTCGTCAGCAGCTACAACGACACTAGTTTGTGATACACCTACACACCGAATCTCCCAACCAGACAGATCAGGAATTGGTTTCGGATACATGTTGGCTTCACCGGTTCGTTTAGTCTGCCCAAACATCAGAGCAGTACCATGAACGTTTATAGCAATACTGTAAGTACTGCCGCAATGGACGGATCGAACACCACGACTAGGCGGCTCCAGGAATTTAATCAAACGCGGTACCAGTTCGTCACGTTGCTCGTTGTGTCCCAGACGTCCAACACCACCGAAGCCCCAGGAAAATGCCCGACTCTTGCTGTCAATAGCGACAGTGTGATGGTAGCCGCAGCTAAAGTCTGTGATTTCAACTCGATCTAGCGGTATCACATGACCGTCTTTACTCCTCTCGACGTAGAGAACAATCCTCTTGGGGACTTTTTCAAAGTGAAATGCCATTTTAGAATTTGTAATAAAGTATTTTCCATCGGTATTGTGACCAAGTGCACCGTACTCAGGGCTTCCGAATGAATGGAGACCACCTTTGATGTCCAAGATCATGGAAAATTCAGCGCCACAGCCAACTTTTACAATAGGAGCACCTCCAGTGTATTTGACCTTTGTGGCAGTAACTATGCAAGCGTCAGACTTTCCAACTCCGCACTGACCTAGTTTATTGTCACCAGCTGCAAATACTATACCGCGACTAGTTAAAAACAATGTGTGATTGCGTCCACATGATGCTGCGATAATCGTGTGGCCTTTTAGGGCCTCTATTTCTGTTGGATCATCGCGCCTTTTCAAATCTCCGACTCCCAACTGTCCTGTGAGCAAAATAAACCCATGTTAAATTAATTTTCCGACTAATAAGAGATTGTGGACTCGTTTTAAAATATAATAACTTTCTGTACCTTTGTCATTTTTACCGAATGCCAAACATCTATTGTCTTCAGTAACAATGATGTTGTGTGAAGATGATGGTCCCGATGCAACCAGTCTTACTCTTGATCCATTTAGATTTTTAAATGTATGAGGTGTCCAAAGGCTCTTTCCGACGTTTGCCTTGACACCTTTTGGCGGTGCTTTACGACCGGCCATCTCCCAGTTAGTTAACCCACACATCAGCAGTGTGCCAGGTTTACCCCATCCTCCCTAAATAAAATAAATAATAAAAATAACAGTAGCAAGAGCATTATCTCAGATTTTAAATAGACGACCGCCAAAAATTAAATCATCGATAATACATAATAGCGTGTGCAGTCACTCTTGTCGGATATTTACCTCAGGAGCTCTCAGTTCCGGAATATTGGAAACATCAGTTAGATCTTCCTCGGCGGTGGCGTCTTCGGCTCCGTCAGCATTAGAGCCGGCGTCGGCATCATCAAGATCAGACTCACTTGAAATATCTTCCTCATCATATTCGACTTTCTTGGACTTATTCTTGTTTTTTTTTGTTGAAGTATTTTTTCTTTTTGTCGACATTATGACTGACGGCTGGGTGGCTGATTCGTTTAATAAATGAGTATATTTACCAGCAAATATCGAGGATCGATTACACTAGTGAGCTATCGGCACTGCTCGTCAACTAATACTCATAAATGTGTATATACTAATAAAGATAATTATTTATTTGAATATGTGGATTTATTATCAGAACGATGCGGCAGTTTTCGCGTCGTCGTTAATCGCTTGGCTTTGGAACGCTGCTCCTGCCTGCTGTTGAAACGGTACCACTACACCACTACCACTCCTATATAATATAATACAAAACACATATATATAAATACTCATATACACAACTAATATTACAGGATACAGCGTTGTTGTTTTTTCCCAGGTTTACTTGCTGGTGTAGTAGTAGTAGTGGTATATGCCGTTGGAACGCTGGTTGATGCGATGATGCTACATGTTTTAAGAGGGGACAAACGGCTTGAAAGTTGAAACGACTGCCGTTACCTTCCCATTCTTCTCTCATCCCCCACTTGTATTTATGTACATAACCACCATTGCTCTCGCACTCTAGACGACGCTTCATCGCAATGACATTTATTGCGCGCGCGTCCTTTGATGGAAATATCGGTATCTGTTTCATATTACTCGTAACTATTTTTTTTTTTTCATTTTACTTCGTTGGTAATAAAGAACTGTCAGATCTGTAATTTAAATTTACCCGCGAATTGGTTTGAAACACGCGCATGACGGGTACATTCTAGTCGTAAGTGCGCACCTTGAAGTAAAATTTAAAAAGGGCGGATGTGCTACACGGATTCCGATGACAAGATGCCAAAAATCCGAATTCCCATAAAATAGATTCCTGATGCTACGAATAATCAATCACCCACATTTCAATGACACGGATTGAATTTTTTTTTTTTACCAATCGTAGATCTTAAATCAAAAAAGAAACGGTTAAATCAAAATTTTCTGTACGTTTTCTTAGACAGTGACAGTTCTGGTTTTCAATAATTATCTATGAATTTCCTATTTCAACCGATCTCCATCCATCTCCAACTAATCCTTATATGGATCTCAACTCAAAAAATAAATAACTCCCAGGACTTTTTATGGCTTTTCCTACTAGAGGACATCATAATGAACAAAAAACGTTAATAGTGTGATAAGTTATTCCCAACAGGAGCAAAGTTACAGGCTACTCTTCATACAAAGTCATCTCCAACCATGTCCACCCATCTCCACCAACGCTCATATGAGTCTTAATTCAAAAAATAAATTATTCCCAGGACTGTTTATGGCTTTTCCTACTAGAGGACATCATAATGAACAAAAAACGTTAATGTTGTGATGAGTTATTTCCAACAGGAGCAAAGTTATAGGCTACTCTTTATTGAAAGACATGGAAAGTGTCATCTTCATTTATCTTAATTTATCCTAATATGGGTCTTAACTCACAAAATAAATTATTCCCAGAACTTTTTATGGCTTTTCCTGCTAGAGGACATCATAATAAACAAAAAACGTTAATGTTGTGATGGGTTATTCCCAACAGGAGCAAAGTTACGGTCTACTCTTCATAGGAAGACACGGACAACCTTATTTCCACCCATCCTATGGATTTTAAACGGTGACAAATTTAAGTTTTGTATAGATTTTTTCAGACGGTGACAAGTCCTGATTTTTTCTAGTGTGTTTTAAAAATTGACCATTATTAAACACAGCTTATTCCTAACAAAAAAAAATTACAAACCACTTTGCATACAAATTCAATACGATTTTAAATGCTATCAGTAGATATAAAAATATTTTTGTTATTGTTTTCGATACTTAGAGCTTCAGGACAAAGGTTGCATTGAATTTAGCGACAAAAGATTCATGTCAGGATACAGCATTTGACAAATATACTGGCGCCAGAACGACGAGATCGAGGTTGCGATAAAAAAATTCATATCACGTACCACGATCTAAAAAATTGCGCAATTGTTTCAATTTTATCAATTTATTGTTTTGTATTTTTGTTTATTATCTAAGTACTGCGGGTGTTTGCACTCTGGCGACTGTCTGGGTACGAAATTTTTTCCCACTCCAGATCATTCCTGAGGACAGGTTTATTTTTCTTTTTGTTTGAAGCACGTCCTTGTGTGTGTGCTGTAAGACAACAAAGATAATCTGAATAATATAATCGATATCTATGCAATCGCAGTTGTGTTATTGCGGAAATCTATTTTATTCTCGCATCGTATTCGCTGCGATAAGGAACTGACAGGTCATCGATGATGTTCTAAAAATTTACTTTATCTTCGTAAACTTTCCATTATCGCAAGCGCCAATGTGACACAGAGATCTCTCAAAAAATAGATTAAAGATCACCTCTGTCAAGTTGAATCTTCCTAAAATTTATAATCAGATCTTATTGCTAATTAATTTAATCAATACTCGAAAATAATTAAAGATAATTTTTTAAATTAAAATTTATTAATTGTTAATACAAAAATATTGTTTACATTTTCTTATTTTAATTTTCAAATAACGTAAAGTAGGTAATAATCTCGATTATTGTCCACTTTTTAATCAGCGTCCTATTGAAAAGAAAATATATTTAATAAATAAAATTATAGATATTCATATTTATATTTGAAAATACTTACATATTTAGTGTACGACAAAAATATATTGTAAAAAACATTCATAAGATTAATATAAATTACGCGGTATCGCATTGGTACGAACAAGAAATTCAACATTTGTGTAGGAGGCCAAAAACAACAATCCACCTGCAATTAAAAAAATCATGTTCAATTACTTACAGGTAATTAATTGTTTCTTTGAGCAATGAAAAAGTGAAAACACACTTTATAAGTTTCTACAAGTTTCTCCAAAATTTCGCCGTACATTAAGCGGAAATCGCGCTGCTCAAGCATCTCATGTCCGAAGAAAAAAATAGAAAGACAAGTAGGGCTGGCAATAACTTGATCAAGAAATGTCTTTTTTACAATCGACCTGGCTGTTTTACCTGGCAGAAATCGATCCAAAAACGCGTAAAAGAAGTGATTGAATGGACCTTGGATCATACCAATCATCGCCATGTTCTTCGTTCTCACAAGATCATGGCAACTGGTCACCGAGTCGTTATCTTGGAATTTATTCGTCAGATTCACCAGCTGATTACTCGTACTGTCATCATTAAAATTATTCGAGCAATTAACAAATAATAAATTACTTTTTTTATCATCCATTATATCAAGCTCCTGATCAGTAGACGATTGTAAATATTTACGTTTCCATTGTTCACTGCGTTGCTGCAAAATATCCCCAATACCCATCATCAAACCACAGCTCACGGTGTTTGTGACTACGAGGTATTTTCCTATTAATTATTAGTAAATTTCATAATTAATTTGATCAATAATAATAACAGTAATTAAACTATTATTCAGAAAAATTCTTACCAAATACAATATGCTTTATAAAGTTCATTTGTTTGGAATGAAGGGATTTATAAAGTCGTAAATATTAAAACAACTTTTGAATTACCAATTCAGTAGTTGATAAAATTATCACCCTTGTTTTATATTATTATTTGGTTTATTTAATATTTTCTTCACCTTGACAATTCTTGATACGTTGACGCTTGTACATGGGAAAAATAAATTTACTTGGTTGAGGTCGTGGCATAACTTTCCACGACTTTAAAAAAATTTTAAATTAACTGGGAGCCCTTAATTAGTGACCCCTCTAACGCGGTACCCCTTTGCTACTGACTACAGACGATTGCAAGACAAGAAAAAGCTATTCCCCATCCTACAGCAATCGCTGACAGTAACAGACTGACATTTGATAACTCCCGCGGCCACGCTAAATACCTTTTCTCCTTGGCGAGGTCTTCGTCGCGAGGATGCATTCTTATCGCGTTTGCGCATTCAGTCATGCAGGGAAAAATATCTTCATGAGTTTTTTCCGCTACTTTTTTTTTTATCAATCAACAAAAAAGAAGTAGTGGCACTTGATGATCACCTCGACGTACAAGTCCTGAATTGGACGTGCGTTTTACTCCAAGTAAACAATAATAATAATGATAAAAAACCATGCTTTTAATCTATTGCGCTTCCACTATTTACAAACTAGTATCTAAGACTATGATTTTCACAACTTCCTCGATAACCCAGCCGATTATAAACAGTAAAAATTTTATGAATGGTATAAAAACTATAAAAAGCTCAAGATTGAAGTATAGAATGATAGTAAGTACGTCTAAAAAAATAAATAAAAATTAACTAATCACAAAAATTGCTTTTATAAAAATTATTATCTAATTAATCTCTTATGCTTATCAATAATCGATTAGAATCTTAGATTATTTAGGCGATTTAATTACGATATTTTGCTTGTTGAGTTATTGGATTAAAAAAAAAACAAATGATTATAAACAATACGTGATTTTATAAAGATGTTACAGATTTTTTATTGATGTATTGTCTGCCGATTTAAATTGTTGTTATAATAACTATTTAATTATTTCGCTGCGACAGCTTTCGGCTTAGGTACTCCTTCTCTGAATCCGTTCCTGTGGAAAAAAAATCAACAAATAATTAGATTATATTTGAATGATAATCATAAATAATTTATGAAATAAATTAAATAAATAATTGACTTACTTGAATTTACGGCGTACGATTTTCAAGTGACGCATGCGTCCAGTACCAGTGGTCTTCCTCCTTTTGGCTTTGATTGACCAGTTGTCTACAAACATAACAAAATTAATTATTTTTCTAGTCCAATACTTGATTACGAATCAAATGATTTAAATTTCTCAAGAAGTAGATCAGATTTTAAATGAAATGTCGAATCGAGTGTCAGGTAATTGAACTGGTGATAAAAATCAGTGCTCGAAAAATTGATAAAATAAACAATAAGATCTGGAGATTTTTTTAATCAGTTGATTAATATATTTAATGAAAGATAAATTACTTACATGATCTCATTTTTTTAGCTGGGTATCCACACTGAGCACATTTCGACTTTTGGATGTGGTACGAACTACGTCCACATCTTCGGCACAAAGTGTGGGTTTTATTGTGCCGCTTTCCAAAACTGGAAGTACCTTTCGTCTGTAAAGAAAATAATCATTTTAATTAATTAATTAATTAATAGCTATGAACATCACTAATTATCTGATGATTTCTTTATTTTTAAACAGATCACATCAAAGTAAATAATATGTCACGTAAACATTTGAAAAATCTAACCTATTCTATTGTCACATGGGTTTTTAAACAACAAAAGTTTAATTAACATAATAACTATTTTATTAAATAAATATATAAAATGTTTACTGACATATTAATTTATAAATTGACAGTTAAATCAAAAGGATTTCGTGATATTTAATGGATTTTTATCAAAGAAATTAAACTCACCATCTTGGAACTGTAAGCTCCGAACAGAAAAAGACTGACTTCGGTACTGGGGCGAACTCTAGTGATAGAGGTCGTTACTTTTAACCGGAAGTAGTCAGAGTATCGCGGGAATATACGATTGTCTCTTATGTTAAACGTATCAGTGGTAAGGGAATGAAAAAACAAAATACAGCAATTGAAATATATAAAATTTTATTTATTAAATTTCCATAAATCTATCAGCTTCGGTTAAAACTTCACGTGAGTGATTACTTCCTTGACGGACAATATGCTGAGCACCAATGAGACAATCTTTTAATTCGCATCCTTCTTCAACGGTGCAACCGTTACAAAGTATACAGTTTTGTATAACACATCTGAAAATATAATAATTAATTATCAATTGATTAATTTATTACTAATTAATTCCAAATAGAAGAAATTATGACTGAAGTATGAGGGTGAATGTAGAAGACATCAGACAAATTTAAAATTATAAATAAATAGAGTAAATAATTTTAAATTTGTCTGATGTCTGCTACATTCCCACTCATTACTGAAGTTAGCCGACGTCTAATAATTTTTGAATTTTTTTCAAAAGAATAAATTATAAAAAGAAATATTTAAACATTGCACCTGTAGTTCTTTTAATTTTCTACATATGAAATTTTTTAGTATTTTTTTGTTTCATAACAGATTTATTGAAAAAAATCAAAAAATTTTTAATTGTCTACAAACTTGAGGATCATAACAAATTTACTGAACTAAAATTTAAAAATTAATGTCACCTTTGTTTAATAGTGACATTTCCCATAATAACACTATTAGAAATTCGTGTCTTGGGTTCAATAGTTGCAGCAGGGCCGATGTGCGACTCTTTAACTGATGTCTTTTCATCAATCAGAGCTCCTTCATCAACACGACAATTAACAACCTGAGTACTTTTTATTGTGGCAAGAGGGGAAATTGTTTGTGTGATAATGTTGTATGGAGGAGTGTCTGCTGCCTGAAATTCAACAGATATTTAACTTTATTCAATAATATTTATGTTAATTGATAAAAAAAGTTTTAGCATACCATGCTATTAGCAAAACTATACATTTGTATGGTATTAGCTCTGAGTCCACAATTACTGGGTATCATAAAAGCGTAACACCTGATTATGTCATCATGATAAGCATTATCAAGATCAGAACTATGATCATTGAATGCAGACATTTTTCTGATCAGTGAATCCAATTTATTTTCAACAGCGAAACGGTAAATGTCATCTTTGATGTCCATTTTCACTACTGATGCATTTTTGTCATCCGCTGAGGGTTTCGGTGGACGACTCAATTGTTTTTTGACAATGTAAGGAAATAGTTCACCTTTGAGTGTTCCAAAACTCCTGTAAATTTTTTACAATTAACATATGTTAATTCTAATGAATATGAAATTAAATTTGGATTCTTACTTGTTGTGTACCAAGAAATCGAGAACCCATTTACTGATGACGTAAAAATGTGCATCTAATAATTTCGAGTACATAGTAAAGTTTGTGTGCTTTTGTAATAATTTGTGAGAAATATGAAGATCTTCTTCAAAATCTGATGCAGAGGCCAAAAATACTAGTTTATTTGTTTTATTATCAATTCCAATTAAGTCTGTTTCAGGTTTTTGTTTATTTTTAGGTCCAGGAACGACAAAAGTCGAAGGTATTTTGGGTAATGGAAACATAACGGCAGTAATACTGGCATTGTTTTTGCGGTACAAATTCAAAACTTCAGTAATATTTATGTCAGCAATTAAATCACATGAAATAACAATAAAATCTTTGTGAATTTTGTCGTGAATATAACGAACGGCATCAGCTGTTCCGAGATCTTCGCTCTCTGGTATTCCAACAAACTCCAATTTAATGGTGAGATTCAATTTGTCTAAAGCTGCTGTTATTTCTTTCTTTGTATTTTCTATTACAATTACAATAGCTTCAGTGAATCCAGCTTTTTCCAGTGATTTGAGTGGATAATAAATCATTGGTACATTATGAATTGGTAAAAGACACTTTGTTTTTCCTGCTGTTAATTCTGTCATTCTTGAACCCTTACCACCAGCCAAGACAACTACTTGAAATTCTATGTATTTTGTCATTTTTTATTTATTTAAATATTTATAAGAATTAATTTACTTATATTGTGTAATAAATATATTTAACAAGACACTATTTTACAATATTTTATTATTTAACCTCAAACAATATTGACAATGTGGAGAAGACAATTTTAGGTTCATGTTTTGCTCAACAGAGTCGCTGTCAAATAATTTTTTAAATATTTTCCCGCGATAAAAAAATTATACGCAGGGTAAGCTACCCACTTTACAGTGTTTTTATGATACTGAAAATAGCAGACAGACAATTTTTTATTTTTTACAAATATGTTATTTGTAAGTATGATCATAGACTAGGTCTATTACCTTAAAGTAAAATGTTTGGTGATAAGATAAGAAATAATTTTTTCCTTCACTCTTATGTGTTAGTGTTCTTTCAGAAAACATTGTCTGAGAAACTACATTGGAAGTATATGGAAAATTTTTTTCTTCTTCTGTGTGTGAGCGTTATCTCAGAAGACTTCGCTGAAAATCTTAGAGGAATCTCAGAGAAATTGTTTTCCTTTACTTTCATGTGCTAGCGTTATTTCATTAAAAAATTATATCAAATAGTTAAATAATTAAATTTATTCATGAAACTGATTATATATTTTTTTGATTACAAAATGTAAGTATTAATCAAATATATTTAAATTAATGTCACTTGTTTGATTGAATTGAAACAATTAATGCGTAATAATGTCGGTTTCCCAAGTGCTGCATTACTAACAAAATAAGGAAAAGAAGCGAATCCGTTGCAAGCTGCACCATAATCCCCATTTTTATCGAGTGCTATAACAGCACCCCTGAACATGGGATAGTGTTTAGCTATTCTCTTTACTGCTACTGCTGCAGCCTCCGTTGGTGAAGCTCCTCGGCGCATTTCTTCAACAGCGAGGAAGCTAATAAACAATTCCGTTGGATTATAGTTGATTCATTTCAATACTCAACTACTTACGATTAAAAAAAGAATATATTTTCTAGGTACCTGGGTAAGAAACGCATCATTACATCACCATCTCCAGTACCGGCAGCAGCACCAACTTCTTGATCAGCATAAGCACCAGCCCCGGGAACTGGCGAGTCTCCAACACGCCCTGGTATCTTGTGATTCGCTCCATTAGTCGATGTGCCAGCAGCTATATTTCCATTACTGTCCATCGCAATTATACCAATCGTATCATGATTATCTTCAATGTCAGTTAATTCCAAATCAATCCTACTAGTAATTGATTTTTTTACAGGATTGTATGGCCCACATGAAGTCGATGGATCAGGGTTGACATTCTATAAAAAATTATTCATTTTATTTAGGGTAGAAATAGCATTGGTAGCTACTGCTCCATTTTTTAACATTTAATACTTTGTTTCAATTAATGAAAAAGTATCAAAAAATTTCCACTGCAACAAAGCCTGGCAAAAAGGATCTTTGTCAAAACCTGTACCTCTACCCTCTCTAAATATAATCTCTGGTATATGAGCATACTTTCCAGAAGTTAGGCTGACAATTATTTTTCATCCAAGATTCCCACATATTTTTCGAGAAATCAGTTGTCAGCGACTCATGCTTGAATCCCATCTTCACAGCAAAGTCAGTAGCAAGAGATCCAGCTAGTAATGTGTGGTCTGTATTTTCAAGGACCTTCCGTGCAACTGATATAGCGTTTTTAATGTTTCTTATGCCACCAACAGCTCCAACATCCATATTTACTCTATGCAAACAGTATAAATTTGTTCATTCAATTAAGTACTCAAGTAATTAATAATGAACTGAATACCCGTCCATGATCATAGCATCCAATGTAGTTTCACCAGCTTCATCTGGACTACCACCGTATCCGACAGTAGTACGACACTGCAGTTCTTCGCATAAACTACCGGCACCTTCAATTGCGTCTATTGAACTTTTATTTTCTTCATTTAAAATTTTCCATGCTTCATAAAACAAATATAAATAAATAAATAAATAAAAAACCTTTGGTATTTGTAATAATAATAATTATTCAAAACTTACCATGCTGGGTTGCATTCAAATAATCCCACGTAATTACCACCAATGGACTCGGATTATTCGCCAAAGAATTTATCAGCAAAAATTTATTTGAAAAAAATAATAGACTTAGCAGATTGACTGGTAGTGCAGCTTTCATTTTGCTCTATGACTTAAGACTGAGCTTAATTGTTTGGAGTGTAAATTTATAGAATGGTGATAAAATAGCACAAGAGAGGGTAATGATTGATGAATGGAATTTTTTTATCTCTTAGATTAGAAAAAATAATAATAAATATGTCTGATTAATTTTTATTAAAAAAAAATTACAAATACAAAATATTTCAAATATTTACTGAAACTTAACAAGCAATAAATACTTTGAGGTTAAAGGAACCGTTTTTAAATTTTCAAATATAAGGTCAAGTACTCGTTGGTCCCTATATCATATCCATGGGTACATACATATTTCATGATTTCAAAACAGGCTATTTTCTTACTGATTAAAGTCAACACAAATTTTACTATTTAGTACTGAGATGAAATTTATGTAGTCTGGAATCTATAAAAACTTTGTATCTATGAAATATATTAAAAATAGTTTTTTGAAGGGCTAGGGACTGATCATTTTACTGAAGTATCACTGGCTGGTTCATTTTTTTTACTATTACAAACTTTGAGATTTATTACTATCAATTAATGATTTATTTTTATCACCTTACATACTTTTGTATACTTTTAAATAATAAATAATAGATAAAATTATAATTTATCTTTTTGAAATCTAAATTGGTGACGATAATAATAGTATTACATAATTAATATTAATTATTGAAAAAAGAAAAAAAGGCGGAATCTTTTGAATTGAATTTTGAAAAGTAAATAATAAATTAAAGTTATTTAATATCATGAATATTCGTAATCTTTTTGAGTTCATTGACCAAGTGTTTGTTGTAGGTTTTGTAATCGATTGGTGTACAGTTAATAATATTTCCTTTCAATCGTTGCTCATCCTGAAAGCAGTTAAAAATATTATATTTATTTATAAAAATATAAAACATATGTACAGTCGAACTCTATTAACTCGAACAGTTAGTCTACAGAGCGGAAATTTTCGAGCTAACGGATACCGATTTCGAGTTAACAGATACCGGAGCGCAGCTCGTAATGGGGATCAAGATTGAGGGAAAATTCCGAGATAATGGAATCCAAGTTAACGGAGTTCGACTGTAAATTTATTTATTGGATACACACATTGTAAGTGTCCATCTTCATTCGCACTTGGAAAATATGAGAAGAGAAAGAAACGTCGGAAAATTTATCATTGTATTCATCTGGTTGGTTTTCACTCAATTCGCCAAGCTCTTGACTATTTATACCAAGAATTTTTTCCCCAGTTTCATTGAACGCTGTGACCCATAAATTAGCACTCCAGTCTGTTATGGCCATCTAAACAACATTTTTTTTAAATTAATTTATTGTATAAAAAAAAAAAAAAAAAAAAAAAAAAAAAAAAAAAAAAAAAAAAAAATATTTGTAGAAACCACTTACATTCGCCAACAAACGGTAATGGAAGTTGGGGTACTCTTTGTTACATTTTTCACACCGGAACATTCCGTTGCTTTGGTCAAGAACCTGGACAAATAAAAATCAATCATTGCAATGAATGTTGGATAGCATTTTAAAAATCAATAAAAATTATAGTTACTTTTTTGTTGCAAGAATCACTTGGACAAGCTTTGTACAGAGCACGGTCAGGACGAATTAAACTGATGGTTGCTTTACACATGAAGGTTGTGGGCACATCCATGGAAGACCGACCTCTTTCTTCAGCTTCTGCTAATGTCATCCATTCACAATTTGCAATAGTACCACCAGCTTTCGATAATGATTTCGCTTCCTCTCTTTGTCCTTCATTAAGGAACCATGCGCGGAGCCTTAAATAAATAAATAAATAAATAGTTATGTAAATTAATATAGACAATTAAAAATAAGGATATGAACTGTATAAATTACCTATGAGCATCAGGAATATCAGGATCTAATTGCATGGCTGTTGACGAAATGGTGGACAAATTTTTTCCACTTTGAAATTCTCCAATACGAACACCTTTCAGAGCAATAACTGGATTATTTGATCCGTCAAAAGTTTCTGCTTGAGTTCCCCAAAGCGTAAGAGTGATCTGTAATTAATAATAAATTTTTTTTTTAAATTAATAATAAATTATTCATGATGCTCATGATAACTAAAATAATTACCAAGGTGTTGGAGGTATCAACAAGATGGACATCTCTCTTACGTAATTCTCGGCCGGTGTTTCTTGATGTAAGATTCTGAACATTTTCAAAAGACTTGACAACCGCTAATACATCTGGCAGCAAAATATAAAATTAATAATAATAATGATATAGTTTTACATTGTCATACTAATTAAAATTAAGTAAGTATTAAATTTGAATACGACACCTATGATTTGGTCTTTTGGCAAATTTTCAACCTCACTGATATTTACAAAATTGTAATTCATCATCGGTATATCTTCACATGTATCATGACAAGGAATTATTTCAGTATCTATATTTAGTGTCATCTCGTAATCATTATTCGTAGTATTAAAATTTTTATTGGCGACTTTTAAAATACCGCGGGATATATAATAAATTTGTCCCACCTAAAAACAATTAAAGTCATTCAAATCAATAAAATAACATAAAATATATTCATTAGTCATTATGCATAAAATAAAGTAAAATTAATTACTTCAATTGTGTTATAGAATTTATCAACAGTATCAGTGAATCCAGTGCATCTTATTTCACCGCTTTCATCAACAAGTGTCATGTTAAATAATTTTCCATCTCCACGCGAGTTGCTCCATGTTCTAATATCTGATTTACTTGCAACTCTGGCTTTAATTACCCATCTAGTTATCAAATAAATAGATTTTATAAATTTAATAAGCGAGTGTTTTTAAATAACGATCATAGAAACTTACTTATTTTGGTATGGACTCAATGCAGCAATCGGGCTAGTCATTATAGAAGCTCCTGAATTCAAAGATTCATTCAGACGACGTTTTTGATTCGCATTGGCATCTGATAAAAAATATGACAGTATATTGTAATGGAATACGAATATATATAATTATAATCTTTTACTTATTTAGCAATTAGTTGGCTATATGTCAACTGGAGGTTAATTGAAGTAATTGAAATTTTTGAATAATCAGAGAATTTAAAAACAAATGACAGTATGAGTAATGAATCACGAAAACTTACTAAATGGCGCGTTATTTTGAGCAGGTCTTTTATTTTGATTTTGTCCAACATTTTCAGCATTCGATGAAGTGTCTGCTCTTTGAGTTGGTTTCTCTTCTCCACTAGCTCCAGATTCTTTTCCTTGTTGGACTGGGTGTCCAATTTTCCCAGCAACTTCACTGCCGGGTACTTTAACTTCGATTCCCAAAATTACCATAATTTTTCTATAAGAAAAATAAATAACATTTCAAATTTTAAAATAATTATGATAAAATAAAATTTTTTAGTGCCTGCTACTTTCAGAATTATAAATAATTAACTAAAAATTAAAAGCGTAGGAAATGTAAAATAAATTTGCCTCATTTTTCCTGCATTGTTGGCATTGCTCAATGCGTAACGAGTAATTTCAATGATAGAATAATCCGACAATTCATTATTTGTGACCATGCTGTTGAGCTGGGTCGCGAGCATCGTAAATGAATTGCTTGTGACTCCATCAGACAAAAGTAATCTGTAACGTTCATTCTCGGTGCTCGCTAATCTCTTGGTGCCCTGAAAAAACACACATAACCAAACGGTAACAATAGACAAAGGAATAATCCAGAACTTTCTGATATTTAAATGATAAATTAATATTTTACCAATATTTGAAAAATAGGTTTCTCGACTTCAATGCCCTGAGCGATTTCCTAGAAAAAAAAAACATATAAAATAATTATTTATGTGGTGAAATGATTATTGTCATCAACATAGATAACAGATGAAATAATTATTACATTTAATGCTCCCTTGGACAATGGAATTGTCATCTTGATTAATTATTTAATTACTTTAATAATCTCGAATTTATAATTTTATAAAAGACACGAATTATTGAGAGTTTATTAACAACTGCGAGCGGCGTAATTCACTTGATAAATTTTTCTTTTGTCACCAATACTTCAATATACATATAATGGCGAGTTCCCGCGCAATATTTATTTAGCGTTCTGTTTACTAAAAGGCGGGCTTTTAGTGAAAGTTATCTTAAATTAAGGTGCGATTTCATACTGACAGCCGCTCGTTTTGAGCGTCAAAATTTTTTGTCACATGACAGATTTTTAAATTTCGCGCTTTGAAAATCTAATACTCTCCAGTTTTTATACTTCTTATAAACGTCAAAAAATACAAAGTCATGGGAAAAGACCGAAATACTAAGAAATATTTAAAATAATTTTTTACAATGACTGCCATTAAATTTTTCACACACCGCGAAATTTAAAAATCTGTCACGCGATAAAATTTGCCACCTAAAAACGCGCGTCAAAGACCAGCATGAAAAACGCCTGTATGAACTAAAATATATAAAAAACAAGTTTCATAGAAACGTAGTAAGGTCTCAGTGATATATTATAGTATATATTAAAGTTGAGACGAAAATTTCTAATCACCCGCCGTCGTCGGTTCTATTGCAGTGTGTATTTATTGGTAGTTTGCAACGCCAAAATAAATTTTTCCAAACTTTATAAATTTTGTTTGTCTTCATATTTGTAATACAATAATTTGTTCAAAATTTAAATATTTAAAACAAAGTAGCGACGTTATTGCAGGTCTTTAATTTATAGTTCAAACAATTCTTCAAGTATAGATGTACATGTATATATATATTTGTGTTACGTGTGTGTGTTGGTGAAAGAGACTTAAGTTTAAGTAGCAGCCACGCCGTCAAGTAATTATAAACAGATTTATTATTCGTAATAAAAATAATAATTATTATTAATAATTAACATTATTGAATGAAATTAAAAATTTTTTAAATCTTATCGGTAACAAATATTTGATTGTAGTAACACTTAAATAATTATTGATAATTAAATGTGTTGCAGACAGACTAGATGATACGGGTTTGAAAATGGAGACACCCATTCACTTGAATTTCTTAGTCCTAACCTAGATAACAATGATAAAAAGTCTTTGACGATTATTTGTGATTAGCAAGGGATTTAAATCATTGTTATTTTTTTAATTAACAATGTCGACCAACGTTCAGTTCGCGAATCCACCCCCGCCGACGGGGATAAGTTTACCCAACATGTCAGTCCCACCACCGACGACTCCAAATTTATCAGCACCCCCGCCTAATTTGACTACGATAAACACCAGCACTGGAGGATTCCAGTCGCAGCAGCTCCAACAGCAGCAGCAACAGCAACAAAGATTTCTCAACCATCGAGATAGCGCACGAGGATTCTTCAAACCCTTTCGGCCGTATCATGCCCCGAAAATAATCTCCGGTGGGCAGGATGCTCTGCAAGATGAGTTTGACGGCAAGAGATTGAGAAAATCTGTCATGAGGAAGACAGTAGATTATAATTCGGCGATAATAAAAACTCTTGAGGTTATTAATTTATTATTTTCTTTATTTTAATTATAATACTTGTGTATTTGTTTGCTAATTTATCTTGGTATTTTTAGAACCGTGTATGGCAACGGGACTTCCGTGATAGACGTCCTCTTCAGCCGGATGTTATGTACTATCCAGACCTTTTGCCGCCTCCGAGTTACGTGGACAATCCGATAAACTCAGTGACTACGAGGTTCGTTAAAACAGCGACGAATAAAATGCGATGTCCTATTTTTTGTATGGCCTGGACTCCAGAAGGTCGACGTCTCGTTACTGGAGCATCGAGCGGGGAATTCACCCTCTGGAACGGTCTTACGTTTAATTTCGAAACCATCCTTCAGGTATTCTATCTTAAAAAGTAATAAATTTTCGCCTCAATTCGTATTGACACGATAAATTTTTTGCGCACACAGGCACACGACAGCCCGGTAAGGACAATGGTTTGGTCGCACAATGAAAGCTGGATGGTGACGGGGGACCACTCGGGCTACGTCAAGTACTGGCAGAGCAACATGAACAACGTCAAGATGTTTCAGGCGCACAAAGAAGCGATTAGAGGACTCAGGTATATCATCATCCACCACTCTAGCCCTTTCGTTTCTCGTGACACTATGCTATTTATTCGAACTGCTATCGTCTTCGTGTACTGCTGGAGTGCTCCAAGTCAAATGGACTTTCTGTTACTCTGTTTTCTTCGATGGATTAAAATCATTTCTTATTTTTACCGCGATCCACCATGAGTTTTCGGATATTTATATTTAGTAAATAAATTAATTTATTAATCGTATGACGATAATAATAATGATTAACCATTGTTACTATTATTCAAAGAATAATTAAATTCATGGTTTTTTAAATGCGCGATAAATTGATGGTAGGGGTGTGTCTGCGTGCGTGGTCCGGTAGATCTATTGTGTACGTATGAGCGTATGTGATCCCGGCCATGAAAATAAATAAATTTCGCTCTGATAAATATTATTTAATCGTTAATCATCAGTACTTTCTATAAGTTACGTCATCATTTCGTAATAAACTTTTATAAATTCATAAACTTTTTTTTCGCGGCAACCCTTGCCGTCAATTTGCGGACTGGTGTATATTTAAATTGCGGGCGCAAATAAATATCTGTAATTGTGCTTGGTTACAAATAAACTGAAGCTGCACCCCATCTAGATTCCTGACCATTGATATATCTATATATATATATATACATATAAATATATACATGTATATATTTTACATATACATATTTGATAAATAATAATAAAGATTTAATCCTGCCTCCTTATTTACAATATCCAAATGGAAAATATATTATAATATAATTATTTTTTTTTGTTTTTGATAATAAAATTTTGGAGGAAATGTATTAATGACTAAGACGATCGACAGTTACGATAACATTATTACGTGGGTGAATTACACATGTGCATGAATGTGATTATGAAAGTGAAAGAATGGGGGTGAGAGCAGCAGCATTTTTTTAAAAAATTAAATTTATTTAATGTACACATTCCCGTTCGTTATTTTTGTATACAATAAAAATTTGATCTGCAAGTAAAATTATTTTTAAAAGTAACAATTCATGGAAACATCTTCCGGTGGTCATGTGGCATCGATAGTAAATTTATCATTAGTATTATTATTATTATTATTATTAGTTATTATGTAAATTAAACTGATAGTCATTGATCATACACGAGTACTCCATCAAGTGACTACTCAGTTAAATCACTCGTGTGCCAGGTATGACTGTCGGAGATTATTATTCGTTCGTAGTTGCTCCCTTTTTTAAACTAAAATCTACTAATAGCTTCTTGTTATTTATTTAAATTTAAAAATATTTTAATTACAAAGAAAGTCAACGGAAGTAAATTGCTGGGCTTAGTTACGGATAATTAAAATATTATTTTATAAATAAACTCGGTGTATTTGCAATCGATTTGATTAATCTCAGCGCGTATATTTTATCAGTTTCAGCTTTTTTTATAATTTAAAATAAAGTAATAAAATACAACACAATATTTATTTACTTATTTATATATTTATAAAATTAATATTAGTAATTAATAATAAATAAAAGTGGGGTCGGTGTAGTATGTAATTATTATGTTTTTTTCGGCGGGTAGTTTCAGTCCAACGGATCACAAATTGGCGACTTGCAGTGACGACGGAACCGTCAGAATTTGGGACTTTCTACGCTGCCATGAGGAGAGAATACTCAGGGGTATATTTTTTTATTTATTTTCATATCAATTAAGTGTTCAATATTCATAAAAAATATTCAAATAATAAAAATAAAAAAGAAATCTATTATAAAATATAAGTAAGCAAGGAAGAAATAGAAGGAGGGATAACTAGGTATTTGTATATAGGTCACGGCGCGGATGTTAAATGTGTCCACTGGCATCCACAAAAAAGTCTAGTCATCTCCGGGAGCAAAGATAATCAGCAGCCAATAAAATTATGGGATCCAAAGACTGGTCAGTCGTTGGCTACCTTACACGCTCACAAAAGTACTGTCATGGATGTCAAATGGAACGAAAACGGAAATTGGCTAGTAACGGCGTCGAGGGATCATCTGCTGAAGCTTTTCGATTTGAGAAATTTGAGCCAAGAGGTTCAAACCTTTCGCGGTCACAAAAAAGAAGCTTCGAGTGTTGCTTGGCATCCGAGTCATGAAGGTCTTTTTTGCAGTGGCGGCAGCGACGGCGCTATTCTTTTCTGGCACGTCGGGTAAGAGATCTATTTATTTTTATTTTATATTATATTATTTGATTAACGTTAATTTGAATTTTATTTTATCGTAGAGCCGACAAAGAAGTAGGCGCTATAGAGCAAGCCCACGACAGTATTGTCTGGACACTTGCATGGCATCCATTAGGTCACATTCTTTGCTCTGGCAGCAATGATCACACTTCGAAATTCTGGACACGAAATCGCCCAGGAGATCTCATGAGAGATAAATATAATCTCAACACCTTACCTGCGGGAGCGGCTGGTGTTGATGATCATGAAATTGGTAGCGTATTTTTAATTGACTCATTAATTTATTTTGTAAATGTAATTAAAAACTGAAATTTTATTTTTGTTATTGATACTTCAGCTGATGAGGCTGCAGTAATACCGGGAATGGGTCCTGAAGATAAAATAAATGAGTTCGACATTGAACAATCAATGGAAGAAGACACTTCGCAGGGTATACCTGGTTTGGACCTCGACCACGCTGCTGAAGAGAGTAAAAAACTCGCGGCAAGTAAAAAGGTCCCGTACAGCAAACCCATTCCGCGTAACTTCCAAGCGCAGTGGAATGAAATGGAAGCTGAAGACCCAGAACAAGTAGAAGCGTTGAATGCTATTGTCAATCAGTTGATTGAAACGACCCCGGGAGCAGTACCTTTGAATGAAGTTGCACCAAATGCTATTATTTTATATGGAAAAATAATTCCCGTGGAACGTAAGTATTTTATTCTTATTGAAAATATATTTTTACTTTATTATAATTATTATTTTATTTTCTAGCTGGCTCAAAACTTGCTGATGCTATCGTTAAAGGTAACGATGCTATAAATAAATTAATTACTGCAGGTGAAATAGAAGAACTTAAGGACGTCGTAATAAATTTACCTGAAGAAACCGAAACAGACGAAGATTATTTACAAGATGAGGGTGATATAGATTACTCGAAAGTTCCAAATATTGATTTACCTCCACCTCTGCCAAGCTCGAAGTTTGCTCAAAATCCCGAATTATTGAAAGCTTTGAATTATGGAGGGAAGCGAAAATTCGATCAATTGATTGCGTGGAGTGAAGCAAATTCAACTGATCGAAATAATAAAATGCATCAACCTGTGTTTGGTGTCGGCGGAATGTCTGAAGACTCGACATCAATTAATAGCGACAGTGATTTAAGGCTAATGGTGGGTATGAAAAATTCACAGGATCAAAATAATTATTTCGCTAATCAAGATGAGGATCTCAGAAGAATGAACAGTGTAGATAGTCGTGGAGGAATGGTTCGTGGGGATGAGGATATGAGAATGAATGTATCTGCTGCGTCAGCTAGTGGTCCAGGAAGGCCGCCAGGTGGAATGATGAATGAGTTTGACATGCGCAATTCGTTTGATATCAGAAATTCATTTGGTGACAGGGATTTCAGGCATTTAGGACCACCTCCAATTCTCGGAGGGTTCAAGAAACCTTCTATGGACGGTGGTGATAATTTTGGTAGCGGAGATATGGATCGTGATGGACGACAGAGACCTTGGGATGATGAAAAAGGAATGAACAGTGGTTTGAATGACGGGCGTTCTAATTTCGATAAACGAGATATGTCTTCAAATATGTCAGGTAGTAATATGTCAATGTCAATGGGAAATATGCCTCCAGGAAATATGGGTTCGAATCACCATAACATGCAGAATATCAGTCCAAATATGCCACCTCCGTCGATATTATCCATGATGCCTCCTCATCACCAGCATCACCAGGCAATGAATCATCTTTCAAACATGCAGAATAAAAACAATCCAAATATGATGGGAGGTAATGACAATAGTGGCCCAATGCCGCCACATTTGATGCACATGCCGCCTAACTTTGGACCCAACGGTCCACCACCCATGCCCCCTAACTTCGGGCCCAACTTCCGACCGCCCAATGGAAATTATGGACCCAATCAACCTTATCGACCAAATCCCATGGCACCCTTTGCACCTAGTCAAAACGTGCCGTTCAATAACAATTTCCCTCCTCCCAATTTCCGGGGTCCAAACTCCGGCAACAATCAAATGCCTCCAAACTTCGACCGTCCTCCAGGCTTTGGACCGAACTTCCGCAATCAAATGTCAGCAGGCAATCAGTCCGGCCACGGACCCGGTGGTAATTTCAATTCTGGATTCGGTAAAAATTACAACAACAGTGGCGGCAGTGGCGGTAATATGGGCAGCGGTGGTGGCAGTGGTAGTGGTGGCGGTAATAATTCTGGTGGGAATAAAAATGGCCCCAACCGTGGTCAACGATTTAGAAAAAATGTTCCAAACTAATCGATAACTGTCAATGACTCTCTTAATGAGTGATTAAATAATGATAATAATGAAATTTAAATTGTAATATATTATACAGTCCATTGAGTGATCTGTCGTCTTTTTAAATAATACCGGGTCACTTTCACGAGTTGCCTTGGAGTGGAATAATATATATTCCAACACGAGGAAATACCCCATTATATATAATAATGATAATAATAATAATAATATTAATAATTATAATTATAATAATAGATAACAGGCAATTGCGTGTACTTGAGATGATGAAAAAAGTAGATTCCAGAAGACAATTTACTTAATAAAAATCAATTATATCGTACACCTTTTTTTATTTTAATTACAATTACAATTTCACTTTATACTTTATTTAATAATTCCCCTCCATATTATTTTATTTTATTTATAAAATATTTAAATCCTCTGGAATATTTTGAATTTGCTTTTTCGCCGACCATTTAACCCGCCAATTATTGTAATAAGTTAATTACAAATTAAGTATTTTTATAATTTACATAAATTTAAGTTTGATTATTTTATTTTATTTCATTTCATTTTATTTATGTATGTCTATGGTTTATTAAAATATTAAATATCCCCACTCTTTTTAAATAATTTCCCGCAACATTTCACGGCGTCTCCATTCACGTGTCTTAGTGTGTAGCAACAACCAGCAGCAATATATATTTAAAATTTTAAACATAACCAAACTTAACCTACACACCAGCAGCGTGTGCACGAGTTTGTGATAAATAATTAAATAAAAAACAATAAATTGATAAATAATGGATCAGGAGACAGTATCAGTGGGGAATTATATAATTGTTCAAAAGCAAGATTACCGGAAAGTGTGCAGAGTAACACGTGATGGAACATTTTCGTTGGGTAAAGAGCAGGTTGAAATGGCTGGGGTAATTAATAAGCCTTACTGGACAACATTCAAAATGATTGGACCAGTTTCAACATCTAAAAATGGTTTGAAAACGATAACTCTTGAGGTGGCGGAGAAAGCTGAGACATCGGAAAATTTACACAAGGGATTAGCGAGCGGTAGTGATAATAGATCAATCAATGACGATGGTACGTCACAAAAATTATCTAAAGCTGAAATAGAAGATTTACGTGAAGCCGGTAAATCAAGTAAAGAAATTGTCGGGTATTTGATTGAAAACAGCAGCTCGTTCTTCTCTAAAACAGAATATTCACAGGAAAAGTATATTAAGAAAAAAGAAACAAAGTATTGTAGATATTTAACAATATTGAAACCGACTGTAGGATTGTTGCAGGAAATATATTTCAGACAGGATCCTGGTAGAGTTAATGGTTTGAGAATGGACACATTATCTCAAGTATTGTCTTACTGTGACGTTAAATCTGACGGCAAGTATCTGCTGTACGATGGGGGTTCCTGTGGTCTGTCTGCGGCCGCGATGCTGAGCAGGATTGGCGCTAAAACTCAAGGTACTTTGATAAATCTTCATCCCGGAAACCAGCCCAACTTGACACTTGTTCACGCTATGAATTTTTCTGATGAACAATTAAAGCGTATGCTTGCTGTTAATCTTTATACATTTTTACGGCTTTATTATCAGGGTGACGAAGTTATATTGGAAGAGTTGGCCAAGAAGTATGCGCTATCGGCACTGAAAAGACGTAATTCGGATCATCTTCATGGGGAAAACAACTCGAAGAAATCGAGATTAGCATCTGATGTTGTTGATGATGATTCGACGACGACGAGCGAAGAGGAAGAGAAAAAAATGAGTGATGTTCTTGAAGCAGTTATTGAAGCCGGTGATAATAATCTCGAGAAGACGACGTCATTCAATAAACCCAAGTGGTTTAATGAAACGAAAGAAGTTGTTGACTGTTTGAAAGCATCGAAGGCTGATGGCTTAGCCATCGTTGCTAAGGAACATCCTCTGAATATTGTGAATGCGCTGCTACCTTTTCTTGAGGTATCAAAACCATTTGTAATATATCACTGCTATAGAGAGCCCCTTCAAGAGACTTATGTTGCTCTCAAATCCCGTAGAGATGTGATTAATTTAAGATTACTATCAAACTTTTGTCGTGGGTACCAGGTGCTGCCTAACAGGACTCATCCGGAAATAACAACAAATGATTTAGGCGGCTATTTATTAGCTGGATATTTAGTTAGCTGAGTGTACCTCTTGTTCGTTCACAATTTTTTACAATTTTTTTTTATAAAATTAGAATTGTATAATTTTTTAAGTAATTAATTATAAATATTAATATTTAATATTTATGCCACAATAAAGAAATTTTATGATAAATTGCATCTATATTAATATCACGAGTATTTTATTAATTATTATACATTTTAAATCGATTTATACATTAGTTTATACATGTAATGATAATTTAAAAAAAAAAAGATAGTTTTTTATAAAAATATAAAATGTTTTTGTACCTAAGAAATGAAGTATTGAAACTTTATTTTTAAAATATTAGTGTTTGAATTGGCGAATACTTATTTTATTTACTTAGAGAAGATCCACTAGACGGATTTTATTCTTGTCATTACGATGGTACATCGCAATATCAGCTTCGATTAACGATTGAACACAATCCAAAGATACGTCTCCGATTTCTATGTACTTTTCATCACCATCTTTTGAATATGCATTGACTAGATCCTTTAAATTATAAATATGTGATTTATTTTATCTATATCAACTTGTCTATTAGTTGTCTATTAGAAGAAATTTATGAGTACTGACATTTAAATTGACATCAATTAGAGATTTTAAATTTCTTACCCGAAGTAAACCATGAAAATTGTCCTCTGGATAAATAATATCAACAACTCTTGCCTGAAACATGTTTATAAATACTCATATTAATATGACTATGAAATTCGATATATTTATTCAGTAACTGATAAAACTAATCACCAAATCAGCTTTGACAATTTGAAATAATCTTTTTATTTTTGCGATATCTTTATCACTCGTTACATTGTCAACATTTTCCACAGCATCTGAACACACCTCTTTCATTTTTTGTAAATTATTTTTCTCATTGACCAAACTGTAAATAAGTATTGTAAATATAAATTTATCGGTATTTAGAATATATGAGTAGTTAAAAAAATAACTTACGAACTAATACTGCTCTTCACAGCTAAAAACTTAGATTTAGTTTGGTCTAAAATTTTCTGAAGCTCTGAAATTTCTTGCAATAATTCGGATTCAAGGGAAGTAAAATCATCGACTGAATTAATGACAGGTCGTAATCTGTCATCGGGAACTGGTTCGTCACTCAATAACGCCTTTACGAACTTGAGTTGTTCGATTTGAATGTCTTCCGGGCTAACACTGGGGGAAAGTGTTTCGACTGGTTTTTTTGACAGTATTTTTATTAGTTCATTCTTTTCTTCAAGGAGATCTTTTTCAATATCTTTTAAAAACTCGTACGTTTGTTTCAGTTCATCATCTATTGCGCTTTGATTTTTATTCTGCAGATCCTGGAATAAAAAAATAATGACAGAAAAAGTAAATATTACGAGAAAAAGTTAAAACGTGAGAAATGAATTTTAATAATTTGTGTACTTGATTACTCACCATTTTATTTAAATATTTACTACATTAATTAAAAAATTTATACAAGTAGTAATAAATTAAAAATTTTAACTCATTGATAGAAACACTTATTATAGGTTATACTTGTGTTTAGATTTGAAATTTTTCCGGTACTTTTTGATAGGTTCTAATAAATCTACTTTATCTCTTTGTTCAGGTAAAGAAGAAATTTAAAATTTCAAAAGATAACTGACTGATATATTTATTAAAAAATTTTAAATAAAAATTACGTTAACAATTTAAATATAATTTTAATGAATTTATTTATTATAATTTTATTACTATCAATTTTATTCTACAGATTTTTAATATCAACAAATTATTATCGTATAAAATATATGTACATTAATTTTTTGTAATTATTATCATCCTGTAGTATCTTCTCCCTTTCCCTTCTGATAATATTTTGAACCAACTCTTAAAATTTAAAATAAAATTTCGTCACAGTCTTGCAGATTCAAATTTTTATAGAACGAGAAATTCAACATTTACTGTCGTTACTTTATCCCTCAAGTTATAAATTATAAATAATATAGTTTTTTTTTCTTTAATTGAAAGCATAGAGTAGCATTAAAAATGTGCAGAATCCAACGAGGACACCTAGGATCAACGAATCACGTCTCTTGCGTATATTTATCCTCTGTACGAGACTATTGACCATCGGAAAACGATTACTGAGATCATTAAATCGTGTTTGGATTTTTTTAAATGTCTGTCGTTGGGATACTAAATGATCTCGAGTCTCCATTGCGATACTTATTTGATCATTTAATAATCGATCAGAGCTGAAATAATTGAATAATTATTATTATCTGTAATGAGATCTATAAATTCAATTAAATTAATAATTTTTACTTGTTTATGTGCTGATTTTCTTTCAAATACATGTCCCTGCGATTTAAACCACTAGCATTTTTGTAGCTGCTGTAAATAAAAAGGAATTATAATATTTAACTTTCAGTTTATTATTCAAATTAAAAGTATGACGTACTCAATTTCTTTTCTGACACTTCCCAATAAATCTTCTCGATCTTTTCTACTGGCGAAATTATTTTGAATCTTATTGAATTCAAGTTTGTAGTCTTTCAATATTTCTTTGTGTCTCTGCATCGTATGAAGCATAGCTGCACCATTAGGTGGAATTTCACTCATCTTGTCATTGATTATCATGAGCTAGAAAAAGTAATTTCAAATTTTCATCATCAAAACTCTGCCCAATGGACAGTTAAAAAAAACTATTAGACAATTAATTTATAAATTAATGAGGAGTAACTCATAAATACTTTGGCTAGAAGTGATTCAATCTCTGATGTCATGTTTTCAAAGACATGATCTTCATCCAGCAACGGGACTGTGTCAGCACTAGCATGATTAGACCCAGTATTAATTCCTAATTTACTGTAAGCCACCAATTTAGCATCGATTTCATTCTCTACATGTCGTGCTTGTTTACGTAAGTCTTAAATTTAAAAAAATAAAATTCACTTGATTAATATCAATTATTAGCCATTGTTTACAAATAATATAAACTACAGTAGACATCTTGTATTTATTATTTATCCTCTGACGTGTCATTTTAATTCACACAATTTAATTATTCTCATACTAATTACCAACTCTTCCATAACTCATAAATGAATTTTAAAATAAATAAATTATCTATTTACTTATAATTATCATTCATTAATTAATGATTAATTAAATTTAGTTGATGTAAATAAAATTACCTTCCCAATCTCCAGCATCACTATTTTTCGCCATCGCAAAAAAAAATAATCGTTCAGTAATTAAAAAATTTAAGTTTTATTTATAATGAGTCTTAAATAATTACTGAACACTTCTACTGAATTATTATTTTATTTTTATTTCGTATTTAGTAAAAAATTTACTTATGGAAAAATTTATTCCTCTACTTTTTAAGAATTACTGTTTTTTTACGCAGTAATAATTGTATTCAAAAGATGGCGCCATAGATAAATGACCTTGGGTTTGTTGAACTCTCTCTCTCTTCGTAAAATAGTAAAGATGGAAGCTGGAGCTAGAAAAAAATAATTAATAGTAAAATTAAATAAATTAATGATAAATAATAAATTCACATAATTATTTATTTTTAAAATAAAATGACAGCTGTCAAAACTAAAATGATTGTTTATTAAATAATGATGTAAATAAAAAACAAATTTGTATTTAAATAGATAACAGATTTGAAAAGTGAACAGTCGAATAAACTGAAAAAACGCGCTCACAACTAAAGTGTGTCCGGCGCGTCGTGGTGTTGTCCAACACAAAATTTTTTTTTATCCGATTTAAAGTTTATTGATTTACAATAATTGTTTTTTATAAATATATTCATTATTTTAATTTTTATTTTAAATACAACAATAATGAATGAATGCCAGATATATTTTAATTTAAAATTCAAAATATCAGTGTGGACTATTTGCTAAGTTTGTAAAATAAATTATTCATCTAAGTGTCAAGTAATTAACTTATTTATTCAAAAATTTATAATATTTTTACTTCAGTACATATTTATTATTTAATTACCCGTAATTTTGTACAAAAAAATCATAATGGTTAAAGGTAATTATATTTATTTATTATTTTACATTAAATCAGGTTATATTTTTATAAAACCCATGTCCTATTTCTAGAGAACGTAACTATTTCACGTATTTCATGAAATGGAGTGTGTTTGCTTATTGCTTAATGATGTCGCTAATGATGATTAGTTGTAATTATTATTTTTTAATTCATAAAAGTTGCTAATTAAGTAAATTACTGTGTAATTTTATATGTTAACAATAAAAAAAAATTAGAGGTGTATTTCTAATCGTCCATTGTTGACGACGCCATTTAAAGATATTTAAAAGTGCGGGAAGTTTGAATTTCGTACTTGATCTTTTTATTTATTTTTTTACAGGACGAAGAAAACGCGGCTCGACGGTTTCTGTCATGACGCGTTCGTCGGCTTTGGTAGAAACGAACGGATCAATTGTTTCGCCGCTTAAAAAAGAAATTAAGTTGGAGAAGGATCAAGGGGAGAATAGAAAGCTCGGCATGGGTCAAAGGAAAAAAAATAACCCATTGAAATCTCCTGTATCTATTACGTCATACTTTACAAAGGTAATTAATTTTAACTGTTATGATAGATGATTAATTAATTATATGGAATGACTATGAATTTTGTTTACTCTGCAGACTAATGGATTCAATAATACAATATCAAATGAAAAGATAACGGAGTTTATTAAAACAGAAGATGTGTTATTTAAAGCTGAGCATGACGTTAAAGAAGAGATTGACGATAATTCTCCAATTGAAAAATTATTTAAAACTGACGGTAATGCATTTGTATAAAAAACGATCACAAATTTTATTTGTAAGAGTGTTCGTTTGATAATTTATTCATAATTTTTATTGTAGAAACACCAGTGGCGGTACCATGTCAGAACCCATCTACACCCCATCGGATTAATATGCCGACAATCCAAAGCGACGATTCGGACACACGAAGTTCAACAGAAAGCAATGACGCTAAACCTATAACGGAAGTTGTTATCAATGGACACACAACAAAAGACAAGGAAGTGAGAAAAAAAATAACAGGAAATGTACGGGGAAAATTAAAATACACGGAACCTATTGTTAATGTTAATTCAACAAAATCAGCGGCAGCAAAAACAAATCATAAAGTAACTGAATATTTCCCTGTACGACGTAGTGTAAGGAAGTGTAAAAAGACTGTACTTGAAGAGAAGCAACGCGATCTCGAGAACAAGGTATTATGTCAGGTAGAAGAAGGTCTGATGGTCAAGCATTTTGTTGGCAAAGGACGCGGTGTCGTGACGACACGTGAATTTAAAAAAGGGGAATTTGTTGTTGAGTATATCGGTGACTTGATTGATCAGGTCGCTGCTAAAAAACGTGAGGCTGAGTATGCTAAAGATCAAAATACTGGTTGCTATATGTATTACTTCCAGCATCGTAATCATCAGTATTGGTAATTATTAATTTCATTCTTATTTATTAAAACTTGATATTTATATCGCTAGCTAATCTAATAAACATGAATTATTCTATTTTAGTGTTGATGCCACAGCCGAGACTGACAAACTCGGCAGACTTGTAAATCATTCACGTAATGGAAATTTGATAGCCCGTGTTATTGAAGTTGAATCAACACCACACCTAGTGCTGACAGCTAAGGAAGACATTCCCGTGGGTGTTGAAATAAATTACGATTACGGTGATCGTAGTCGTGAGGCCATTCAGAATCATCCTTGGCTTCTTCTATAACTGATCATTTATTTCATTAAGATAGACAATTTTATTTTTAAAATTAAACAACTCAACCTGATATTACAGGTGGATTTATTTTACTACTGCCAATTGGTATTTATCAATCAGATAAAATAATTCAAGAAAATTCGGTAGTAATTAAAAAGAAAAAAATAATTATTAATAATTAATATTGTCATCACATAAAATACTATAAACCTGCCGTTAAAGGCTAGCGATCTGAATTTATAATTTAAATGTGGACACTGTAGTCGCTGCAGTGCATTTAATAACTAGAGTAGGATAGTTTAAAAAAAAAAATATTTTAATTGTGTTGAGAGAATTCGCCCTTAAATGTTCAATAAAATAAATCCTAGTTCAATAAAATTGCACATTTAGGTAGATAAATTTTGGTTCAATTTAGATAGTAACATGCACATTGTTATCATTATCTTTATTGTTATTTAATTCCACTAGTTTTTTTATACTTGTTGTTGTGAATTAAATAATTAATTATAAAAAAAAATTATTTTTTTTTGCAAATGATCGAACAATTTAATTGCTAGACACTGCCAAAAAATTGCGCTTCGTATCATAGTTAAATCAAATTAACCACTAATTGTTTTCGTACAAAGATATACTTTTTTTTTTATTTGGAATGTTTATAACAATCAATCCTTAATAATAATTGTAGTAATATATATCCTCAAAAAAAAGATTTCAATTATAATCTACTGTAGTATTTTAAATTTAATTAGTAACTGCCTTTGGTTTATTGTGACGGTTCTTCGTGAATTAATTCATGACATCAGATCATTAATTAAAGATTGTAAATACATAAAAAACAAAAAATTATTATTTTTAAATATCTTATAATCAAATTTACAAATAAACAATTTAATGCAAGTATTGAATCGATTAAAAATTTTTTTTAATTAAAAATTTACAAGGCTTTTAAATAAAAATTTTTTTTATTAGTTTTAATTAGTTGGTATAAAAAATATAAATTCACAAGATTGTCTTATTGTAATCTGTACACTACATTTTAATTAAACATTTAATAAAATACTAGATTTATTTCATTTATCACTAACATTTATTTATAATTAGTTACAAATTACAATCATTGTATTTATTGATTAGTTTTTTTTAGAAATTCCTTGAAAAAATGACCGCAAGTGTGACTTGGTCTAAATTTAAAGTCTTCGCGCTATTTATTTTTTTTGCAAAATTAAAAAATGATCGTGTTTTTAATTTTAAATTTGAATTCGTTTTATTTATTATTATGTTTTTTCGCACTCAAAAACAAACAAGTGTAAAAAGTATGATACTGAAATTAGCCGTCTAATAATTTTTGAATTTTTTTAAAAACGATAAATTCAAACAAATAATTGCACCTATAGGTTTTCAAATTTTCTACATGTGTATATTTTTAATTTTTTTAATTTTTTAAATTAAATTGTTGAAAAAAAATTTGAAAATTGTTAATTGCTGACTTTAGTATCATAAAAAATTAAAAACTTATGTAACTGTGCGCTGTATATTAATAAATAAATATATTATTTATAATCTTATCATAAATTATTATTAATTTAACTTGGCTGACAATTGGCAATTTGTTAAATTTTTAAATTGATCAATTGAATATCAGAGGAACCAAAATTTAAAAATGCGTACTCAGATAATTAAAAAACCAGTACGCGCATTTTTTTAAATTTCACTATTGAAATTACTTAATTTATTTATTTATTTAAAATTTTTAAATCTCATCTGCTGCATTCACACTGATGTAAAACCATTTGAATTTTACCACGCTTTGTATAATTAATTGATAGTTCAAACACTCACTAGAGCGCGCTAAAATTTGAATACCCAATTTTTTACCACGGATATTTTCTCAGTACTATTTTCTACTGGTTACAGTTTACAATAATCGATTTGGAGCAGTCTTTATCAAAAGAATATCATGTCAGATCAGTAAGTATTATTTACCCAATTATTCATTAAATTTCTACTCATTTATCATCAGTAACTTTATCCACTAATTAAATAAAACTCTCCCACTATTCAGACATTTATTAATTAACATAAAGTAGGTTTACCTTTAATTATCACTAGATAAAACGAAGGTTAGAAAAGTAACGTTTGACAATGTAGCTGGTGCACAGTGTTTGTCCATCTGTTAATAATGATAATAAAAATATAT
This sequence comes from Microplitis demolitor, assembly GCF_026212275.2. Lineage (NCBI taxonomy): Eukaryota > Metazoa > Arthropoda > Insecta > Hymenoptera > Braconidae > Microplitis > Microplitis demolitor. The sequence goes on along the minus strand of NC_068545.1, from coordinate 18,778,462 downwards.
ATAATAAATATATTTTGACTTTTGTGTTAAGAGATGACGCGTTGCTGGATGAAGATCTTGGAGATGAAGAGTACGACCTTGGAAATGATGAAGAAGAGGCACTACTTGCTGATGACTATGAAATTGATAGGGTGAGCTAGCTATTTAAACTGTCCTTATTGTTTAAGGATACAGTTTTATAAATTTATATTTGAAAAAAAAAAAAAAAAAAAAAATTCTAATATTTATTGATTATTAAATCAATAATTATTTTTTAGCTCAATGGCTTAATTAGTCTAAGCTTAATTAGTCTAAGCTAAAAAAACAACAAATATTTTGTCATGCTCTATTATTATTAATTTTTTTTTTCGCTAGTTCTAGTGATACCCGTTTTTATTTTCACTGATGTGATATATTTATTTATAAGTATTGTTATAAGTATTATTATATATTTTTTGTATGTCAATTAGGACGTACCTTAAAAATTAAACAATGGCATGGGTGAATGTGTTTCAACTGTTTTTAAATAATTTTATTGATACAAATTATCTATTATCAATAAATTTTTATTTTTCACTGATGTCTGTCACTACACATCAGAATTTTAAGTTTTTTTTTTTTTTTTTAAGATTTAAAATTATTCTCATAAATTAATTTTAGTCCTAAGAATTTTTGTTTTTATTCTTTCACCATTTTCTGCATTGCTCAATAATTTATGCGATAGTCACATAAATTGTTAATAAAACAAATAATCAATATGTACATGAATAAAAAAAAGTAAACTAATTAGAAGTTTATATAAACTGCAATGAATGTCGTTTGCATAAAATAATTATTTTAAATTCATAGACAAAAAAATTTTTTTAAAAGAAGCGTAAAAAATAATTTTATTTATTGCGACACGACAAAGATAAATAATTTAAAATTATACGCTAAATAAAAATATTTAGTCGACATTTTTGTTTTTATTTTTCTGTGATTGAAAAAAAATGTATGAACTATATTGTGAATGACTGTTTTGCAAACGTTATTATCAATTTATAATGTAAAATATTTAATAAGCATTCTGAGCTTTTAAAATTTGACAGTTAAAAAATTTAAATTGATAATTGTATCACTGATTAATTAAATATTCTATAATTAGAATATAAAAATAATTAATACGAACATAAAATCAAATAATTACAAGCGTTAAATCAAACATTTACTACTAAAATTCAAAAATAATTTTTAATGCTCATGATAAAATTAAGTACTACATTACTGTCCATACGTATTATATATATACATATACATATATATAATAACATTACATGATACGGTAAAATCAATCAATGTAAAGAAGAAATTGATTATTTTTTATAGAGTATGTAAAACACGCGCGCGTCTTATTCTTCTTTTAAAAATGTATGTAATCGATGTAATTTGCGTATTTTTAAATCAGTAGCGTAAAGTATATTAAAGTTTAATTTTTTCTTACAATAATTGCTAAAAAAATATTTATTTATATGAATGATAAGTTTTGTTATTTGTTGATAGACAATTATAAAAAATACTTTATGCCACTGAAAAGAAAAATGAAAAGAACAAAATCCTGTACTTCAATCAACCCTGTAATTATAACGATTATAAATAGTCGGAAAATATCAAAGAAAAGAAAAAAAAAAAGAAAAAAAAAATCCCAACAGCTTTTAATTCGAAAATGCGCTTGAAAAAAAATTAATCACAATGCACATAAATTGTACCGCTCAAAAGTCTCACTCTTCCCTTCTCTCCTTGTCACAATACATTAATTTTTCAATAGTATCACTTATTATGTCACGAAAGAAATAGAATAGATGAAAAAAAATAAGTGTCTTATAAGCTTATAAAAAAATGCCCTCTAATATTGTCAGTCTTACTTTTATATATTAAATATATTTATTTATAATTACACAATTTCGCAAAATCACAATATTATACTTAAAGTTAATTATTTATATAAATCAATAGCTATAATATAAATATAATAATTAAATATTAAATAGCACTAGTATAAAGTATTAAAAATCTATTGAAAAAAAAAAAAAAAAATAAAGTCTAAAGAAAAGAAGCATAAAATTCATAAAAAATATTTGGCAATTTAATTCTCGAGCAGCAGAATAACTATAAGGGAGAAGAGGAAACAGATGATGTACTGGACTTAGGAGTCACGGATGCGCTTGACGATTTAGAGGGCGAAGACGAAAATGTTGAGTATAGGAATGAGACTGTTAGCCATAATCAGAGTCATATATATAATGATGATAGTGTCAATTGTCATGGCACGTACTATGAACAAGAGGAACACGTGAGCTACATTGAAGAGTCGATCCACGATCCAAGTATTCAACAAAACCCATCGCAGATACCATTGGGCGACTTGCGTGAAAAATTGCAGAAGAACAATGTGAATAGTCAACGTATCGCCGGCAATGGAGGAGGTCCGGGTACGGAGGATGATGAATGTGAAGAGGCGCGGGAACGAAGAAATCGGTTTCAACCGGAACGGACAATCATACCACCGAAGATGAATCTCAAGATACCGGATTCGTTGGAGAATGTCGTCACGATGGAGCACGCAAGACCTCCGGCTTTTCGCGGTCGAGGACGTGGTCGAGGTGTCCGAGGCATACGAGGAGGAAGATTTCCTACTCAAGGAAATTATAATCCGAGGTATTATTTTGTTATTTGTTTAGTGTTATTTATATTAAATATTTTTACTGACAAAATATTTATTTCTTTAGATTTAGTGGTCGAAATCCATACGAGGATCAAAATCCACAATTTAGGCCACCGTTAATTGAAAATAGACCTCCTCTATTTCCGACTGGACTTCCGATGATGAATCATCAAATGATAAACCCTCAGATGTATCATCCAGGTCATCAACAACCACCACCACCACCACGATTCCAGCAGTATCCACAAAATCATCCTCCACATGGACCACCAGGAGGTCAGCATTTTCCCGAACCAGGAGTCCGACCAGCATTTAATCAGTTTCAAGGAATGCCGGGGCCAAGAATTCCAGCACCTAGGATGGATTATCATCCAAGACCACCAGGGCCTCGTTTCAATGGCCCACCAAACCAGTTACCGTACATGCAACCTCAACCGCCTCATTATTCAGGACCACGAGTGCCTCTAGAAGGTCCACCGCTGCATCATCATGAACAGATGTCAGCAAACCATGTGGGGATTCATCAACAACGTCCAATGGGGCCGCCACAGGGACCGCCAATGCACCCAGGACATCAGATGCATCTTCAAGAGCGTCCGAATGGTATGATGCCGCCTAGTTTTCCTCGAGCACCAGGTCCAGCTCAAGGCCCTCCGATTCCTCATCATCCGGGTTCGCAGCCTAGGCAAAATTTCGAGAATCGTCCGCCTTTTCAGGAACAATCATTCGACGGAAGGAATGTCTATGAAATGAAACCAAGCTTCAACAATCCCCCGGGTGTTAATCAGTTTAATTCTGGCCCGGGTCCAGCTGGACAACAGCCTGCAACCCCAGTTATACCCAACGTGCCTCTTCCACCGGGTCATAAAATTCTTATAAATCCTCATTTTCGAGGAAATCCACAGCCACCTCTTGATGGTAATTAATTTTTTTTTTATTACAATTAAAATAATTGCATTTAATTAAATTATTATATTTATTTTCAGCAATAGGTAGGCCTTGGGATAATTCACAGTCTCAAACTCCCAGTGATTCATTTGGACAGTCATCAAATCCTGCATATCAGGATTCTTATAATCAGCCGCCAGTTAGTCAAGCGTCGCAAGATTATCAAAAAAATTATCCACAGACTAAAAGTGATGTAAGTTTACCTCACAATTAATTAATTACTCATCACTCATCAATTAATTAAATCTTTCAAATAAATATCATAATTTTAAAATATGTTTTTTGTCACAGGATCCGTATGCTTACTTCTCAGATGTCTGGCAAGAAAATAAAACATCTAAAAAAAGTAGTATTAGTCCATTAAAATCTCTTGGAGAAAGTAATTACTCACGGGATAGTAATTACAGAGACTATGACAATAAATATAAATCTGATAGTCGTGATAAATACGAGGTATTTTTTCTTTTTCTTATATAAAAATTATTTAAATAAGTGTCTTAAATAAAATTTATAAAAATATTTAATGCGGTTTTAGGAACCAAGATATCGAGAACGTACTCCACCACGATCAAGAGATTATTCTCCAAAGTCTCGTCCTCATCACTCAGATTCATATAGTGATCATTCACGTAAACCAGCAGACTCCAATCGTACTCAAAGTCGAACACCTCACAAACGGACTCCTGAGCCAACTGATAAATCCAGAGAAATAAGTCCTAAACGTTTTAAATCCACGAACCGAAATTCTCAGGACACTGAGTCAAATAATTTTGTAAAAAACACGCGGGTAAATTTTTTATTTGAATAATCATTTAATTATTTTTTTTGTAATTAGAAAAAATAATCTCCAATATTTGAATTTTTATTCAAGGAAGAAGACGTGGATCCAGAAATGCGGGAATACCGTAAAAAAATGGAAGAGCAAAAACGTTTGAGAGAAAAATTGCTTCAGGAAAAAGAGAACAGACGTAAGAAAGCAGCTTTGGAAAAAATAGATGAGACTAAGGATCAAAAAACTACCGGTAAAATTTAAAATATCCGTTGTTTGATTTAGTAAAAGTAAAAGGATGAATCTAAATTTCTTATTTGATTTCAGATAATATACAAGACATTAAAGACGTATCAGCTCTAGCTGGTGTAAAAAAAGTTTCTAGTGAAAATCCTGGTCAAGTACCAGTTAAAAGGACTCGCACTGCAGCTGGAAACACTCAGGCGACAGAGGTATAGCATTAACTACTAATTAAGTAGAGATTGGAAATTTTTAAAATAATTTTATATCATAGCGATAAATAAAATAAATATTGGATTTACACTATTGTGTATTTCTGCAACTCAATCATGTAGAAAATTATTATTTTCTAAATACAAACACATTCACATGAGTCTTTTATTTATAAATCTTTTTTATTGTATTATTTTTTTTTATTTTGCGTAATAAATATTTTATAATTTTAATTACTAAATGTTTTTTTTTCCTTATTTTTTTATACAACAAAAATTTAACTTGCGGTGCTCGAAATTAATTTAAGAAGAAATAATTTTTCATGAAAAATTATTGATGATTGTTGTAGGGCGGAGAAAAAACAAACGTCCGAATTGTCCGGACAGTCCAAGCAACAGAAAAAAAATCAGCAGATAAAAATGTTAGAGAGACAGCTGAAAATATAACGGATGCGCAAAAAAAAGTATTGACGCAGACAAATACTAGGAGAATTGTCATCCAGAAACCAACGGCAAGTGTGCAGCGAGTTGTGGCATCAATACAAAAGACTGATTCCGGTGTGAAAGCAGTTTCTGCAGCTCAAAAAACAGGGACTCCCAAAAAAGCTGTTTCCGGTCTACTGAAAAAAACTGCCGCAGTTCAAAAACCTGCTGCGGCAGTCAAGAAAGTGACTGCAGTTGAAAAATCTCAAGCAACTTCCAATAAAACGTCACCACAAAAAGCTCCTCATAAAGCAGTAGCTGTCGCTCAAAGCCCTGTCAGCAATCAAAGAACAATTGCCGGCAATATTCGCAAAGTTATCGTGAGCACAGCCACTGCAAATGCTAAAAAGGTAACAGCTAGCTCGCAAAATAATCAGAGGATAGTCCTTCAACCAAACTCAACAAAGCCTACAACAGTTATTATTGAAAATTTAGCTGCTAGTACCACTGAAGCACGAATTCGAAGTATGTGCCAAGGAATTGGAACACTAGAAGTAAGTTTTTGTTCAATATCAAGACGATATAATTAAATAAACTAGTATATTGTATGACAAAAGACTAGAGTTTGAAATCGTGTTTCATCTCATGTCATAGTATTTTTTTATAATTACCTGTTGAAAGTTTGAATTTAACTGCCGGGAGCCAATTTTAGCTGTCAACTTAGTTAGTTAGTGACAATAAACAAATGTGATTTTGACTATTACAAGCTAAGGGAGGGAAGTAGGACATTCCAGTCCACGGGAATAATTTCCTACCCGAGACAAAGGCGAGTCCTACCTTCCTCCGTGTCGTGCATACTATTTTTCACTAGATCTGTACCTGAAAGTTTGAATTTTTTCCTTTGTTTTCGGAAAGAATAGCGCATGTGATAATTTTTATCATTTGTTTTCACCATACCTGCACCAAAAGTTTGAATTCCTGTCCTGTTTAGTGGGAAAAAAGTCGCCTTCGGCTCTGGTAGGCAATTATACACTTGAGTTGAAATGTCCTTCTTCCTAAGTGTGTAATATACTAATTTTTCATAAAAGAAAAGTAAGACTTTCATCTAAACAGGGCAGGAATTCAAACTTTCGGTGCAGGTATAGTGAAAATTAATCGAACAGATAAAAACGAGACGTTTTTTCCTCTAAGGAAAAAACTAATGATTTTAAAACCCACTAGATCACTAGTGGGATTGATTGGAAATTGGCTTTTGATCAAATTTAGCAAAATAATAAATCGATGTATTGAATTCTTTTAATATAGATCTTTACTAAAATTACTACTGGGATGACTTGTACTTTCAATGAAACTAATATGAGAAAAAAAAAATGATATTTATTTAATTAATTAAAATTGCAGAGTATAATAATGGGTGACAGTACTGCAACAATAGTCTTCAAGACTCACTCAGCAGCGATGGTATTCCACAACAAATTTCAGCGTAAAATGATTGATCTGTCGATGATTAACGTGCGACTAGTTTCGAAAACTAGTGTTAGTAATAAGCCAACCAATACTGCAGTTAAAAAATAGCGGATTACTGTCTAATCTAATGTAAAAAAAAAAAAAATAACAATAATGTATATTTAATTTATTTATTATTTCGCTCATTAATTATAAATTTTATTAAAATCAAGTATTTGCAACACAATTAATAGCCTTCAATATTTTTAATTGAAATCGCATGAAATTTTTCAGCATAAAAAAAAACAAAAAAATGTGTTAGTAAATTATGTTTGTACATACAATTTATTGAAATAAACAATTACACATGTATATACGATGTAAAAAAATAATTTTCAATTATAAATACATAATATATCATAATAAAATGAATAAATGCATTTAAATTTAAACCCTTCGTTTTTTTTTAAACTTACGCGCGCCTTTTTAGATGAACAAGATGGCGCTCTTTTTTTCGGCGCACTGTCAAGTGTGTAAGTAAAAAAAAAAAATCCTTTTGTGGTCGTCGTGATTCCCACCCTCTACCCAGAAGATAAATTATATTGTTTAATATTTTTTTAAATTTATTTATTAAAATATATTTATATTTTTTTATCAAATATATAAACGGAAAATGGCTTCGGCAAAAGTTGACTGGGGTGCAGTTACTAAAGAACAGGATCAACTTCAATTAAACGTAAGTTTAAATAACAAAAACATATGAGCATCGACAACTCAAGGCCGGCTTAACCTTTTAATATTTATATATTTTAGATATATTATTATTATCACTATATACATCTATCATATATTTATTTATATGAAGGATCGTATTTCAAACGCATTCTTTTCTTTTGTTCGGTTTTAAGCCACAGTAATAAACTGACACCAGACCAAACCTACTGAAAAATTTATCCAGGCACTAAATCTCGACGAATTTATCCTGACTCGCATACTAATATATTAAAATACTGTCTTATTAATTAATTAATTAATTGAAAAATTTGATTTTTGTTTAAACAAATTTCGAACATGGTGTTCAATGATCTAACGGTAACTGAATAAAATAACTTGAAGTGAATTAATAAATTAATTATTTTTTTCTCTGAAGGTTACAAACTTAAGTTTGAATCCCGAAAGCAAACGCGATGATTCAAAAGACAAGGACAAGGATGATGGTGCTGATGGGCCAATGTCACCAGCTGAAAAATCGCTTTTGCAAAAAATAATTCACAAAGGTCTTGTCGAATCAACTAAAGATTTAGAAATTCAACGAAAAGATCCATCATCGCCATTGTACAGTGTTAAATCATTCGAAGCTCTTCATTTGTAAGTTTTAATTATAATTATTATTATATTTATTCAAGTAGGAGACCTAGTACCCGATCAAGAAAATAACATCCGATCGGGTACTAGGTTTTTATATCTTACTAAGTAAAATTAATTATAATAATTTAAATTTGTTTATTTTTATTTAGGAAACCAGAGCTTTTGAAAGGTGTCTACGCAATGGGATTTAACGCGCCTTCAAAAATTCAAGAGACCGCTTTACCGACTCTTCTTGCTGATCCGTAAGCCATCATATATTTTCTTACTAATAAATATTCTAATTTAGTTGTGGGGGTGGGAGACAACTGGTATTTTGCCGGAAATGAACTTGTTTTTATTTTCTGAAATTAAGTAATATGATAATTTATCAGAAATTTTTAAGGGACTGGAACTGCGTAGTTAATTTAATAATTTAAAATTTTTTCAGACCACAAAATATGATTGCACAGTCGCAGTCAGGTACTGGAAAAACAGCAGCCTTTGTCTTGGCGATGTTAAGCCGCGTTGATGTCAACAAAAACTATCCTCAAGTTCTTTGTCTCTCCCCTACATACGAATTAGCGATTCAAACTGGTGAGGTTGCCGCGAAAATGTCACAGTTCTGTCCAGAGATTAAAATAAAATATGCTGTCCGTGGTGAAGAAGGTAATTATAAATAATTACTTCTTATATATTAATAGACAATTATAATTGATATTAAATACTTTCAATTATTTTCCAGTACCACGTAACACTAGAATATCAGACCACATCATCATCGGTACTCCAGGAAAAGTTTTGGACTGGTCACTGAAGTTCCGGTTCTTTGACTTGAGTAAAATATCTGTTTTTGTTCTTGACGAAGCCGATGTCATGATTGCTACTCAAGGACATCAGGACCAATGTATCCGTATTCACAAGTCAGTATTATTTATTACTCAACTGTTACATCTAATTGAACTTTTAATTTATTTAGTAACAATAATTATTGTAATTTAAAGAATGCTTCCAAAGTCATCCTGCCAGATGATGTTTTTCTCAGCAACTTACGAACCCGAAGTTATGGAATTCGCTGAAATAATAGTCAGTAATCCTTTGATCATACGGTTAATGAGAGAAGAAGAGAGTCTGGATAACATCAAGCAGTACTACGTTAAATGCAGAAGCGTTGACGAAAAATATGTTGCCATCACAAATATCTATTCCGTCATCAGTATTGGACAGGCGATAATATTTTGTCATGTATGTTTTACTTGAATTTTACTTTTACATCAGATATTTTTGGCTGAGTTTTTTTCGGAAACAAAATCGCTTCAATTTTTTGATAATATTCGTTCGTTTAAGAGAAAAACTCGGCCAAAGTTTCTATTTACTGCGCAAGTGCAACAACGATGTTCTGTTCGTGGACTTGAAAGTAATAGAGAAAAAAAGTGCAAACCTCTTAAGTATTTTTATCAATTTTTTTTTTAAATTCAGACTAGAAAAACAGCTGGTTGGCTGGCAGAAAAAATGACCAAAGACGGACACAGAGTTGGTATACTGTCTGGTGATTTGACTGTTGAGCAGAGAATCGCGGTTTTGGATCGATTCAGAGCCGGATTAGAAAAAGTTTTGATAACGACTAATGTCTTGGCTAGAGGTAATTATAAATTTACATTCTAACATATATTTATTTATCCATTTATTTAATTATTTTTTTATTTCTTTTTAGGTATTGACGTTGCTCAAGTGACGATTGTCGTAAATTTCGATCTTCCAATGGACCAAAACCGTAAAGCCGATTGTGAAACATACCTGCACCGAATCGGCCGAACTGGAAGATTTGGCAAATCGGGAATCGCTATTAACTTGGTCGATTCTCCCGAGTCTGAAAGCATTTGCCAGGAAATTGAAAAGCACTTCAATAAAAAGATCCATTATCTAGACGCTGAGGATCCTGATGAGATTGAAAAAATTGGAACTTCTTAAAAATAATATTTCATTTAGCTCTAGCTTTTGTAATACACGCGTTAAACATTTATAATAAAAAATATAATTATAATTAATCACTAAATATTAATTATTATTTACTTTTTAGAAAATTCATCCCGCCTTGAAAAATTAAAAAAATTTAAGTAATTAATATTTTATGAAAAAACTGAAAATAAAATAGACAATAATTATTTTTAATGAAAATTTTATTTAAACTACAAATAAAAAATAACTAATTACTCGTCACTGAACACACTTATAATTTTTAAATTTTTTACATGTATTCATAAAGAAAATGTTACATAAATGATTAGTGGAAATGTTAAACATGAAGTAAATGTCTGCTAAATAATGTTGAACATAAATTTAAAAAGTATAAAATAGTCAGCTTATTACACTAATGTTACATTACATTAATAACTATATCAATTGTCTCGTTATCTTCCGTAAATGCATTTTTACATTTAAAAAACATCAAACTTAAAGTTTATGTGGTGACATCAGAACAATTTTTGTAATTATTATTATTGTACAGTTAATTATATTTTACATGATCAATCTTGGGTATTTTTTACAGAGATGTGATCCCAGTAGCTTCGGCACTTGCATTTGTGAATAACACCTCAATATTTTAATTAAGCCAATTATAAAAATATAAATTAAGTATTAAATGTATAACCAAAAGTCGAAAAGCTGCAGGAATGTATACAACTATTATGAGTACGCGTAAAAAAATGAAAAGACGAATATGATTAAACAGAAGCCTCAGTTACTCACAAATGCATTTGCTACTTGATATATATTCTGATTTAAAAGTGTAAGGAAACTACACTCCTTACATACCCATACCTCCCATGGCGCCCATACCTCCCATTCCGCCCATACCACCCATCGCACCCATTGGCGCATCTTCTTTGGGAATATCGCAGACGACACTTTCAGCGGTTGCGAGTAACGAAGCAACACCAGCAGCATCAGTCAAAGCCGTTCGGACAACTTTGGTTGGGTCAATTATTCCGGCTTCGATCATGTCTACGTACTTATCGTTCATGGCGTCGTAACCAAGTGGTCCTTCGGATACTTTGGCCACCACGGCGCCGGCATCAACTCCTGCGTTGGATGCGATTTGGAAGCACGGCTGGCGAAGTGCTTTCTCTACAATCTTAATACCTAATGCTTGGTCATTGTTCTCTGCTTTGAGGTTTCTCAATGCTGGGGCACATCTGAGGAGAGCGGTTCCACCTAAAGAACGAAATTTATGAGATTAAAGATAAATATTTTTTGATATGAAAGTAAATTTGATGGGAGTTGTGTATAATTACCTCCGGGAACGATTCCTTCCTCGACGGCGGCACGTGTTGCATTCAGAGCATCATTGACTCGGTCTTTTTTCTCGTTAACTTCAACTTCACTGCTGCCTCCGATTCTCAGGACGGCAACTCCAGCAGCAAGTCTGGCCAATCTTTCTTGCAGTTTTTCTTTCTCGTACTCAGAAGTTGAGTTATCAATTTGGTCTCGTAGAAACTCAGCGCGTCGTTCAACGTCTGCCTGAGCTCCTTTTCCTTTAAGCAAAAGTGTGTCTTCCTTGGTGATTATGATCTCTCCAACCTGTCCCAAGTCACTGGCTTGAACATCTTCTATTTTAACAAGATTAGCTTCGTCTCCAAAGACAATACCACCAGTAGCGATAGCCATGTCTTGAAGAGTTGCTTTGCGGTTGTCACCGAAACCTGGGGCTTTGACAGCCGCCACCTGAAGACCGATCTTGAGTCTGTTGATAACGAGTGTAGTCAATGCTTCACCATCGACATCCTCAGCGATGATCACCAAAGGTTTGCGCATCGAGTTGGCCAACTCCAATGCCGGGACGATACTTTGGATCGACGAGATCTTCTTCTCGCTGAACAACACCAAGGCATCTTGGAACTCGACTTTAGATCCCTTGGTAGAGTTAATAAAGTAAGGAGAGATGTATCCTCTGTCGAATTTCATTCCTTCAATTATTTCCAACTCGTCTTCTAATGTCTTGCCATCTTTTACTGTTATCACTCCCTCTTTTCCAACTTTCTTCATCGCGTCTGAGATCAGCTTACCAATAAGAGTATCACCATTGGCTGAAATTGTAGCAACTTGTGCAATTTCCTCTGGTGTCGTAACTTGTTTACTCATTTTCTTCAGCTCATCTTTCACAGTATCGACCGCCATCATGACTCCCCGTCTTATCTCAACAGGATTTGAACCAGCGTTTATTCTTTCAAACCCGTCCTTAGCGATAGCACGAGCCAACACTGTCGCAGTTGTCGTACCATCACCAGCTTCCTCGTTGGTATTATTAGCGACATCTTGAACCAACTTAGCACCAACGTTCTGGAATTTGTCTTTCAGTTCAATGCTCTTCGCAACAGTCACTCCGTCCTTGGTGATCTTAGGGCTGCCCCAGCTCTGCTCGATTATTACATTGCGGCCTTTGGGTCCCATCGTCACTGCGACAGCATCAGCCAGAATGTCAACTCCTTTCAGCATCGTAGCTCGTACATCAACTCCAAAACGTACATCCTTTGCGTACAAACGAGCTTGCAGCTGCATTTGTCGCGACGCAACTCCACGCACTAGTGTCGGTAGTCTGTACATCTGTAGAATAAAAAAAAATACTCATGATTTATTTTAAAATAAAAAGCTGAATGCGCTAATCCAATGGTAGATATTGTGGTTATGTAAACCCGCGTGCTCTCTAAAAAACTTATGAATTTAAAATCTACCAAATTAATAAATAATTTAAATTATTTAAAAGCAATCAATTGGCTGACTGATTTCGACCAGATAAATTTTGATATTTCAGTCATGAATAGAAATTTATAATATTTTAAATTCTAGTATGCCGGCATCATACATTTTTCAACCTTACACACTTTTTATTTTATTTAAATAATAAAATAGTTGTAGTAATAGTAATATTAATTATAATTAATTATTATCGAGTCTTACCTTGAATACAAGTGAATAAAAAATCCTAGACTCAAAAGCTTTGATCAAAAAATATAATTGTCCGTAAAAAGTCGCTGAACGCTACGCCGAGATCAAGAGAAATGAATGGTGACGAGAAGAGGCACGGGGTGTAGTATCACATGGGTATCCCCACCTCAGTGCTCTGGTCTAGGATACTCTTTATCCGGAAATTCAATAAATTTGTGATATTAATTTATTAAATGGAATTTTTTTCCAATAACATGAGTCACACACCTGGAAAAAAATTATTTTTATTTTTTTTAATCAGGGCTGGATTTTAAAATAAATTTTTAAAATTTTCAGCGAATAATTATTACTTCTAGAAGTTTCTAGAAAGCATGTCTGGATGATGCAATCATGGCCCAGCAACCAATCAGCGTCTAAGAAATTTCGAATTAATTTATATCATTTTTTAAATAATAATAATAATAAGCATACATATATATTTTTAGTTTTATCTAAACTAAAGTCCTTTTAATTTGACCCTAAAAATAATCATCTTTTACTGATAAATTTTTTTGTTGATAAAACTGATAACGTCCATCATTTTTTTTCATTTGAATTTAAATACTCTGGTGGAAAGTATCAGTAAATGAGGTTGTAAAATTTATTTATAAAATTATCAGTTCATTTTAATGTAAAAATATTTTTACAGTGGAATTTTTTTTTTACATAAATAAAACATGTGGTGATAAGTTTTTTTTATTGATAAAAAAAAAAAAAAGAAATTGAACTAGATGTCGTTTTAAAAATGCGCGGTAGTTTCTGCGCATGGTGGTTACGTAAGGACGTGAATTGATCATTGGACCTTTTTGAAATCCGCGGTAACGGGGCGAAGAAATTTCGAGAAAATCGAAGAGACTAAAACGCGACAACCAGCGCCAACAGTTAGGTTACATTCAGATATCAGTTTTCACCAGCAACGTGCACGCGTGATAGCCGGTCATTTTTTTCAGAAATTTTCTTCAATTAATTAATTAATTAATTAAAATGGTAAGATTAAATATATTCTTGTAATTAATCTATTTGTTAATTATCTGGATCTAAAAACTTCTGCGTTGTTTTGTATATATATTTATTTAAGTATGAAAATCATTGCATCAGTAGTCGGATAAAGTCAGTAATTTATCGCAAATTAAGATAATTAATTCATTTTTTAGGCAGTAGCAATCAAGAGGCTGATTCCTATGTTGGACAGAGTACTCGTTCAAAGAGCTGACGCTATAACCAAAACGAAAGGTGGAGTTTTGTTACCAGAAAACCAGAAGAAGGTTCTTCAAGCAACTGTTGTAGCTGTTGGACCTGGTTCCAGAAACGAGGTACTTATTTTTTAAATAACAAGTCATTAAAAAATTCATACTCAAGACCAGTAATTGATTAATTAATTTTTTTTTTTTTTTACTTATTTTAACAGCAAGGACAGCATGTTCCGATGAACATCAAAGTTGGAGACCACGTTCTACTTCCCGAGTACGGAGGCACCAAAGTTGTCCTTGAGGAGGATAAGGAATTACATCTTTTCCGTGAATCAGATATTCTTGCTAAAATTGAGTCTTAATAAAGTTCAGACTTGGCTTTAGCGCATAAACAAATTTAACAATAAACCATTCAGTTTTTATTCTCATTGCCACTACTGTGTAAATTATAATTGATTCAATTAATATTTTGTTTATAATTAAGTGACTTAGAATGTATAGGATTTGTTTTTTTTTCGTACATATTTTCAAATAAAATAAAATAACAATAATTCCATACAAAAATTTTTTTTATTGTGTCAATTAATCAATCAGCATAAAATTACCCGAATAATTATCAGCTAGAGTATCAAAATTATTTTTATCATTTCAACTTGATACTCTTCTTAACGCTAGCCTTGATACCCGATATTTCTCCAGCATACCGAGTCAATTCTTTCCTAACTTCTCTGACCGCACCCTTTCTGCGTATTTTAGCTTTACGGTACTTGTTCCTGTGCTTGACACGAGGGTTCCTCTGTTCCTTCTTGCGATGAGGTGTCAACCCCTTGTTCTTGGCTATTTGATAAGTGATAGCACGTTTCTCTCCCTCTGATACTTCTTGCTTAGCCTCTGGCTCCACTTCTTCATTCTCCATAGGTACGTCATTGTCTTCACTCATGTCATCCATTATTGCGTTGTCATCTTCACTTTCTTCGTCTGATTCAGGAGTATCTGGCTTCTTCTTCTTTACTTGTGTCTTGGCAGCTAAGTCTCTGTCCTTCCTCTTTTTACTCTTCACCTTAACTTCATCAGAGGATTTAGTACCTCTGAGAATATTCTTCAGCGATTCTCCATCATCAGCTGACTTGAGAACCTCGGAAACTTGTTCCAATAAATGACCTTGACTTGCCTCTAGTTGACTGAGCAGCTGACGATACTGAGCCAGTTTTTTAATTACAGGATGAGACGTCACTGGAATTTTCTTGGCTTTCAACATCAAGTAGAAGGATATGTTGATACAGTAATTCAATACCAATTGATATTTTAACTTAACAAATTTAATTGCTGGGTCACTCATTTCTTCTTGTTCTGCTAAATTAATGAATGGTAAAAGAATGTCGTTGGCTTCTTTCAAACGTTCTGTAAAAAAAGTTGCTCAATTAATTAACTGAATGCATTTAAATTAAAATATAACTTAAAATCATACCTTCAAAATCAGTAACCAGTGCCTGGAACTCAGGACTTTCTTTCTGAAAAAGCGCGACCTTTTCTCTTTTGCTCAATTTACTCAGATCTGTTTTGACAACTCGTTCTTCAGGAGCTTGTTCACTTTCAGCCGGAGGTGGCAGTAAATCTAAACCAAAATCAGCGTCGTCCAACTGCTCAGCCAACCTCTGCTGAATATTACGCGCTTCTTTTTCTTCTTCCTCAGCCTCTTGCATTTTCTTGTGACTCAATGTTGCATAGTCAGGATCAACAAAATCCGTCGAGTAGTAATCCTTCTTTTTTTTACCCCATGCTCTTTCATTTGGCAAATCGTCATCTTCCTGAGGACGCTCGATATCTGATTCCATTGAATCGTCATCTGCAGCAGCATCTTCTGCTTCCAAACCTTCTGCATCTTCGTCTTCTTCATCATCATCACCTTTATCGTCTTGCAGACCATAAACTTCATCATCACTGTCAAAGTTTTCTTGGACCCGCTTTTTTCTTACTTTTTCCAGAAGACGTTTTTCTGAATCTGATAAATCATCATCACTGCCTGTGATGTCATCGTCATCAAAGTTTTCTATGTCGTCATAATCTTTTTTAAATCTAAAAAAAAAAATAATTAATTGATTATTTAATTTTATGAATTATAACCTCTAAAATATATAAACAAAATTTATATGATAAATAAAAAATTATATATATATTTGTAATAATAATAAGATTTAAAAATTAAATTATTGTTTTTGAAGTTTACTTACTTTTTTTTAACAACCATTTTTTATATATTTAGTATATATATTAATTATAAAAAAAAACCCTCGCGGTTTTGAGAATGCCGTAAATGCCGTAAAAATACCGTAAATATTTATAGGTGTGAATGTAGCAGCCATACGACAATCGAAAAATTCAACAATCGATATCTCTGCGAAAAAACGATTTAAGAAATTTTTAGAAGCGGGAATATATTCGTATTTTCATTATCTTTACACGCATTTTATTCTTTTTTTCTTACATTTTTTTTTGGGCTATAATTTTTAAAATAAAACTTTAATGAACATTTTCAGAAATATACATCAATAAAATATATCAAATTAACACATTTATATTCTTTTTCACTAAACTACAAATGAATTTCATTTTTTTTTTTTTTTTTCAATAAAATTTCCTGAATTTATATTGAGCTGTAACTATTGAAAGAATGACTGGAATAATAAAATAAAAAAATTAATCTCTGTATTTCATCAAAATCTACATATTTTCCAAAAAAAATTAATTTACCGCTTTAACTGGATGTAACTTCTAAACGGAAAGAGATAGCTTATACTATTTCCGTCTAGACTATAAAAATATGTAGAATCAAATTTCCTGTTCTTACGTCCAATGAAAAACTTATTTTTGTCGGCGTCGACCAGGTAAATGTTACAGGTTACATGATTCTTGGGTTCGAATTGTTTAACAGGGTCGAATAATGTTTTGAATCCACCATGCAATTGATTATTACAAAACATCAACTTGACGTACCAATTAATGGAATGTCCTTGAAATGTTGTAGAAAAGAAGTGAGTCTTATGAACAGGAAACACTGGATGATTGATCTCGTCCCGATCTACTTCTGAGAATGTTTCACTTATATTTTTTAATTCCCATTTATCATATACTGTATAAGATTTTCGTTCTATCTTCTGTAGGGGCATTTTTAGTAGATTTTATAAAAATCTAACTGTTGCATTTGTCTTCATGACGCAACTTTACAAAAATTTAAAAATTTTCTATCTATTTGAGTCAAGTAGGTTCCAAAAATACTATTTGTGAAAAAGTTTATATATATATATATATATATATAACGCGCGGTTCTCCCACGATAGCGTCCACAATTCTGTACCGATCTTAATGAAATTTTTTTTTCATATTCTTTAGCTAAAGAGCTCGGTTCAGTTCGAAGATGAGCTAAATCGGCCGAAAAGTTTAAAAGTTATAGTCATTTAAAGATTTTTTAATTTTTCAAAAAATTCAACTTTTCTTGATTTATCTTTAAATAACTTTTGATCCTAAAGAGCTAATCTATTTTTGGTGATTGAATCTTTATGTTCATTCGATTTGCTTTAATTTAAACTATGTTGCTTACTTTTTAGATAATTTATTCTAATACTTTGATGCATTTCAAAATTTTCAGAAAAATAGAAAAAAAAAACATTTTTTTTTATTTTCTCATTTAATAACTTTCAAGTAATACATAATAGTTGAATCTTGTTAATATTTTTATGTAGCTTATCAAATGAGCTTCATATTTCAGTAGTATTTTTTTTTATATTCAACGAAAATTACCTATTTATTTATAGAAATTTAGCTGTTGCATTCATTTTTCCACTTTTTAATAAATTCATGTGACTGTTTCAATTCTGATTACTGCCGTGTAACACTTTTAAAATCTCAACATTAATGTATACATAAAGTATTTTTTTAAAATTGACAAGCATAAATATAATTGATCTTATAGGCTTTAGATGAATCTTTAAACGCCACCGCCTACCTTACAGATTTTAATAATTAAATAAATAATTAAAAATCTACTTCCATTTCGGCTGCCGAATGGCCTTTTTTAAACTTGACAGTTTTATATTAATACAACTTTTTCTTAATTATTTTTTTAAAGAAACACGAGGTAAAAGAGCTAGATATTTAGCTTTACTGCGTATCAACGATAAGAAGGCAGCAACAAGAACAACTGTCAGTGACAGCCTTCAAATATTGCGCAGTTTTCTTAATAATAATAATAATAATAATAATAATAATAATAATTTTCCTCAATTTTAAATTACCGATTTATAATTAAAAATTTAAATCATTTGAAAAATTAGCTACTGGTTTTATACCGTACGGTAAAAAATGCTTCATTATAATAACAAAACCCACGTGCTCGTACAAAAATTTTCGAACTCTGTCAGTAATATCACTGACTACTTTTCAACCAACATGTCGTTTCGGTCTTCCAACCTCTAAAGCACTCAAGAGTACCAAAGACCGGATTGCCTCTTTAAATAAAATCAATAAAATTTAAAATTAAACTTGACATTTCAAATAATAAACTTGATATTAAAAATGGTTTTTAAATCATTAACTCTTTTTGCTCGTTCCCGCGGTCCAGATGAATTTTGGCGTAAAAGAAAAATATTTAAAATGTCGGCTGTGAGTTTTTAAAAATTACAATTTTATAAAATAAATTTAGTTGGTAATTAATATAATTAATTAAAATTAATAGTAATTGGTATTATTTTTACAGCATTTTCATAATCGAAGAAGGAATTGTTATTCAATAGCAATCAAAGGTGTACACAGAGCACTAATGTATTGTTTCAGAGGTAGAAGATTAAAACGTCAACAATTTCATGAAGTAAGTACTCATAAATATAAAGCTGACAATTATTTTGATTTTTTAAATTTAGTTTACGCAAAAGAATGTCAATTCAAAATAGAAAAATTTTAGCGCAAAATTCTTAGGCACTCGCGCGTAATTTTCAAATTTGAAAAAAACCTTATAGTTTATTTTGTTCATGACTTTTATTTCACTCAGCAGATATTAATAAATTATCTAATTGATGTTAATTAAAATTATTTTAGTTATGGGACACAAGATTGGCAGCAGCTTGCAGTCAACATGGAATATCATCTAAAATTTTACTGGAAGGATTATCTAGGAATGAAATTCTGCTTAATCGTAAAGCGCTTGTGGATTTAGCGATCTGGGAACCGAGGACATTTAAATCCTTGGCGAAAGTAGCATGGGCGAGATGTAAAATCGACGGACTGAATATGGTAAAAGAGCTGCCTCTTCCCAGTGGTATCATCACTCGCGGAATGCTGAAATAAACCATCATCTCATTTATTATAAATTATATATAAAGTGTATTAGAATTAACAAATAATCTGTTGTGCATTTGAAGCTTTATTTGGCCTGAATAGTTACACCGTTAATTAAATATATCATCATCAACAATAAACTCTAGTCGTTTTGTTATTTTTTAAAAATACAATTCTCTAACTCCATTATGGAGAAATTAATAAATTTATTGTTTATACAGTTGAATTTGATATTTATTATTGAATTAAATAGTTTGTTCTTTAATTAATAAATAATAATTTTGGTAAATTATTGCTTAGCGTTGACGATTTGTACAAAGTCCGGCTTGAGTGATGCGCCTCCAACAAGAAAACCATCAATGTCTTTTTCTTTAGCCAGATCTTTGGCATTGCCAGCGGTTACAGATCCGCCGTAAATAATTCTCAATGATGTCGACACTGCAGGACTGACGTTTTTGTTAAACCATTCACGAAGTTTATCATGAACTTCTTGGGCCTGCTGTGGTGACGCAGTTTTCCCGGTTCCAATGGCCCATACTGGTTCATAAGCCAGCACCACGTTGTCCCATGATTTTATTTTATCAGCAATAGCTTTAGTTTGTCGGAAAACAACTTCTTCAGTTTTGTTCGCTTCACGTTCTTCCAATTTTTCTCCGATACAAGCGATGACCTTTTAATCATATAAAAATATTATTCATTGATAATAAGTTTATTATTATTATCATTATTTAAATGGTTGTAGATAATTAAATATGTAAACAATCTAATAATAATTATTATCATCGTTACCTTGACACCAGCTTCGAGAGCGTGCGCAACTTTTTCAGCAATCAATTCATCATTTTCCCCGAATACATTTCGTCGCTCAGAGTGACCCAAAATAACCCATGGGATTTCATTGTCGACGAGCATAGCAGGACTTATTTCACCAGTAAATGCACCTTTGGGTACTTTGTAAGTATTTTGAGCACTTATACTAACATTGCTGGGTAAGATGCTCTTCGTGTATGTCAAATAAATCGATGGAACTCCAACGACAACCTCTAAAAAAATTTAATATTTTATTTTAATAATTTCTTAATTAAAAATAACGATTGCTAATAATTTAGAATTATCTTTTTAAATTTGAATATTTAAAATATGTATTATGGGCGTTTAATATTAAAAATAATTTCAAGACGTACATAATTAGGGCCATCTAGATGATGATGTAATAGTTTACTTTAATGAAAGTCAATTAATAATAAATATAAAAATATATTTTGAAAAAATGATTCATTGATAAAAAAGTAATTATGTTAATTATACAATTTAAATAATATGTGGAATAGTGTAATATAAAAATAGTGTTCTTGACAATTGTCACGTACCAACATTTGGATCCAATGGACCGGCTTTAAGAAAATCAACGATTTCATTTATTTCTTTTTTGTTGCCGTTCATTTTCCAGTTGCCACCGACGAAAAATTTACGCGCCATTGTTTTATATTTTTTAATTCAAGACTTGGTGATAAATGACACTAATGAACACCAGCAATGAGTTTGTGATGTAGAGTTACTGAGCACGATTGAAACTGAATACTAAGATGACCTTCAGGACTATTGTAAGGTGATTTTGATTCAATCCTCAATCCCCAATCCCCGGAGCCCGTGAGACCTTGGAGCATAGCAACCACTCAAGTCATCATCGCAGCTTACGGCCGTCAATAAACTTAATCTGAAATTTCTGTGATTAAATAAATACTTAAATTATAATTACAAGAATTTAAAATTATTTAAAACTTATATGACTTACGAAAATTTATAATTTTTTTATTATTTATTTTATTTTGTTTAACAAATGAATGTTTACTTGAACAAATTCCTGCGCATGCTCACGCCAGAGTTGCTGCTGTCAAAAATTATTCAAAAATATTAACAATTCGAACAAACAAAAATATATAAACTTTTTTTATATTTTTTATATGTTTATTTAAACAATTTTATGTAGACAAAAGGTTTATAAACATTTTAAATTTTGAATATATTTGACATTTCATTGTTTAAATTTATGTGGCTAAGAGGTTATATTTATGTTGATAAATAAATTTTTTTTTAATTTTAGAAGTAAATAATGGTAAGTGAAGAAGTAACAGAAGTTAAAAAACCAATGCCAGTTTTTAAAAATCCCGAGTTCCAACAAAAATTCCGTCCTGTGAGTGTGTCAGGTAAAAAAAGAACTTGGCGATCATTGAAACAAGTTTTGGCTCAAGAAAAAAGTTTACCATGGCCTGCTGGATTCGTTCATTGTATGTTTATTATATTTATTATATAATTAGATAAGATAACCCATTCCCCCAAAAATTATTTTTTATGCAAGATAATTTATAATTTGTTTTGATACTTAATAAATTTAAAAATATGTAGACTAAATACTGCTTAGGGGGTATTCAAACCCACTGGGTAATTATTCTACAAGTAATATCTTTAATATGGATCTGAACTCTAGTTCAATTTATTTTTACTGTTGATTAGATAGTTCGATAAACGCACCACCAAGTTTTAAACCCGCCAAGAAATATTCTGACATATCAGGCCTGCAGGTATGTAAAAAAAAAAAATATTTAAATAATTAAAAGGAAGCATAAAAATAAACTGATTAAATTTGTAGGCGCGGTATACAGATCCACAGACGAAACTTTATTATGCAGTTGCTGAAGAATTTGCAACAGTAAGAAGTTTGCCGATGGATATTACTGCCGGATATTTAGCACTTCGAGGAGCTTCTAGTATTGTTGGTTAATTCAAATACAATCTTACCATTAAAATCAATATTTATATGTAAATAAAAAGTAAAAATAATTATTGAACACAGTTTTTTATTTTCCACATTTTTTTATACCTTTATTTTACACGTTCGATTGATCATTATTAAAAAAGCTTGTATATTATTAATATTATAATTATTATTACAACTTATTTTTATTAAATAAAAATTAACAATGAGGAAATAAATTCAAAGAACTCTATTTTTTATTTTGCCCACTAGCCATTCAATAGTCCTGCTGATTAACTTACTATTATTATTATTATCATTGCTTAATTATCATAATTTTGTTTTTCATTTATTCTTTACTTTATCATTTTTTTTCTGAAAGTGGCCGCGGGACAGGGAAATTCGCTAATACGTCACCGGTGCCCTCGTCAATTGCAAAAGATAATTTTGCTATTTTAAAACTGTTAATGTCACAAGGGCTTACGTATATAAGTTTTTTTTTTTTTTTTTTTTTTTTTTTTGTTATAAAAGTCGCGATCGCTGAGGAAAAGTTAAAAGGCCCTCATATTTTTTTGTTATTTTTATTTTTTATTTAAAAACGTTTTTACTTTTTGGTCTTTTAAATATTTTCACTCAAGATCAGGAAGTTCTTCATCAGATTCAGCTGTGTCCTCGCCATCAACCGGGTCCGGTAAGTCATCCAAATTTGGTTTCATGTCCCCATTTCCGGACAGGTATCCCATGTCACGCATTACCTGCAATAAAAAAAAATAATCACAATCAAAAAATGATAAATTATAAAAAGCAAGTAAATAAATTAAAAATAAAATAAATAATTACACTTTCGAAGTCTCCTCCTCCTCCTCCACCTCGAATACCATCATCGCTGGCACTGCCATCAGAGTCGTCTTCGTCTCTCCACTTGTTGAAGTCAATTTTCAACCAATGGAATTTGTTGTTTTCCTTGGTGAGTCTTGGCCAGTAAGGGCCTTCTTCTTTTTTCATTAATACAACATCAAAAAGTCTTCCTTTGGCATTTTTAGTTGTCTTCTCTGGGTCAATTTCTTTGAATAAATTGATAGTAACCTCATGTTCTTTTTGATCAGTTCCACCGACACCTTTGAAATAAACTTTTTCCGCATCAATATTTATTGTCGGATCTTTGCAGTCTTCCAAACAAAATGTGATAAAGAGTTGGTTTTTTCTTTGTGCCCACAAAACCGGTGGCGGTGTAATAACCCTGGGTAAAAAAAAAAAAAAAAAAAAAAACAAATTATTTAAAAGTTATATATTAATCACTATCACTTAATAATGATAATCGTCTTAACTAAGCTTACATGTCTGCAGTTATATATAATCTCAAACTAAAACTAATTAAAAAATCAATAGAAAAAAAAAAGCACGCGGTCTTGGTACAGGTTAGAAGGCAAAACAATTGAAGTCAGAAAAAAAAAATGCTAGTCATTACTATTCACAATGACGATATAAATTGATATATATCATGACAAAAGGAAGTGTTGAATGCGATAAGAAATAGATTGTAAAATTCAGCACGAGAGAATGGAACTCCGATAATAATTTGTATCGATATATTATAAGTTTAATATGAAACCGTATAAGATATGACGCAGCTCATGTTACAATTTGTCTCGCTAATCGACATTATTTAGGCGACAATTATTTACATAGCAACCATAGGAAATACTATAATTAAATAAATAATTATAGAACAATTTAAATAATGACAAATTATTTTTAACTTGAGCAGATAATTAGCTGTAAAAATAGCAATGAAATGCCGGTTATTCTAGAAGTTTCATCGTGAATCAATACGAAAATTTAGCAACATGGCGGTTTTTCGAAGCCACGGGGCGGCACACAAATTAAATTACAATAAATAAAAATCTTATTATAAATATCAGTACTTTTGTAATTGATATTGCAAATTGAAACTATTGTCTAAATACTTATTAATAAATATTTTAAATGCTCTTACATTTTGTCTCCACTCATTTTTTTTTTTTTTTTTTACAAACGCTTACTTATCTCAGAAGAAAGAAACAAACACAGTGCACTGAATGCGAATCGCGCCGTACCGCTCGATATATACAGATTCGATAATTCGATATATCTCGTTTTGTTTATACAATATTGTGCGCATGAGCAATCCGCCAATCAGAAATTACCGCGCAGGAAATTACACTTCCGTTTAAAAATTCAAATAAATATTTTTTAATATTTGCGCGGTAAAATTCAAATTTTAAAAATCACCGACTAATTTTTAAATTCAAAAAAATATTAAATAAGTTAATAAATTAATAAATAATTAATGCAATTAATGTTTTAAAATATGAAATTACATATTTTTATTTTAGAATTTGTAAGTAAAAGTATGTTGTGTATTTAAAACTTGTCCTTGCAAGTATGAAATTGGAACAGGATAGATATATAATAAAATTATATGTAAAAAAAGGAGAGGAAGTAAAAAAGGAAAAGGAAGAAATATCAGTTATTGTAAATTGTAGGTCATTCGACATTAACTCTTGACAATATTTTATTCGAATGTATTGTATACTATATTATATATATTTATATATCTTGTATAGTGATGTGATGACTACACTAGGCTGTAGTAATTTAACTCTCTCGTTTCTGATCGTGTAGACCGTGATCGTCGTGTGTAATATGTTTTGATGATGGTGGGGTTTACCCTTCTGCTTAAACTTGATGGTGGAAGCTACGAACTAACTGGACATACATACAGTACACCAGTCTCTTTCTCCAGCAGTTTCAATTCAGGTGATATACAATAAAGTACCTGCCTACCTGCCGGTTTACGCGCTGTCCAATAACTTGCAGTTTTATTTTATTCGGGAATTTCATTTAATAAGAGAAAGTTCATCGAGTTCGATTGTCATTGAAGCTAATCATCATCATCATCATTATCATTATCATTATCACTGTTATCATACTCAGAGACAAGAAGTCTTTAGTCAGCCAGAGAAGTGTTCAAATTATGCACGTGTGTTTAATGTTTTGAGTGTTGTGCGACCGGAAGGAAGGAAATCGTCACTGAATATTGAATGTGTACAAACAAAAAATAAATAAACTAGACTTTAAGTTAAATAAATAATCTGGCTCTGGGGTTGGTTAGCGATGATGGGATACCGCGTGTTTTAATTATTAAACCTACGTGTTAATGACGTTATCATTAACGACATGTCGACCAGCTCGCTATTCTACAAGGACAAATATGCTGTAAGTTTTTTTGTTCAAATAATAATTCAATTTTTTATTGCTATTGTAATATTGAGAAATGTATAGAGGCTATGTACACAAGTCATATTCTTATCGAGTTATCAGTCCTGATTAGAGAGTTTCACTGTCTTTATCTTAAATATTTCCACTTGGATTTCTATTATTTGAACTTTGAGTTGCGATTTTTTAAACTAATTATTTAAATATTTATATTTATTATGTTTAAAAATAAAAACATGACAGATTTAAATATTTATAAGTTTACGTTTGTTAGAAAAATAATTTATTATTGTTTTTAAAACGTATGTGGGTGTGACAGTGATTACAGGTGCGTGAGTCACATCATACTGTTTTATTATTTTTCAGTATGTATATGACAAATGAACATGATAAATTTGAAAGATTTAAAATTTACCATATTTAACTATTGCGAAGTAACTTAACATACATAAGATTAAATTTAAATATCCGCATAAATTTATCTGATTAAATGATCAACGAACCGAAATAAAATTGATAGCTTATCATTCATATAAACTTTTTATTTTTAAGATTTTATAGCTCAATGCCAAATAGATTATTAAGCAATTAGATTTATTAATTATTTATTAGTTTAATAATTATTTATTTAATATTATTTATTGTCATTATTATTATTAGATTATTGAGAAAAAATAATTTTATGTATGATGAATTGATGAATCAGTTCTGTAATTTTTTATTGCAATTGTCATGCAAACATCCGTCGTTTAATAATACACAGAAAAAAAGAATTATTTTGAGCTAGAAAAAATTTCGCGGCGTAATTAATTTTTGTTTTTTTGCCTCAAGAAAATTTTTGTTTTTAATTAATAATGAAAAAAATTTTTGCGCGCGAAAAATTTTAAATTTAAAACTTGAAAATATATAGATTATTTGTCAATTTAATATTTTAAGAAATAAAAATAATAAAATAATGTAG
The DNA here is from genome assembly GCF_026212275.2 of Microplitis demolitor. Classification (NCBI taxonomy): domain Eukaryota; kingdom Metazoa; phylum Arthropoda; class Insecta; order Hymenoptera; family Braconidae; genus Microplitis; species Microplitis demolitor. The sequence continues at coordinate 18,751,919 of NC_068545.1, read as the reverse complement.
TAAACAGCAATTAGTTACAAGGCTAGTAAAAAATAATTGGGTTTTAATTAGCCGTTCTCTTAATTTATTATAAAAATAAAAGCTTTCATCACATCGCACATTAAATGTAGGCGATGATGAACAGTAGGCGGGCAATTATCATTATACATCTTATTTTAAAATATGTAACCTATATTATTAATTAACTCTTTTAATAATAAGTTCAAGAGCCTCTGACACTTAATGTGCATCATCTAATTGATATTATATATTTAATGAGACTTTATTTCATCACATGGTTAACCGCACAATTAAACGAAAATGAAAGTTATTTTCGATTAAATGTGTGTACTTGCTGATGATTAAATTTAAATGATGTTGAATGTTGATCATTGCTGTAAATTACTGTGATGAAAGATCTGAGTTTACATTATTATGCTGTTTAAGTTATTATTGTTATCATGGATATATATTTCTTTAAATATAAAAACTAACACCAGTTGGAGTATAATACAGAACAGAGAATAGAAGAAAAGTAGCACTTGTGGTTTTTCGTAAGACCCGTTATTTCTACTATCCCCTACTTTTTAATATCCTATTCCGCTCGAGTTTGTACGTGCGTCTATCTTGTCTATATTAAACCATATCCATACTCCATAGTGTACTTTAATCAGGAAATACACTAGTAATTAAATTTTAAATAAAAAAAACAATAACATTTTTTTTTATTTAATTAAAAATTTTTAATGGGAAATTAAAGTATTTTATATAAATATTATAATAGTAATTGTAGAATTTGTTTGAACCCAGGTAAAAAATTTCAAACCGAAAAATGATAAATTTTTTCCAGACTGAAAAGTGACCGACAAAAGTCCCAGGCAGAGAACATAAGACTGAAAACTATCTAGCCCGAAATTTAGCTGATAATAAGACCTAAAAAGGCCGAGCTTGAAAATTTTCTGTTGTCTTGTTCGAAATTTTTCAAAGTTCTATAATTTTATTTAAAAAAAAAAAAAAAAAAAATACTATAACCGAACATATACTAAATTTATTGACAAACTTTTAGTCTTTTCTAACAAAATTCTATGACTCTGGTGTGATTTCGGCCATATATTTAAACCTGGAACATTAATTTTTCAAGTCAATCCGATCATTTTCTTTTATCGATTGTTCATATAGTAGAGGAACCGTTTATCCCACTATAAGGCCAGTTTTGGAGACGAAAAATTAAAATAATTTTAAAAATTGGCAATGGCATAATTCGTTTTCAAAATGTGTACGAAATTACTTTTCTCAGACTGTTGCAATAAAAATTTTTTGAAATACTTTTTTATTAATTAAAATAAAGTATTGAATATTCAAAAATGGAGCAGTAGCCACAAGTAGAACTAGGATCTTATAAACTTATATATATACCCAAGTGGCACAAAAAAATTGTTTTTTGTTAAATTTAGGGAGACAATTTGTCAGCGAGTACCCGATTGTTAATTTAAATTCAAAATTTTTTTTTCGTGCCGCTTGGGTAAGATTTTTTAAATGGTAATTTTATATTTTACATGCACGTGTTTTATTAGACGGCAGTCATTAGAATTTTCAATAAATTTAAATAACAAAAATGTTTTTTAAAAATAGGACCAAAATATAAATTTCAATGTACAACAGTCAAGAAAGCGTAATCGGATTAAATATAATAATAATGATAAAATCAAAAAGTGTTACAATTTAAAATAATTGTGAAATAATAACTGTTATCTATAAAAAATAATTTACAGTGATTCTTAAATGGTATTTAGTATTCATATATTTCATAGAAATTTTCGAAACACGTAAGCGTATTAAAATTCTTATTTTTTTCGTCATGTTGCGTATTAATTGAATGCTGTATTTAAATAAAAATAAAACGATAGTCGGTAAAGTCTTTAAATACTAATAGCCGTAGAGAGTTTTAGTAACAAGCAGAAGTCGATCGAGAACTTCTCACGATTATATTTCATTATTGGAGAGGCACAAAGATACCTGAGGGATCGCCGTGAGTCCGATCAGCACGTAACGCGGGCTGCGCAAAGTTCAACCAGCTTTTATTTTATTACATAATTATTATTATTATTATTAGTTTAAATTTTTTAAAAATTATGTTAAATAAGATATTAGTTAGTCAGGATATCAGGTACATAATTCTTCTGCCAGTCTAATACTTATTTATTTAAAATATAATCCCACTAACAAGACTCTTTATTTATAAATTTATTCTGTCGAGATGGACAGTAACTCCCACTACACTAGTATTTATCCGGGGGTGAAAGTCTTATGTCACACTTAATGCATCTTACACTGGTCAAGCCCACACGATTTTCTATTATATCTTTTATATAAACATCCATATATTTGTCAAGTTGATTTCGTATAACTTCTAAAGATCATATTCCTTATTTTTAAATATTTTTTAATTACGTAACTGAATAAATACAATATTATTCAATTTAAAGTCACAAGAAATGATAGATAAGTTTTAAATAAATTAAGAAAAGTCAGGCGGTTCCCCCACGGGATTCGAACCCGGACCTATTCGGTTACGCACCGAGTGCTCTGCCAGCTAAATTACCTTTGTTTAATAACCAAAAAATTTAAATGTTAATTAACGGTATAATTAACGAAACATATAAAGATATTTTTAAGTATTTGTATTTTAAAATAATAATAATAAGTGAATAGAAAGGAAGTGATGAATGCATACAGAATGCAAAGATGAATTTGCATGGCGTGTCGGGGCCGATGTCCGTTCCAGAAGAACAGCTTGAGGGGTGAAAGTGTTACGTCAAACATATACATCTTATTATTATATATATATCTATATATCTACATGAGTAGTTGATAGTTTAGTTTGATACAGTCTGGAGAGTCCAGAGGTTTCCTAGGAGTCTCAGATACTCGTACACTTGATCCCACGGCATGCAAACATTTTACTAAATTTATATATATATATATATATATACGTCACTATGAACTGTTACTTGTTACTACACATCCACATTACGGGATTATAACATGAACATACTAAATATATAAATTTATATATAATTTTCTACGGCTGAATAAAACAGTAAATGATTTACGGATGAATTAATTCGATTTGTATTAAAGGGAATAACTCTCCTACGTGACTTAATATTTCAGTTAAACAGTTTCTTATTTGTAAATTATTATTAAATATTATTTATTTGCCGTATTTAACACAAGTCCTCATTATATATATTTGATTTATTAATGTAAATATTTCCTATTAAATTTATATAATAATCTAATTAATTATCAATTAAATATTTAAATTATCCCGCGCATCTTGATTTGACAATTAAATTTATTCAAATCCATATTTTATTTACGATTAATTTTTTTTTATGTTAATAAAAAAAGTAAGCAACCTGTTGAATAATTTATTTAAAAACTTAAGTAAAAATTCATAATAAAATATCATATTTCAGTTTATTTTTATTTAGTTCTCTAGCAGAAACACATTACGTGTTTAGTTTATTACTCATAATGAAAAATTTTCTACCGTATTTCATCATCATTAGCCATTTTAAGTACCAGTAATGTCCATAGTTGATTTATTATTCGTTATAATAAAGTTTGAGTATAAAACTTTTCTTCAGTCCATTTGTTTATAATATTTTTACAGTTTCTTTTGTTTAAAAATCACTTATTATTATTTTTATAATTATTTACACTTGATACGTACGGAATATTCTAAAGAGAATATAGCGTGTGGTTTACTTGTGAAAGGGTGTCGGTTCCGGTAGCAGACGAGTGGTTTCCTGTCTACGTGTGTTCACAATATACCGCTATTTAATAGACTCACTGAGATTTATTGAGTGTTAGTTTCACCTCGTGATACACTTGAAGATATTTTACTATTATTTTTTACAGGGAAACAATTCAATATGATTCACATATTTAATTATCACATATTTATATTTTTTTGTATAGTGAATACTTATAAATTTTTTTATTACAAAAAATCGGGAGTGAATTCGGAGTAGTTATGAATTTTATTTAAACTGCATTCACTCCGATTCGAAATTTGAATATTAAAATAAACTCCCCCAGAGGAAATTTCACTCCGATCAAATAAACAGCCATCCGCTCCTCATTAACTCCGAATTTAATTCGCAATTTTTTACAGTGCATTATAATGCAGAGAAGTTAAAAAAATATGATGCAGTTGTTAAAAATTTGACCTGAAAAAAATATATAATGATTGCATACCATCGAATGTAAAAAGACGCGCCCATGTCATTTTTTTTTGTATGGGCGCCTCGGCCTGATGGGCCTGAATATGGCCCACGGGCCACCACACGGGACTAAATAATTCCTTGTCATTTTCATACTATCATTATGTACGCAGTAATACTTAAAATAATAACAACATTGTGTCGACTCGTATAATACACACATTTATCTGCGCGAATATTATTTTAAAACGTTATTGAATAATAAATAAATAAATAATTATTGATATTGCTGTTTAATGTTAATTAAAAATAATTAATTTTTTAAAAATTAGCAGCATCAGCAATAAACATCCGTTTATTTTCGTTAAAATGTAAACTGTAAATTTCTAAAAAATTCATGAGGATTTAAAAATTAATTTTTTTTTACATTTGAAATTTTAATTCTTGATTTAAAATTAAATAAAAATTACTTGAAAGAATTAACAGTACACATGTGTATTTTTATGACGTACGATTAAAATTCCATGGTAAACGGATATGCGCCAGTCTCCAGTCTCGCCACATGTTTGTAAAATTTGCTGATGTTTTATATGAAACAGCAATTGCTATTTATTCTTTAAATGTAATGCCAATGAAGTGCAGTGAAAATACTTTTACTTGATAAAAAAAAAAATATATATATAATAATAATAAATAAAATAAAATAAATTATAAGTATCAGAGGAGTAAAAAAGTTCCGTGTAACTTGATGCGGTAACGAGGTAAAAAAATATATTACAAAGTAAACAAAATAATAGTATCATATAATAATAATGATAATAATAACAATAATGATTTAAAAGTGTAATAAAATTATTCAGTATTTACTTGATAGCGCGATCAAGGGATGTAGGTCGATTGCACTGCCTGGAGGTGCAAGAATCTCAAAGTATATAATAATATAAGCCGATATTGAAACGAGAGAAATATATAAACGACTTGCTCGTCACGATTACGTTCCTACACTACATGTGGCTTCTTAACTTATATTATGTATTTATATACATATATATACTTCCTCTTTTTTTTATTTTTAAAGTTGCATTGACCTGTTCTCTTAGTGCTTCTTCGCACGATTATTTTTCAGTTCACTCAGCGCGCAGTAATTTAACTTAAAAGTATGTATAATTTTAGTGTACCTGTGACTTGATAAGTTGACAATTTTAATTACAACAATTACCACATAACAGAGTCATCAACCTTACATACAATTATTTACTAAATCTTGGAGGCAATTAAAATAAACTTGAGAAATTTAATTAAATGAATTTTTTTTTTTTTTACTATAAATTTTTTCCTGATCTCTAATTTATATAAACTCAAATTCTGTGCATGCTTGGAGATATTTATTTAATGATAGACTCGGGTGCTAGTTTGAAACAGCTAAATAAATCTTTTTAAAGGCATAAAAGATTAAATATAGAGGATGAGAATGGAGTATTAGGACATTACTTGGCAATGTAACGCGGTTCATTGAGCACGAATGTACGAATACATTTTATCTATCGGGTAATAAATAAGTAAATAAAACCTTACGGAAATTACTTCGTGTCATGTTTACCCTCAAGATTAAACACATCATTTCTATGTTGCCTTTTTTTATGGCACTCCTCCATTCACTCTGACAATATTTTATTTATACATTGACATTTTTCACTTAAAACAATTAGCACGATTAAGTTCTCCTCTTTTTTCCATGTTAATATGCATCCGTACAGCATTTTCATTTTACCTTATCTGCAATTAATTATCATTTATTATTTATTATTTTACTATAAAAATATTTATTATTTTATCAATATATAACAATAAAAAATAGAAAGTACGATAAATTGATTTTCTAAATTTAAAATATCAAATAAATAATATAATTTTTTGTTACGATTCACTGAACAATAATTAAATATTTATTTAAATTTCTACTCTCGATTAAATTCTATACCTCGAATTAATAATTAATTTTTTAAATTTCAAGGCTTGAGCATAATAGGCTATCCATATTAGAACACATAATTAAAATTTTATTAATAAAATACATTCTTTAATTAAAAAAAAAAATTCCCGCCTAATTTCAACGTGACAATAAAACATAATTTTTCAAATAATAATTTTCTATCAAACCCTTATATTTTTATCAACTTTAAGTGATATTTTATTGATAAATTAACACAATTAATTTATATATGTAACGTGCACATACATTTAATACTATGAGTATTCATGGCCTTATACTAAAATAGAATCATCCATTATTTAATTAAAGTAATTAATATTATCACACGGTCTCGCTAAATTTACGTAATCTAAAAAACAAAAGTTATTCCTGTATTATCACGATATATATCATTCTAATATATAAGTATTAAGTATTAAAAATTTTGACTCGCCCTAAGAAATTCTTTTTTTCTGTGTATGCATTCATAAATTTGAATTATAAAATAAACAATTAATACATAAAAATTTGAATAGTGATCATCAGCTGACACTCACCTTTTTTTGTAACATTGTATTGATGAATATAAATGTTAATATTTTATTCTCATACTCCCAGTCTCACAAATAGTTCTAACTAAGTAAGTAAATAGTCTAAATATAAGCATAAGCGACATGACCCCCTGGCTAGGTTGAATCTTCTCGGGTCTTCACATGATGACTTAGTTGTTGTATCATACAGTCGAGGGACTCTACATACGTGTGGTAGAGTAGAGTAAAGTAGCAAACTTCTATCTAACATAATATAATATATAATAGTGTAATGTAACTCGTGAGCAGAGCTCGTACATGCGCATCCTGAGTCTGCTCTTGTCATGTGCACTCACTCTTATTGTCAGACATACAGATATCCGTGTCGTGTGGTATACAGTGTTTTATACTACATCCAAACATCATCAGACAACCAACGAGCAACCAACCAACCAACCGGTCTAGTAGTCGTTCGACTGTCGCGTTGTTTAACTCTTTGCTTGCAATCGTCTGTGACTGTTCTGTCCTCGCCTCTGCTCACATTTTTTGTGCTCATTCGTCCAGTTCATCATCGTCATCATCATCATCCTCCGATCACCAATTCAACATTACCGATAATTTGACTCCAACTGTCATCAAAAAGTTCCATTTAATATTCGAACTCCAAACATCCGCAGCATATACTTATAATCAACAAAAGTACTTTTGTATTTTTTAAAGATAACTGATGCTGAGATAATTCAAGTGAATAGACGTTCATTTTATTTTATTATATTTATATTATTTAAAAACAGTCACGTGCTCTCAATTAACAGTACTCAGTTGATTTCCTTGAACTGATCTGCAAAAAAAGTATAAATTATACATAAGTATCAGCAGTGTGGTTTTTTTATACTCAAATAAAAAAAATCTCACCTATGTCTCTGCATTGATGTCAGAACTCACCAGCTCAGCGAAGCTATTGAACATTTGAAATTTTTACAACGGCGGGAATAAAAACTTAATATGATGATTGATTGATTGATGGATGAGTGGTTGCAAACAATGAAAAAAATCTAAGCAGTAATAAAGGAAAAGGATTTGAATAAAAAGTTACAAAATAAACGTGAGAAAGTGATATAAAATTTGTTTCAAATCCTCTGTTTAGATTTATTGATTGCATCGTAATTGATCGCCACGCCTTACATTACTGTGCAGTGTTGTTCGTATATGTATATATACTGTATATATATAATAAGAGGGAGTTGAATTGTTGTAAGTTCAAAAGGATCTAGTCGAATGAGAATCGAGTGTTGTGTTCCTGGCGCGGGTCATCGGTAATTTGAATCGAATAACAATACAAGAGAGTGTGATTATTTGCTATATTTTACACTCACAGTCTTATATTAGCAGCAAAGATCGTTATCAATTTTTCCACATTTTACTTTATTAGTCTGTTATCACAGTTTTTATTAACTTGGTCTTTTCATCTATCCATAAATTAAAATAACCATTTTGTTAGTGCGCCTTCTTCGTTCATATTCTATCTAGAGACGTATTTTATGCACCAAGAACGTTGTGTAACATACGCAACGTAATATGAAAACATAATCATTTGGTAAAGTGTTGTGTAACCATCGGATTTATGATAAAAAAATTAACAATATTAAATTACGCTGAACGAAATAATTTTTTAATCAACATTTTAAATCCATACATACTAGATTTATAACGGGTTAATTAAAAAAACCAACTGAACCGAAGACTATTTTTTTTCTAATATTAAAAAGCTGAAAAAGAAAACGTTGGAGTTTATTTTAAAGTTTAAAAAGAAAACGCTATAATACTTCTATTCCACGCACTAAATACCTGGAGAATCAAGTATGAAGACAATCACGAGATTTAAAAAGTTAACCGCATTGTCAATGGAATTATTTAAATTTTATTAACCTTCTTTGTCTACTGTAATAGTAAAATAATTTAATATACTGAAATTAATGACAGAAGAATCAATTACTATTTATAAATTACAAGATTTAAGTTGACATTAAAATGCTTTATAAGTAGGACTTTGCACAATACAATACAAAGTACATCATAAACACGTATACAATATATATATATATATTGTTGCCACGGTATTTTTAATTTGCCAATTTACCAAGGAAGTCGTATCACGGTACACAGCTATAATGATAAGCCTCTAAGCCCATGATTGCTGTCTGATTTAAAAGCGACAATGACATTTGGATTTTAATAAAAGTCTCTCCCGTCAATCCGTCGTAATCTTCAAACAGTAAACTCAATTTATTACTTATATATTCTCAAATACCGACTTATTTATCGGTTATTAGACAAAAAAATAAATATTTTATTTATTTATTTATTTTTTTTTTTTTGCTCCGAAGAATAGATTTCCCGGATGAGGCACGTTGGAATGTATGCCTGTCACATGTTCTACTTGAAATAATTCAATCCGCTAACAGTTTTAACAGTTCGTACTGTATATGTCTAACACTAATAAAAGTACTGCTTGATTTCTATACATATATACCACATACTCATGCTCTATACTTCACTCACTCCAATTATAATTTCCAATCCAAGTAAAGTCTACATGTCTACATGCCTCGATATCTTGTATTTGTTTTTGCAGTACACTAAGTACTGAGTATATTGACGTAGAAAAATAAAGACGACAAAGACATTGAAGGTTGTCACTTTAAACTTGTTTCCTTGGATCTGAAGAAGGGGAAATAAATAAGCGGGAACAAAATATCAGCCAATTGAAAATTATTGTCCATGCACATAAATATAAATATACTTACATACTAGTAATAATAATAATATAAAATACTGCTAAGTGGCATTGATAATTCAAATTCAAATTACACTAAGCGACGTAAGCTCAACTCACTTATCATTATATAAATATTAAATCTATATATTACACCATTTAAATTTTTTAGTTAAACTCAACAAGACCGCGGAGTTTACAAACTTCAAGTACTATCTCTATTGTCACTCGTTACACTTGAAAGGCACTGAGTAAACAACAAAGAATAATAATAATACAAGTCTGTCACCTGTGCAAAGTGTGTAAACTATTAAGTACATCGACGTTACTTAATAATTGTATTGAATTAATCAGACTATCACTTAGTATATAATTTAAAACTGATACTGGAAACAAGTGTTATAAATATCAAATGGCATCACAAGTCACGTGTTCTTGTTTGTAAGTACCCACGTGCTGTTGATAAAAACTAATAATTTAATATTTAAAAATAGTTGTGGTCAATTGAGGCTTATAACGGATCCAATTTATTCTATTCACATCACCAGCAAGTTGGGCTGGATTATTATACAACCGCCTACCTAATGGATAAATAATGAAAGAGGGCATCGAACTTATATTTATATATATATATAGGTTAATTCTGAATGGTATTTATATATACGTACACATATTTCCTTGAACTGGAATTGCAATAATAAAAATGTACATAAACAACATCGAAGACAAAGTAGCGGGCATTGAAGAGGTACGTCGGTTTGTAATGGCAACAGACATCAGCAACAGTCCAGGTGCAGTTATAATTAGAGCTAGCGGATAGTTCAAGTGCGAAGGGGCCATAGCACAAGGCATCAGCTAAAGCCTTGGTATTATATCGTGTTGAAGTTTTAAGTCTCTCGTCTCTCGACTATACCATCTTGACTTAACTACGAGTTGAGAAGATATCCAGCGACGTGGGCAATTATTGCGGTTTCTATTCGATCAGTATCGTAAATCATGTCAGATGAGATTGGAACCAGTCGATCGATCTTTGTGTACACAACTGTTTAAATAAATATATTTATTTATTATTATTACTACTAATTAATAATTATTTTTATTATTTATGTTCATTAAATAATAATTAATAGGAGGAATAATGAGCAGGTGTGATTTAGGAGAAGAATCATCGTCAGTAATTAAAAGCGACTTAGGCCGGGCCACTAGGATGGCGAGATTAAAATTTTTGGTTGGACTGAATGCTACTGACGATGACTCGATGGATAACAGGGAGGAAAATGTGGTGATCAATGCAAATAAGCTTGGTGAAGAAAGCATTTGTACACAAAGTATATGTAGAGGTGGTAGCGATGGTAACCAAGTTGGTACTGATGGTGTATGGGTTAATGACGGTGAAGTATTGTACCAAAATAACGCAGAGGTAGCCTTGAATAGTTTCAGCAAGTTGTGTACACAGTCTTTGGATACAACCGCTGCTAATAGTTGTAGTGTTACGTGTCCGAGTAGTCCAAGCAAATCGAGTAATCCGAGTAGTCTTAGTGATAAAAATATAATAATGAGTAAAAGTGAGGGAGTTAGACGCAGACACAGTACTAGTGTTGAGATTACCGCGCTGACGAATGTTAAAACTGGACAGGATGGTATGCCAGTTATAAGTTTTAGTTTTTTACATAATGACGACATTGATATTGGCCCGGAAGCTGCTGATAGTGAAAGTGTTAAGAAAGAGAAGAATCCAAATCAAAGCGGCTCGTATGAGTTGTATGATTTTCCAAAAACACGTGGCCTTGAGACTAAACGTAGGTTAGGAGGTTATGAAAACGCGGCAAAATCTGACCAAAGATTAAACGAAAGTCATATGGAGAATCGGAAATCTTTGGACCTGGACTGTCTTTATGATTCTCCGAGAACACGTCGTGTGAGTGTTACACGAATTAAATTGGTGAGTAGTAAAGTTTTGAGGGATGAAGATGGAGTAGAGGGTGGAGACAAAGATGAAGAGCGGCTGTACGAAATTCCCCGACCGAGAGACGAGGTTGATGATCAAGGGGATGATAAATCGTTGACTGAGGTTCGAAAGAAATCTTTGCAGTCTCTGAATTTAGAGATGTCTAATCCAGCGATCGCTGCTGCTGCTGCTGCGGAAAGTTCTTACTCGGATCCCGAGTGTCCAGAAGAAAGTCTCAAGTCTCGGGAGAAACGTAGAAAGCACCGGCGATTAGGTAAGGCATGGACTCGCATGCGATCTTGGCTGCGTGATGAGAAATTAAAGCTCGAAGAAGTTGTTCAAAGACACGCAAAACTGCAGGCCGTTGGTGCACTTCGTGCTCAGCAAAATGATCGTGACGTTATCAAGGGTAATCGTTGCGGATTTTATGACCTGGTAGCAGCCCGCAACCGGGAATTTGGTTCAGTCGTTGAGGAGCAAGAGGAAGGTCAGGTCGCTTCAATCGCAAAAGTATCTCATGATATTAAAAGGCCAGAGTATGATTATGTTGGAGGTGATCATGCGGGGGATAAGGATAAGGATGAGGATGACGACGATGATGAGAATTCTCACGACCTACAGACCCGGAAGACGCCGGAATGTTGTCAAGTTGAGAAAGTGGATATGCCGGGCAAGCCGGAAGTGATGCGCGGAAAACTACGGAAGAGGATTGCCAGCTCGGAGAATGTCAGTAGGATAAAGCTCAAGCTAACTCCAGTATCTTTTAGTCTTGACAACTTGTGCAATGATGATAATGATGATAATAATAATAAAAATAATAACGTTAATGTTAACGTTGATGACGATGATCATAGTAGTCGTCCTAATGATGATTGCGGTGGTAGTGCTGGTGGTAATAGTGGAGATCAGGGGCACAAGGAAAGACACAGAATGGAAAACAAGGAATTGCGATCACACGTGGGGAAAGGCGGTTTAATCAAGCGGCGAATGCTCGGGTCAATAAGGGGGTTAATGGCATCAACTCATCTGCTGCACCAGCATGATACTGAAGAGGTAGATCATTATTTCCTGTACTACTACTACTTCTACTTCTGCTTATTTTTATACACATATATATACTTACTTTTCCTACTAGAATTAAATTCAGGTCACCGTGACTTGGGTTTAACAAACCACTTGATCAATAATTGATCAGTGATCGCCATAATAAATATCGCTAATTAATTTAAAATAATAATGAGATTATTATCCGCTTAATAATTAAAGAACTAAAATTTATTCCCCAGTCTTCCGGTTGACTATTACTGGTCTCTGTTCCTCGTGACTTGCTTGAATAAAATTATTCAGCTATTCTTTTATATTCACTTAATAAGCAGCAATGATGCGTTACATCTTTAGTTGAGTTAATCACCATATTTTATTTATGATATACTGCATTTAATTTTTTACATCGCACACTCTGAGATATGAGTGTATAGATGACAAAGTTATTATTATATTCTGAGTATTATATATTGTAGATGATAATGCTGGTGACGATGGAGCTGAGCACGCGATGTCGAATCGAGGAATTACATCACTTACATTCAACATACACCCAATTATCCATCCGCGACGCGACGCGACGCAATTTAATTAACTACTGTTTCCTCATTCATCCTTCATATTATATAGACATACCTACTTACATATGTACATTGATATCCGAGCTATTGAAGTTTGATTTATACTACCAATAGTTTTATTTTTTGACAATTCAACTAATTTCAAAATTTGAATCTAGTATATTACACACCAGGGGAGAGAAGTTTGAATTCCGACCCGCGTGTGCGCAAACATGTGGATCGGGACCTTCCCCCGTGGTGTGCATACGATTCTTCACCAGATTTGCACCTGGAAATTCAAATTTCTGCCTCATTTTATAGGAAAAATGGCGCGTGCTAATTTTGATGATTTATTTTCTCATAATAGACAAGAACGACTTTTTTTTCCTGTAAACAGGACAGGAATTCAAACTTTCAGTTTGGGTATGGTGAAAAACAATCTTCTGAGATGTATTTGCATGATAATTTATATTTCTTGAAGATAAAGTTATTTATGATTATAATTAAGATAAAATAAAAAATAAATTGGTAGACAATAGGATAGAATAGTTACCTTGGAGTGATTAATTTCGCGCGAGTCGTGCTCTGGCTCCATACGTGGAAAGTGTGGGAAAGTTGCGTAGAGAAAATATTATATATACGTTGTATATTGGTTGTTGCTGCTGGCCAAGCTTTGTGATGTACTTATACGTGATCTGCCGGTACACGAGGTATATGCATATAAATATTATTCCCATATATATAGAATAGACGAGATCAGTTTGTAGCGATATGTCGATGTGTATATTGACCGTGAGGATATTCTAGTATACGAGCCAATGTTTAATGTAAGGAGAAATGAACGTAAGCTTCAAAACAAGATTATGTTTATTTATTTATTTATGTTAACTCATACATATATATTTATTTAACTTATGTTTGTCATGTATGTTTATAAGCATATATTGAAAAAGTAAGAAATCACAAAACGTTGTAGCAAAACATCCTTGGAGAAATTTCGAATATGCAACGTACGTGTGCGAAATCAACTGCGAAAGAAAGTAGTTTTTTTTTTTTTTACTTTTTTTTATTTATACGAACGTGCTCGACATTTGAATAATACGAGGAACAATGAAATTTATTTTGCTAGAAAATATTTTTATGGAAATTAGTTTTTTTTAATTGAAAGCCGGGTTCCCATTGTTGATTATGAATTTCGGTGAATTAAATAAATTTAAGATGAAATTATTATTTATTATTTTAGTTAAAGAGACAAAGTAATGAGGATTTTATTAGCATTGAAAAGTGAGTGCAAGCCGGTGTAATATTGCGAAAATTTAAAACCAGAATTTATCCAAGGTCTTATGAATGTAAGCGAATCTTACATAATTTTTTATTGAGCTCCAGCTATTTTTTTGTTTTTTATCATCTTAAATCCGTGGCTTATATGATAATAATTAGATTTTGAGGTTCGGCGAGTCAAAAATAAGTATACATTAAATTAAAAGAAAGTTATCTTGTCTCATGGTCATAAGTTTAATTTTTGATGTCGTAAAAATTCATTCTACGGAGATCGAAGGTCAACTTGCGTGACAGATTAACAGCGGTCAGGGTATACATAAAAAATAACAGCCAGTAATTTTTGTAAATTTAAAAATGTAGGGTGAAATCACTAATTAGTAATGCGTGCAGTACCTGCGCGAGTAATCTATTGAAATATAAACGATAGTAAGAGAAAGTGGATACTCTATCATTTTTTTTTTGTTGATTTTTTTTTCTCTCTTTATACAGATAGCCGTAATTTTTTTTTGTAAAATCCTAAATTGCTGTTAAATTGGCGTGTATTTACCATTTATAGATTTTATAATATTTCATAATTATTTCAACACGAATTTGTCTGGAAAAATAAAAAAAATGATTATTATTCACTACTTTGTTTATCATATTGTTTGTGGGTTCGTTCAAAAGGTAAACAATTATTTTAAAAAATACCTGCGACAATTTGTCTGTCATAGAGCGACAGCTGATGATGAGTTTTTATTTATTAACTAAATAAGGAAGAAGAGATCGTTGTTGTATTTATTTTATAGAGTTTAAAAGTTGTTATAGTCAATAAACGTACATTACGATGCAATGTAATGTGAAAGTTTTAAGTTAACGAGTCTCAAAACAAACCGAAATGGGATCGTATATCGTCTAGTCTTTTCAGAAATTTTTAATAGTTATTTAGGAGAAAAGAAAGTGATTGAACACATTCAATTGTCGTTAAATAAATAACAATATTTATTATTTGTTTTTGTATTATTAATTATACCATAACAGAATGTCGTTAAATGGGAGTTGACATCCATAATTCAATCCCGTCTGCATTAATTGTTTATTTTATTTCTTTTAAATTATTTATTTATTTTAATCAATCATGTGTCATTAATATTTTAAATATGACAGATCTTTTATTATTTTCTTTTTATTTTTCTGTTGATGTTCAAAATCTAATAAACTAAATTTTTTTTTTGAAAAACTGAAATTTTTTATCTTAAATAAGTTTTACCAAAAATATTGGCGCCGAAACTTCATTCAAAATTTTAAATTTGAATCTAGTTTTTAAAATCCATAGAAATATTTGAATATGTCTTTAATCAACTTTTAGACTAATTATATAATTAAAATTTTTTTAAATTAATACCCAGCATTTAATTCCAATAAAAATAAATTTATTTGAAATAAACCCCAATATAAATTTAAAAACATTTTATTCCATTAAAATCAGGATCTCCTAAGATTTTAAAAATGATCCCGAAATTAGTAAACAATTATCGAATTTTTTTTTCAACAAATCAATGTCAAAAGAAAAAAAAATACACACATGTACAAAACTTAAACAACTGACGGAATTTTTGAAATACAATTTTTTTTTATAATTTACTTTTAAAAAAAAAAAAAAAAAATTATTAGACTGTCTAACTTCATATCATTTCAAAACATTAATTTTATTCCCAAGTATTTACATTTTTTATCAAAAAATGACAGATCTGAGCAATTCTATTACGATGACTAAAAATAAATCCCAGTAATTTATTCGAATTAAAAGACTTAATTTTAAAAATATACTTATCACTTTATTTATATAATTTATCTCGACATTCCTTGTACTCTATTACATCTACTTTATTTTAAATATTTTTTATTTGAGTTCACTGTTAATTTTTCGACCGCAAACCTGTAAGCCAACACTCACATGAGTTTTCAAAGTGTAGTAAAATATAAAAATTCTTGTCTTATCGAGGACTACCGTGCTATGTATATCTATAATCTATACACACATATATAAATATATATAAGCGTGTAAAACTTAATGTTGTATTATATATCATGTACAGAAAGAGAAATATATTCCGCTATCAGGCGGTCACGCTCTGTTAGCACTGAAATTGTCATACGACAGTTCGTAACGCCGACAAGATGGCAATTATTAGCTTGCGAGTATTTAATTTTATCTGTTCGTAAACTATGCAACCCGGTAGTTGTATTACTCCAGAAAAATTTAAATATTAATAAAATAATAATTAAAAAAAAAAATTAATATACTAACTACTTAAAAATTAAAATGTCATAATTAAATATTCAACTCAAACGACTTTCGAATTATAATTATGGAAAATTAATTTTTTGTAATATTATTAATCAAAAATTAATAATATATAGATTTTAATGAATTTAAATAATTACTTATTGTTTAAGTGATTTATTATTATTAACAATTGATTTTAATTTATATAATATAA
The DNA here is from genome assembly GCF_026212275.2 of Microplitis demolitor. Classification (NCBI taxonomy): domain Eukaryota; kingdom Metazoa; phylum Arthropoda; class Insecta; order Hymenoptera; family Braconidae; genus Microplitis; species Microplitis demolitor. The sequence goes on along the minus strand of NC_068545.1, from coordinate 18,735,114 downwards.
TAATATATGTTAAGTTATATGGATATATATACTGGATACACTTCAATAGACAAGACAAGGTGAAAGGGAACCGGAAATCCCAGGATACTATCATGATATGAGATTTAAAATGTTTTTTTTTTTGCCTTCTTTTTGTTTTCTTGTATTTAATAACGAGTGAATAATAAGTTTGTTGGTGAAATGCCAACGTAGAGAATGAAAGCACAAGGGAAATCGTTTTGTTTATTTCGAATAATATTTGAAATTTAAAATAATAAAACACGATAGCTAATTATTTTTCGAGGACAATAAATAATTTAAATGAACTGAAAAAAGTTTACGGGATTTATGTCATTTAAATACGAGGAGAGTAAATTATATATGGACTTAAGTGAATGTACAATTCTGTAATTTAAATTTAAATTATAGTAATCCTTTTTTTTTTTTTACTCAAATTATGCTGGAGACATAGCATTATATTTGAAATATTTCATTTCGTGCGCTATAGAGCGTAGATACCGCTAACTTTTTGCACGACTGCACGTTCGTGACGATTTATCCGTTCATCTTTATTTAAATATGACAAATTTATCTGTAATAAATTAACACTTGCACGTTTGTATATTTATATCAATTTATAAATCATTAATCAATTATTTTGTTTTTTATTTCAGACTGGTCCCGGTGGCTTTGAAGACATACGCAGGTATGTTAAGCAAGGCGGTGATTTTTGCAAGGAGCTTGCGGCTATTCTTCATGAGAGGTATTTTTTTTCGACTTTTAATTATTTTTTTAAAAATTAATTACAAAATTAATAACGGATCGTGTTGTTTTATTTACAGAGCTGAATTAGAAGCTTCATATGCAAAAGGACTAACCAAACTGAGCAGTAAATTAACAAAAGCGTGTTCAAAAGATCAAGGTACAGTAAAATGTGATGATTATTTATTTTTATATGAAGATGGACAGTAAATTAAAATTTATAATTTAATTTTTACCATAAATTGGACGTTTCGTCCTTTTATTGGGACTTCTTTAGCAACTTGACCAATTTATGGTAAAAATTAAATTCTAAGTTGATATGGACATGATTTATGATTAAAGATATTATTTATTTTGTTTTAAATATTTAGCTGTTACTTAACATTTAATAAATTATGATAATTAGTTGAGTAATAATAAGAATAGCCATTTAGTGACACTATTATTTATTATTAATAGGCGGAAATAGCTCTGGAGGTGTAACTGAGGCTTGGAGAAATGTCGGCGAAGAGATGGAGGCCGCTGCGGAAGCTCATCGTGCTTGGGGAATTGCTTTGAGTGAACAACTCGCCAAACCTCTCAGGGTATGGGATGAAAAATAATTTTTTTAGCTTTTGTAGAACGAAAAATGATAATTTGTTGTGGTATTTATTTATTTGTCGATGGGATTGAATTGGAATGTCGGTGTAATGAGGACGATTGATCCACAGGTGGGTGTAGCAGAGGCTCAAGGCCGTTCGCGTAAGGCCATAGAGAGTTCAGTGGACAAGGCGTCAAAATCGCTGCAAGAGTGGCGTGGAGTCGCGGCCAAAAGTAAGAAGCAGAGTTTTGCGTGTGCACGTGAAAACGAACGGTTGCAGGATTTGGCTCGGATTCAATCGATCAGCCAAAGTCAGCAGAACAATAACAAGACGAGTCATCACCATATGACCGAGAAAGAGGTCAATAAACTTGAGAATAGACGGAGAAAGGCCGAGGACTCGTCACGTAGAGCTGATACTGAGTTCTACACTGTCAGCGTGAGAGCTGAGAGAGCGAGACTCGAGTACGAGAGCACGGTGAGAAAGGGCGCCAAGCAAATGGAATTACTTGAGGAGGAAAGACTCAGTGCTCTTAAAGATCTTGCTAATGTTTATCTTGCGCACTTACAAGCACTTGCTCCTCGTCTTCAACAGGTTTGTTTTTAAATTTTTATTTCAATTATTATGTAATTATTTTTATTTATTTTTTTTTTTATTTGTTAGAGTGCCGATCGTCTAGCAACGCCAGTACGTAACTGTAGTGTCTCCCAAGACATTGATATCCTGAGAAATTTAATCCGCCGTATGGACAGCAATGATGCGTCGAGTGTTGACCAGCTGCTTCCTGACTTTTACGCTGAGCACGTGACCTTGGCGATGAATCGTGAGCGACGAAAGCAAGCACTTGTAAGAGTGATGCATTTAATACGACAGGATTTAGATAGAGAGAGACGAGGCAGAGAAGGTCTGGAGACTCTCCATCGTGCATTTATTCAAACACCTGCATTCGCTGCTGATGAAAGTACACAAAATGTCACGGACAAATTGCATCACATGCGTTCAATGCTGACGTATTTGGAGGCTGCTAGGTATAAGGTTGCTGGTGCGCTCGTTGAAGTCGAGGGCGGCAAGAGAGGCAAACATCCACTGGCTGAACACATTCTCGTATCACGAGACAAGCAGGGTCTTCAGCAGAGTGTGCTAAAGATGCCGGCGTGGGCCAAGAATGAGGTCTTCCAATTCCCAGAGGTCGATGAGGATCTCGTTGATGAGATTCACTTGACAAAAGATGCCGACCATGAAAGACACGAGTGGATTGATCGCACCGCCGGTGACGGAAACTCCGAAAACCCACCCGACGAAGAAGACTTCAGTGACTTTGACGAGTTCAGCAGCCAGTCCGAAGATAACAATAACCAGGACGTCGATGGTTCTGAAATGGGAGACAATAAAAATGACGGGCTCGAGCAGTGTCGCGCTATCTATCAGTACGCTGCTAATTTAAACGACGAATTGAGTCTTACTCCTGGTGATTTGATAACGATACATCGGAAACAATCGGACGGGTGGTGGATTGGCGAGTGTGCTGGTAGAACAGGAATATTTCCTGCAACTTATGTCCAAGTTATACATTGAATTAAATTTAAGCTGGGCTTAATCACAGTAATGCCTTCACAAGTGCCAATTGCATATGATTGATCAATTATTTACAATTAAATATTACTCTAGTTTACTATTTTATAATTAATTTAAATATTTAAGCGATAATTTTGATTAGTCCATTAATTATATAGTATTGTTTAAATTGTTCTTTATTAATTAATTAATTTAAAATCACAAAATGTTTGTTAACTAGTACATTGATGAGTTTAAAATTTAAAAAGCGCTACCAAATAATGCACTTGTATATAACATTTAATCATTTTAAAATTGTAAATAGTTATCATTAATTGAAATAAATCGTTATAATAAATGTCAAATGTTGATAATAAAAAAAATTTCTTTAATCAATTATTCATTTCTTTTATTAACTTGCAATTAAGCAGAATTAAATTCATTTAATCTAGATACTCATCTCTGAAATCATTCTGCAGTTGTTCCGCTAAATGGGACAAATCTCTGGCATCGATATCTATAGAAAAAAAATAATTAAAATATTTACGTGTATTGATAATTAATTATAATAATAATAATAGTAAGTAAGTAAGTACAGTAGAAAGGCTTCGAGCTGGAAGTGACGACGAAAAATGAGCCGCGAGTTGAATAATTGGGTGCATTTATTCCCATTTCGCTGCAGGTATTTGAATCGCAGGTTTCATTCAGCGACTTTACAGCTCTCCTGTATGATCCGTCCCACGTGTGGGCCCAAAATGATCCATCTTTCAACAACGCTGCGTTTATTGACTCGGTGAAATAAACATATGAGCGGCCGTGACTACAAATTGCTTCGTTTATCACTGAAATATAAATCAATTATTAAATATAATTTATAATTATAATTATTAAAAATAAATTACCGTGTTTTGGAAGATTAAGAAAATTAAGTGACGATCCATAGTTTCTGACACACCCGGGCTGAGCTTTACCTCCGTTGGGGTAAAAGTCTACGTGGCCGATCGGTTGAGGAAGACCTAGACCGAGTCGAGACATCAGTTGCCCGTTTGTGTGAATTATATCAACGAAAGGAGCATCGGTGACGTCTAGTGAGAGACTGCTGTTTGTAAAACACGGCTGAGCTGGATCCAGTCCAGTTATACGCGTAATTCTCCATGCCGATGTTATTTTTTTGAATTCATCGGCTGCTACTCCGCAGATATGCGCGCCCAGGCTGTGTCCGATCATGTGTATTGGACCCCAGCTACTTTTTGAAGACCCTGGAGACTCTGCCTCCGTAGCATTTACGATGTGGGATAAAAGTCTGCGATAAATATCAATAAAATATATTTTTGGTAACTAATAATTAAATTTGAGTATCAGTTACTGACTTGGCTATCTCGCGACCTACAAATCTTGTATGTACGGCAGCTTTATAATAATTCCAGGTGTTACCATGGGCACTCCAATCTACAGTCACCACGTTAACATCCTCCTGAAAGTCAATCAGGCAATTAAGATTTGAACAAAAAATCAGAGCAATGAAATATAATTACCAATAGACGATACGCTTCGTCCATTTCTCGTATCCAGGACATCTCTCCATCAGATAAAAATCCATGGACGATGATAACTGTCTTACGTTCAATTTTAAAGTCCGTCCACTCAAGCCCAAATTGATTTCCCGTTAAAACGTGAACTCGATGAGGTTTTTTTCTTGACGTTAACGTAAATTGAATATCCAACTCGTGAGTATGTGAACTACCAGGTTGGAATACCCAGTCGAGTGCGATGGCTATCGTTGACCCGAGTCCGAAACAATCAACTTCCCCGCCTTTAAATAATCTTTTATAAACTGTCGCGGGAAAACTGATTTTTGTACCATTCGGCCATACCGGAAATATTTTACGCTCAGTCACGGTTCCATTGACGGCCTTGGTGTTGTTATGATTATAAATATTTGTCTGGTTGCTACTGATACTGACTTTTAAATTATTGAGTACAAAAAACAATAATATTAATAAATACAACTTCATTTTGATGCGTCTAAAATTTATTTGTCTGTTGAAATAAATGTTTTCTACTCTATACTAATATGTAGTGATCAAAGTAATTAGGTCGAAATAGTTGCTGAAGGCGAAAAAAAAATTTTCGATCGTAAAGCACTCTCTGATGTATCATGAGTCGTGTAAAATGAATTAAGATAAGACATACAAGGTCATCGTGTGCCACGATGTCAGTTATTTTTTTGTTCGATTTTCCATGTTGATTTACTAATCGATCTCACTTATATCTAGTCAATTTTTTATTCTATTTTTTTTTTTAAATCAGAAGACGAAATCTTTTTAATTACAAAACATATTTAATAAATTTTATTAATAATTTTTTTACTTTTCTACTGAAAACAGTAAATTCGATAAAACTTTATTTTATTTTATATGTATATATTAAATATATATACATATTTATAAAAAAAAATATTTAATACATGTATTTTAAATTCCTAATTTTTCTTTCTTCTTTTTTCCTTTTCCTTTTTTTCTCTTGTCTTTGTTCTGAAAACAAAAAAAAAAATTATTATTTAATAAAAATTAATTTGGTATCATTAGAAAGGTCTTGACTTGAATCTGTGGCTTTTTATAGTTTAAACTCTTTTTTATTGCCAAGTATCGAGATAAGTAAACTTATCTGGTCATTCGAATAACATTTAAATTACGCGGGAAAAGACGATCGTATTCATTTTATTGTTTAAATATAAATTAATATTTTAATTATTCAAACAAAAGATTGTAGAGTATAGATTTTAATCAACAGAAAAATTCAAGTCATATTCAATAAATTTGGTAGTGATACTCGGGCAGGGACGTAGTGACTGCAGGTTGCTTGAAAATAAATAATAAACTACCTGTTGTTGAATAAACGGCGCAGATTTAGCAGTACTAGTTTTGCTACCACCTTGAAAGCTGCTGAAGTCAACTTCTTTGTAATTAAAATTTTTCTTAGGCAGCATGCCCTTTTGTTCCAGCTCTTGGCGATTTGCAGACTTCTGTGCTTTCCGCTTCAAACTAAAAAGAAAATTATAATTACCAAATACTTCTTAATTATCAGCAATAACTATAATTATAAATTAATGTCAATAAAAAAAAACTTACTTAGAATTAGAGAAAGCAGTCAATCCCTTAACAGAATCACCAGAATTATTTACCGAATTATTCATCGCTTTTTTCTGTTTCTTAGATAACTTAGGAGACTTTTTCTGGCGACAATCATCAACATCATCATCATCGCTATCATTCCTCTGACGTTTTTTCAAAGGATTAACTACAACTTTACCAGTACTAGCAGGTGCCGGAGTTGTGTAATCAAGCGTCTTATCAACTTTAACATTTTTTTTATCCTCTTCAATGTCTCGTTTCCTTTTCTTCGTACCAGGTATCGAGCTCAGTGGTACCTGAAGATTGTCCTTAGACTCCTTTGCAGCTTTTTTTTCTTGTTTCGCATTTACAACATTCAAAAAATGTTCACGAACCCGCTCTATGTGCTTGGCAGTGTCTTCAGTATCTGCATCAGCCAGTCTTTTCTCAATTTCAGCTTTTCGTTTCTCCTCATCTTCCTTCCTCTTGCGTTCTTCTTCTTCCAGCGCCGCAATCATGGGTATTACAAGCTTGTACCTCTGGAACGGGCTGACAAATAATTTCTTAGCTTTCAAAAGTTTCGCTTTGGTACTCGTCGAGCCTTCGTCATCAGAATTAATCGGGCTATCAAAAACAGTAACTTGGTGTTTTGCTTTGTCATTTTGTTTTGATGATTTAAAATTTAATTTGCTACTGGTGTCAATATTACTGCCTTCATTATCATCATCATCATTAATAAGACAGGGTAAATTTGCTTGAACTTCATCTCCACTCATGTTGTCATGCGGCGACCACATCCAGATGTCAGAATCAGCAGCCTGATTATTTAAATTAACTCGCGGTCTTATTTCCTGCTGCAGCACTAATTTAATCAGCGGCTGTTCTCTCGCTTTAAGAATCAACTTATGAAGTTTCAACAAATTCTGTCTCACCAGCGGCGGAATAGGATTGCAGCAGGCAAGTATACCCTGCATTTCACGCGGCAACGTCTCAGCAATATTGAGCAGCATGTGGTTCGGCAAGACATAACCAGTACTGTCGTCTTCTTGCCTCGCTGTAGCGTCTCTCCACATGAATAATTCCTTCAATGCATACAACTGCTTGTTGTTGAACATCTTCTGGCTCTTCCGGTACATATTCATGCAGCTGGTCTCATCGCAAAGCGGTTTCTCGTAAATCTTTTTACAAATATCAACACCACGGTCATAAACAGCTTTTATGATGTTAGTCTGACCGTTTGCGGAATCAATCAAAGCGTTTTGCAAAATGTCTTTGATGTAGAGTAAGTAGTGAGTGTCTTCACGCGCATATTTAATTAACTCTTTGGGCAGAGGCCGGATTCGCCAGTCCGCGAGCTGGAAGTGTTTGTTCGGGTCCACGTTGCAGTGAGTCTTCAACAAGTAAGCCAAGCTGAGGTAGGGCAAGTTTAAGTGTTTGGCTGCTTGGTGAGTGTCGAACATGTTGACGATGTAGAGCGACAAGTCACGTTGGAGCCACTGGATGTCTAGGTCTGCTCCGTGAAATACTTTTAATACTGATGGTTTCGTGAATATTTCATTTAAAATATGTAACTCTGATCGTAGTGAAAGAGTGTCCACTAGATAATCAGTGTCTCTTGTTGATATTTGCATGAGACAAGTGATCCCCAAGAATGAACGGTAGGAATGATGTTCTAAATCAATTGCTATCTCGTCATATTTCTCTAGATCCTTGAGCATTATCTGCAAATCTTCGGGTTTCTCAATCATTATCAGAGGAGTTTCATCAAGTGGCTTATACTTAACTGGCTTTATTTTCATCAACTGTTTTTCAGGAGGGGAAAATCTATCGAGTTCAAAATCGTAGGGATGACAAAAGACTTGACCGTTCTCGCCGTCGATTAAATAAATTCCAAGCGGCTTTAAACTGTTGGGTTTGTCTTTTATCCGCGGCTCCCAGGGCTTTGAACTGTTGTCAATTTTATCTTTGAAAGACAACTGAGGTCGCTGGACATTTTTAGCTGCGAGCAGTCTTATTGCCTGCGCATTTGTCGTGTCTGAAGATTTAGGGCTCGGAGTTGAGGTAGACGTGTTCCAAGACCCGCAGTTATTTTTGGTGGAGGTCACTATCAACTCGACACCAGGGTTTCTTTTTATTCCCGCCTCTTCGTCTAGCAGAACACTCGTGCGGTCCAACAGAATGTCATTGGTGTCTATCAGTAGTTTAAATTTCTCTTCAGTGTCCCGAGCTGTCATACTGCCAGCGACTCCAGTCCTCGCTACGATCATCTGCATTAAATTCTCAATCTTCTTAGTTTGTTTGATTCTGAAGTTTTTGAATGCCGAAAAACACGAGTAGTATTGGAAGTTCTCTCCCTTGGGCAAACTGTTCGATGCTTTGATTCCATTTCCCACGCTACTGAACCCCGCCTAAAATATAATTTTCTTTATTATAAAGTAAATTAAAAAATAATTACAATTATTATCACTATCACTGTAAATAAGATAAAGTGAGTCTATAACCTGAACCACGTGGAGAATTATTTTTCTTACCTTGACATAGTCATCGAAACTTTCAAATTCCGGAAATAATTTTTCCATAGTTTTTGGAGTCTGTGAATTTTTTTCACTTTGATTTTCATTTATTAATTTTTCTTTTTCATTTTCCCCCATTTTTATATTTATTTTAGGTTAATTAAGTAATCAAGTGTTGAACCTAAAAATATGAAACATATTGCATTTGTGGGAGTTTTAGTTTTAAAAAATCTTTATGACGATACAGATGTCAGCACATGCTGGCTGATGACTTTTAAAATTTTGAATTTTAATTTTTAGGTAACAGAAAAATTTAAATGACCGACTGATGAAATTTTTCATGACGACCCATAGTATATATGTACAATGTAAATATACATAAATATAAATATAAATATAACTATAATTGTATGTTTATCTGTAGATATAAATGTATTTGATGGAGGTGCTGGTACTGGTGGCATCAACGTGCGGCTTACACGTGGGCATCAGTCATTAGTGAATTTAATTTAAACGGTTGAAGAAACAATACGATACAATACAATATAATACGAGAAAAAAAATTTATATCACCTTATCTCCAGTAGTTTAACTCATTCTAGCTCGAGTGCCACATGTACATTAAACATTTTTAATTGCAGTGGTTTATAATTAAAATTATTCATTTATTCAAAAAAAATAAAATAAAATTCTGTCAAAATGCGAGTAAATATTTTAATGCTAATTTTGTGTTTTGTCTTAACAAATGCACAGTACGATTTTGACAACGGGGAAGTTTACGCACACGAATTGAAATGCGTTGGTAAGATATTTATCATTATTTAAAATTTAATGTTGGTATTTAAAAATTTTTTGAAAATTCAGTTTGTAGGGCAACTGTCAAAGAGATAGAAAATGCTTTAGGACAAATAGATCCCGCTCATCAAATTGAAGTTGGAAGTCGTATTGACGCTCAGGGAAATATGATTAAAAAAAAGGTAATTTAATAATAATAATAAATTCTTAATTATAAAAATGTATAGTTTTAGTTTTGTTATTAATTAAATTTAATTTTAAATAAATTTACTTTTTGTTCAGGTGAATAAAAAAGTCAAAATTATTCAGTCATTACTAATTTTATAAAAATAATATCTTTGAATTTTAAGGGCATTATCAGACAGTGCCACCCACTTTTTAAAAATATTCAATGACTCAATGTCATAAGCGTATCAAAATTTAATCAATTGATAAAAAAAAATAACTTACAGTTGACATTAATACTCAAACGAAATTCGTGAAATTAAATTCAGTAAAATCGATGTCAATTTTACAATTCGAATTTTCAAATTTTGTAGACTAAAATTTAATTACCAAATTTCGTTTAACTTCCAATTGATGTCAACTGTATTTTTTTTTAAATCTACATTTCAGTGAAATTGCAACTTTGTCTTTCAATCAATGCTTTAGTTCTTTTTTTTAATTTATTAATAATTCTGATACTCTTATGAGTCATTTAAAATTTTTTAAAAGTGGGCGGCACTGTTTGATAATGGCCTCAAAATAATCATTTTTTTTTAGGTACCAATGATTAAATCAGAAACTCATTTTTCTGAATTATTGGAGAACGTTTGCGTTAAACTAGACGACTACGTCCGTGCCAGATATAAATCTAATGGAAAGCTGACGATATTTAATTTAATATCACCAACTGGTGGTATGAATCCTGACATGAGTAAAGTTAAAATTGTCCAGGATAGTGACCTCAATAAAAGTCTGCGGTTTACCGTAAGTACTATGACTACAGCCCAATAATTTCAATTATCTATAAATTATTAATTTATTCAATTTTAGTGTGAAGAAATAATTGTCGAGAATGAGGATTACATAGCGAGTATTTTCAACAAGGGAAGTTCTGATGCCGTTAATCAAATCTGTACACGATCGCTGGGTCTTTGTAAAGACTTTGATTCTGATAACCAATCTGACAGCGAAAATTACGACGACTATGATAGTGATCACAATGATGAACTCTGATAGATATTTTTGTTTTACTTAAAGTATATTTATATTTTTAGCCGGTAATGATAATAACCACGTATAGTTAATTATTTTAAAAATAATTATCAGAGATCGAAAATGAGGAATGTATTTTTGAATTTAACAAAGTTTACATAAAAATGAATGAATTAATTATAAGTTATTTTAATGAAATTAAATTTAATTAACTGTTAAAATTGATCTATTTAAATTATTTAAGAACAAAAAAAAATCTATTCTTCCTTTTGTTTCTTCTCTGATTTAAACTTTGATAATATCGATTTTACTGCATTGCTAACTTTATCTTTCCATCCTTCTTTATTGTTTGTTTTCAAAACAAGTCTTTTAGTTGAAATATTATGCAAGGGACCGAACGCAAGTGCAACTGCAGTGCATGCTAAGCAAATAACATTGTAGGGCATACTGAAATCAGGAGTTGGTAAGCTGATTAAAATTGTTTCTGTTCGTAATTGAACCAAGTAGCCATCGCGTGATGCATTGAAGCTGCAAACAAAAAATGTACTTTTAATTACACATGTTTTTATAGAACGTTGATTAAAATTTAATCGCCATTGTTAGGATTTGAGTTGGTAACTGACCTTGATGTGATTGTACTCCCGTCAACAGGTAATCCTGTGTAATTTCTAGCTATCGGTAATAATGCAGTGATTATGGCTGGGCCCATATAAAAACCGTGATTAGCATCAGGTGGGTACTCTTGCCATTTTAAAAATAGATATTCCATTTGAATTGAAAATTTAGTTACTGAATGAGGCGGCAATCGAATTATTAGCTCGAGATAATACGGCTGCTGACGTTCTCTACCAGGTAAATATCGAAGAAGTACTGAAAAAAAAATGTTTATTTTTTCCTTATCATTGTTTACTGATATGCTGAATTTTATCAAGTAATTTTCAATTTTTTCTCAGTTGAAAAATGGCCGACAAAAAGCCTAGGCTTAATTTACCAGTTAATTTTTGGCCTATTTATTAAGAATAATAAAATATCAGCGTATTTTTGGCCAACCCGGCCTTTTTCGATAAAATTCTATGGTTTCTGCGTGACCGCCCAAATATTTTTACCCGGACTTTGATGGACAAAAAAGTAATTAAATAAAATACTTACATGGTTTTATAACTTCATTACCACGTGTAATTTTCATGGTATGCAAATAAACAGATAAATACCAGGGGATATTTTCAAGTAAAATAACATCAATTGGTTGCCAGTGATTATTAAATAATTTAGTAACTAGACTGCCTTTTTCTTGGCCATATCCTGAAAAAATTGATCCAGTCATCAATTAATTTTTTTAAAACAAATAATAAATAATACATACCGATAATGTATCTGTTGGCAGACAGAATGGACGGGTAATTAATAAAATTAGTTCGCAGTTTATTATGTATGGCGGCGATATTAAAAATTCCCCTGGCAGTATGTACTCTGTTGTCATAGACAGCGATTTTATCTTGCTGTCCACCTCGGAGACTGAGAATCGTCGCAGTTGGCGGAGGTGTCAGCCGATAAGTATGAACACTTTTATTGGTCGACGTGTCAATGTAGATATTACTCAGGGTGGCCAGAGGACAAACCCCTTGGAGACCCATGCCAAAGAGTTTCCTCAGCGACCAGTCCTGATTTTCATCAGCCATTGCGTCGTACACCAGCGATATCGTTTGCCTTAACTCTAGAGATGACAGCGTGCATGATGGATTGCGACAGACTGTACGGAAATGGATACCTATTGAATGGTAATTTGTGTTGTGAATATAAGCTGAGTTTAGTAATGTCGCTAGACCCTTCTGTAAGTTAATTATTTGATTTTTAAGTTCCTGGATGGATAAGTAATTTTATTTATAAATAATTGATTAATTTATACCTTGGAGTCACATGGTAATAATTTTTTAAATGGTGTTAAATTTTCCGTGCAAACAATTTCACGTGGTAGAGACGAGTATCTCAAGTGACTAGAATTTGGTGATTTTTCATGAACACCCGTCGGCCGGAAACTGTACTCTGGTGATAAACTATTTGATGGGTCAACAAAATTAAGTGAGGCGCATAATAATCCTGATAATGCATTTGTTAGGCCTTTCCAAGCTTCGTTGACGCTATAAATATAATAAATATATAAATCTTGTGGAGGAATGGACCAGGATCAGGTGTGGCAACGCAGAGCAGAGCGGAAGGACTTCAGCTACACCTGGTCCTGCCCAGCAATGAAGGAAAATAAGGAACAAGACAGTGAAGGCGATGGACAAGTTCAGGAAATAATAAACGTTCTGTGAGTCGGAGAAGGCGATTACGAAATTCGTAAAAGAGTATGAACAGCAAATGATAAAAAAGTGAAGATTGAGGATAGTTAAAGGAAAATGAAGAAGATAAAGAAATTAATATATAAAAATATGAAGATACAGACTGTAAAAACTTATAGTTGTGCAGTAAAAGAAATAGATGAGTATAAAAATATAAATCTTGTGGTAAATGTAATTATAAATTGTAGAAATGACTAGAAAACTAACTCTTGGACATTTTCATTGAACCAAGCCCATATTTCAGCACCAGCACCAGCGTCATAAACTGGATATCCCCATTTCTGATACTTCCACAGTCCAGAGGTCAAACTAATATGTAATTCATCAACGTTGTGTCTTGCTATCAAAACTGCTAGACCTCTTGGAAATAAATGGGAATGATGAACTGTTGAGTGTCAATAAATAATTAAATATTAAATAATAGAGCAGAGTAATTGTTTTATTTTTTTTACGTACGATGCTCTGGGTCTTTTGGTATATGCCATAGAGTTGTAAATTGAAAATAAGCGTACACATGACCACTTGTCAGTGGTTTTATAAATAATTCTTCGTCGAATGAATCATTGTAGTAATTATTACTAAAGGCCGATGAGTTTTGTAGCAAATAAATACAAATAATTATAAATATATGTCGTATCATTTTTATTAATTAATACTTAAATAATTATTTACATAATTATTATGCGGTAAACTATAACACGTTGTAAACAAATTTTGTTTTCTTTTTTTGGTAATGAAAGGGAAAAAAACTAGGGCGAGATGAGCGCACTCTGGAGATTAGTTTTGTAATTATTTTATTTATTGACAGTTGGTATCATAGAAGTCTATGTAACTAATTTTATAATCAAAAATTTTATGTAATTATTTATATATTTTGTTACTCGTAGCAGTAAATAAGATTTTAAATGGCAAATGAGTCAGAATTCCCAGCTGTCATCTAGCGGGAGATCAAACTTCGATTTCATCTGACAGATCCATTATTTTTTTTTATATAAAAAAGTTTTTTTAAATTTTTGAATATATTTTTATAATTATAAAATATTTATTGATATTTAAATTTAAAATTTAAAAGTAATCTGTCAAAATAAAACGGCAATTTTAAAAAAGTTTAATTAAAGTAATGAAATTTCTAAAAAATGCGCATACGGATTTAGCATTCATCTAAATATGCATTTTTTAATTTTTACTCTACTTACAATTTATTCATTTATTCTAAAATTTAAAAGATTAACAATTGTCTGCTACATTTTTCATGAATTTATTTGAATTTCTCTAAAGAAAAAAATAAAATATTTTCCGAAACATGGCCTGGATAATTTATGTAGAAATAGTTATTTTATAAAAGTAATAAATTTAAAAAACATATAAGTAATTTATGAGGAAAGTATTTTTGTAATCCTAAAAAAAAAAACATTATTCACGTTTTATTGAAATATTTTATTTACATCTAGATGTTCTCATACATTCAGATGTCATAAATTTGAAATGATAAGTTAATATTGTAAATAAATAAAAAAAATAAAAATAAAAGGGTTAAATATTAAACGCGATTGAGTTCATAATTTAAATTAAATTAATAAAATAAATAAAAAAATAAAAATAAAAACAATTATTAGTTGTATATATTGACACATTTTGATCTTACAAATCCTTTTTATTACCTCACTAAATAAATCTATAATATTTAAAACTTGGATTTATTATTTTTATCATGACTATCTGCACACTGGTATTGTTAATTGCAACTCAATAATTTGTACCTTCATTATTTAATAATTAAAATATAAATTGTCTTAACAAATAAAAAAAATTTATTATTTTAATGATCATCAATTAACCGGAACACTTTAGGCGTAAGTCCGCACATTATTTATGTAATTAATGAATTAATTAATAATATATTAATATAATTATTATGTGTAAATGCAATTCTAGTAACGAGTAATATTCAGTCTAATTAAATATATAAATTTTTCTGCCCCGTAAGTTATATATTTTTTTTTAATTTCTCCAGAGGTTGAGATAAGAAGAGAATTTTTAAAAATTTAATATGAAAAATGATTAATTAGTAATTAAAAATAATTATAAACTTTTTTTATTTACAACTTTTTTTTATTTCACTTTATTTTTTAAAATTTTCATCACCTGACAGATATTTGAGTTTAGTTTTAAAAAAAACGTAACAATTTACGTTATTGTAACAAACTAAATTATTAACATTAGTAATTAAAGCACTCGTACTAGAATAGATATTTATAATTATTATTTTTAACAATTAAAAGCATAATGAGGAAAAATTGATAAACTGTAATTAAAATAATAATAATTAATAAACGTTCTCATAATTATTTATTCTCTCTCCCTCTCTCGCTCTGTTAAAAAAATGTGTCACAATATTCATATATTTATTAATTTATAATTTATATATTATTTAATAATAAATACGCATTAAAAGTCTACATTAATAATAACCAACATGAAAATTCATAATGGATATTTACAAATTCCATACGATCGCTTCCAAATCGCTTGTTAGCAAGGCAACTTTTGAGCAATAAATTTTTTATTTTTTAATTATTCAATCATTCTCACCTAATTCTAATATTTTTAAATATCAATTGATACATTACAAGGTTTACAAGGCCAACAAAAAAAAGTGAATCACATTCTGCTGTCAAACAAATCATTTTACTCCCGTTTACTTTTAACTTTAATTGAAAAACATTTTTTTTGGTGTTGGTTAAAAATTTTTGAAGTTAAAATAAAAAAAATTACACATGTACTACACATGATCTTGTACCTTAGTTTTAAAATTTTAAAAATTCAAAAACGGTTTGGAAGGGACCGGAATTATTTTTATGTTTTTTCTTCAAACTTACTAACGGTTCTAAATGTTTGTTAAAAGTTGTCTTAAACTACAGTCTTTGTCTATTAGCTGTCATTTGTGTATTTAAAATAACAATTTATAATAATTAAATATAATTTTAAATAAAATTTATGACACTGAAGTTAGCTGACTTCTAATAATTTTTGAATTTTTTTAATAGTAAATTGTATAAAAAAAAAATATTTAAAAAAATGCACCTGTAGCTTTGTCAATTTTCTACATGCCCATATTTTTATTTATTTATTTTTTTTTTATTGATTTGTAAAAAAAAATTCAAAAATTGTTAATTGTCTGTTAACTTCACACTCATTAGAATTTAATGTTTTTTTTTTGTATATCAATTTCCGGCGCGAATACTTAAAATTTAAATACTTATAAATCACTCAAGCCTCAGTCGAAATTTAATATAAATAAAATAAATAATAATACTAATTATTTTATTATTTAGAAATAAATACAAACGTCATTAATAAACCGATTCAAACACACGTATAATTAATAATTAATATGCGCCGGCATTCAAAAATCACCCCAATTTAAATTACACTCGTCAGTCATTTTAACAATTACAAAGTCATTCATTGTTTATAAATTCGCCAACTAATTACATCAATTATATTTTTTTGTCATTTAATAATTATTATATTTATTTATTTATTTAAAAAAAAAAATTATTAATGGGTATTTTGACATTGCAGACAAACGCTCACTTCTGTAGTTCTCAGACGACAATTAACAATTACATTCAACCGATTCATACTCACATATTTTCCATCATCCCATCAGTCGGCCCACTAATGAATCTTCACCACCATGAAAGAATACACCATTCAGATAAAAAAAAAAATTAATACAACTCTGTTGACTTTTATTTATTTGATTAATTAATTAAACAATCCAAGCTAAGTAAATTTAATTTGCTAAAATTTGAAATAAAAATATATTTAATAAATTAAGTGTACAGAATTTTTTTTTAAAGCCATTGATCACTTGGTCAAGTCTTTAATTTTTAAAATTTTTAAAATAAAAATTTAAAAAATAATGATACTGAAATCAGCCGACGACTAATAACTTTTGAATTTTTTTTTAAATGACAAAAAATTTTAAAAATTACACTTATAGTTTTTCAAATTTTATGCATACGCATTTTTTTTTTAAATTGATTTGTTGAAAAAAAAAAAAAAAAAAAAAAAAAAAAAAAAAAAAAAAAAAAAAAAAAAACGAAAATTGCTGATTGTTTTTTAACTTCAGGATCACAAAAAATAAAAAAAAAAATATTTAAATTAATTTTTTTTTAAAAACTCAAATCTCTTGACGCATTCCCTGAAAAAAGACACAAACATCACAACACACAATCACGTCTAATAATCATTTTTATTTGTCAATTAATTACTCATAAAGAATATTAATAATAATAGTAGTAATAATATTAATAATAATAATAATAATAATAATAATAATAATAATAATAATAATAATAAGTGATTTTAATGTGAATAATAATTATAATGCAATACAACGATTTTAATATCTTTAAATTTGTTTATTAATGTTATCAGTTAATTAATTACTTAATAAATCGCTCATTTTCTATCTCGCGTCAGTTAAAACTTCAATTATTGACTAATATTGTAAAAGGTGAAAATGCTCTATTTTATTTATTATTTTTTATTTTATTTTATTATTTTACTTCCATACTTTTTATTATTTTTTTTTTATCTATCAAAGTCGCTAGTAATAGAAATCGTGATTCATTTATTGAACAATCCGTGGACATGGTCCTCTAAGTTTAATATATATTTATATTTTTGTATATATATATATATGTATATTTATATTTACTTTTGAATGTTTGCAATATGATTTATATTGTTGCTAAATAAAATTTTAATTATTTCGGGTGTGAAATAATGAAAGTAAATAAAAAAAAAATAAATCGTCATCACTCACCGGATGTTTCACTTTCAAACCGTTCAACTAAAATACACTGCACACAATATATTAAATTGAAGTATATATATATTTGAAAATCGTTCACACAACAACCAATCAATATATCCAATCGTTATCTTCTTTGTAATAAAATTTATAATAAAAATTCTTGATAATTACTTTGCTTAATTTAATTGTTATTTTTTTTGTGTTCTTGGTTTTAAATTATCAATTAAACACACCTGCGCATCAGTGTAAAATATTCATACATTTAATAATTTATAGTGTACACACTAAGTACCTAAGACAATTAAGATTACAAACACGATTTATTTTTATTATTATTTGGGGTAGCCGCAATTTATCAATGCATCCTCCATTTTACATTATTTATTTTTAATAATCGTTATTATTCGTTTACTAGCAAGGGAAATAGAGCAAATAATTATTATTTTTTAATATTAATCATTAAAAAAACATTCAAGTTCATTATTAAAAAATTACCAATGAAAAATTTTTTATGATCCCGAGTTTTGAGCCCACAAATTAAAAAGTATATATATATATAAAGGATTAGGAAAGCGAGTTACAAGTTTTTGTGTCATGAAATTTTTTTTTCTGTTCAAGGTAAATATCTAGTACCTGATCACTTCATATACTAGTTTCCTGATCGGGTACTGGGTCTCTTACTTTTTCTTTTTTCGTCTAAGGTAGATCCAGTACTCGATCAGGAAACTAGTGCTTGATCACTCATGTATTTGTAATTTTATATATACAAATATATGAAGCGATTGAGTACTAGTTTCCTGATCGGGTATTAGGTCTTGTACTTTATATACAGATATATCCAAACAATCTATTTTCCAAGCATGTATACGACGATTATTAAAAGCTCTCATTAATAAAACAACTACAGCTAAACGCAATAATAATCAATAGACTTTAGTTAAATCGCAATAGTTGACATTTGTTTTTTTTTTTAATCAATTATTAGCCTTAGGTAATATTACGATACACTCACAAACTGACAATCATGTAAACTACTAAATCTATGTACCATTAATATTATAATATATATAGTCAATAACTCACCCTCTGATAATAATAGTTATTATAGTTATAATTTAATATTAATATTTTATTAGTCTCATTAATTAATATTTAAATCAGTAACCATCATTAATCAATAAATCAATCATCTTCCTACACGCATTTCATAATAGAAAGATTTCTAAGTGACGTACTTAGTTTTTTTTATCTTTTTTTTCTCATCACATCATCGACATACCTCGTATTTAAATATTAAAACACACTGCAAGTTGCAAGCAATCAGTTAATCCAAGCACATTTACGCGTTTTCTAATACATTATAAGACTTTAATACATAATTTATTTTGTTTTTAAATTTATTTTTAATATCATCGACTCTTCCGTCCGCTGATTTACATCCACATTCATTTAAAAACATTTTTATTTTATTCGCTCAAGTTTTAATCCATACTTAATATTATTGTTAAAAAAAGTTTTTTCTTTTTTTTTTTATGTATTTACTTCATCATTATTATTAATATAATCAATTCTGCCTTCCCTTTAGTGTACTTAAATTATAACTAATTGTGATTTTATTTATCTGATTAATTAACTTGATTTTTATAAATTTAATTCGGCAAAACCTCGTATATATTGACGTCCCGTAATTTATAATATTGTATACAATTAATTATTTTAATTCAATTACGGCAAAGGTAGGTTGACATTTTTTTAATCTGCGAATTATTAAAAGCTAGATACAAAATGTGCAAACAATTTAATTGTAAAAAAAAAAGAAAAAAAAATATTATTTGTTTATTTATAAAGCTCATCAAAGATATGTTGACAAAATAAATGTTTAAGTTTTTTTTTAAAAATTTTGAAAGAAATTAAAATAATAATAGTAATAATCACAAATAAAAATTTTTTAATGAATTTGATGTAAAAAAAAAATGAAGAAAATGAAAAATAGTAATTAAAAAAAATGGATTATTTATATTTTTTTGTACCTTTGCTATTATTCGATGCCAATGTTTCGGGACTGAGGGAACGCGCCCGTCTTTTACGAGTAGACTCAGAGTCCCGACTGAATTTACTCGTACTTAAGAAATGTATTCGTTTTACCATCACGTTGACCTGGATGATTTTGCCATGTGCCTTGCGAACCATTTGGATTGTTGGGACCACCAGGTCCACCGGTACCTGGATTACCAGTGTTGCCATCACCGCCACCGCCTTGATTCATCCAATTAAGAAATCCAGAGTTACCGCTATTGCCTAGACTATTGTTACCAGATGGCGGTTGTCCAGGTGGTCCAGGTTGGTTTGAGTATCCTTGATCATTTCCTTGGCTCTGTAGATTACCAATAAGACCCCATGAGGCTTGATTTATCGCCGCTGCAACTAGAGCCGGATTGACAGGCAGTGCGGAGAGGTTTAAGCCACCCATTGTCAGAGGGTTTGACATACCTCCACCGCCACCTCCATTATTTTGTCCAGTGATTCCCAAAGCTTGTAGATTAGGCATATCCAAATTACCTCTATTACCAGGATTATTCCATCCATTCGGGCCCATGTTGTTACCGGAGTGACCCATGTATCGATTCCCTTGGTAGTTTCCCTGCATGTTGTTGTCTATCGGGCCGCCCATACCACGTCCGCGCATATTTGAGTTTATCTGATTGTTAAAGTTACGATTGTTACCCTCGGACTTTGGCGCTGCGTTGGAAACGTGAACCGAGACGCCTTTTATTATGTGATCCTCGCCGCACAGTGACTGGGCCACCTCAGGATCTAGGAAGGTAACAAATGAGAATGCACGAAACGGCTTTGGAATGAACACGTCCGTAACTTCGCCAAATTTTGAAAAGTAGTCACGTAGATCGTCGGCTGTTAAATCTTCAGTACAGCGGCCCACGAATACCTTGCACGGTACTTGTTGAATCATTCCCTCCTACACACAAACGCACAATCAATCAAACTTTTTTACGAACTTTATTACTCGTGATTTATTTTAATACTTGTCTAGTAAATATTATTATTATAAATATATCTAATAAAAATTTTATTTCATCTCATACTTTTAAATTCATTTTATTTTTACACTGACAAGTATTAAATTTATCTGCCTAGAATACTTTTTTTTTGTATCTGTACAAAAATCAATAAATTACATGACCCGTAAAATTTATCAGTGCCATTAATTTATGCAATACATTATTGTAATTTTGTTTATAATTTTTAATTTTAAAAAATTAATAATAAATGTTGTAACAACATTTAAGAAATACATAAACATAATTAATTATTAGTAATAAATCTTAAATATACCAGTAAAATCTATCAGTTTACAATATTTATTTTTATATATATGTATATGATATATATATAAAAACAAGTTTCACAGGCAAGATATATATTTTAAAAGATACATATCAATTAATGACTAATCTTATGTACAAAAAATAAAAAAAATTTGAAACTAGTACATATTTATATATCGCACTTATATTTTAAATTATTAAAGTAACAAGTTAACAAAATCATATTCTTTGATCGTAAGAATAAATAATATTTTTATGTAAAAAATTGGCGACGTTAGTTAATAGTTAAGAGCAAACGTCTACATATTTATTATTGTATATCTTATATGCACAAATATATAATTCATTTATACAAAATTTCTGTACGCTTTTACAATAGATAACTATTTTATAATTAATGAGTAAT
Source organism: Microplitis demolitor (assembly GCF_026212275.2). NCBI lineage: Eukaryota > Metazoa > Arthropoda > Insecta > Hymenoptera > Braconidae > Microplitis > Microplitis demolitor. The sequence continues at coordinate 18,713,700 of NC_068545.1, read as the reverse complement.
CTAAACAGTCAAGTATTAAAAATTAAAAAGAAAAAATGACATGTTAATGATAGTAATAATTATTCTAAATATTATAATTAAGTTAATTAACATTAAACATTTGCACTATGTATTTATATCTAATAAATCAATCATCAATATCTCGAGCTATCAGACGCATGATGATCTCTCGCTGGTCGATGCTTATAGTAACGGTCGTAATAATTTTCCTTATTGGGATATCTTCCGGAGTCGGCGTATCTTCCTCCGTCTACTCTACCGTCCATGTATCTGTTATCTCCATCACGTCCTTCGTACCTTATATCGTCATCGCCAATGCCACCAGGTCCAACACCACCAGTGCCAGCGCCACCAGTACCGCCACGAACTTCCGAATACCGTCTGTCAGAGGGTTCTCTACCGTCAATGGGATATCTGCAGTCAATAGCAGAATCCCCCCGTCCGTCAGTAATATTTCTTATGTCGTGTCGTCCATCTGAGTAACGTAAATCCTGACGAGCACCGTCAGGAATATAGCGAGCGTCTGCTGAGTCATAGTAACCCCTGTCATATCCACCAGCGTATCCATAACGTGATTTATCAGCGTAATCATTGATATCAGGTCCACCAGAATACGTCGGTGGACGTCCATCGTAGCCTGGATACCTGGAGTAATCGGTCTCATGGGGGTAATTTGTTCCAGGTGGTGGTGGCGCTTGGGGTGGGGCATGAGACGACATATAGCCGCCTCCACCACCACGTGAATCATAAGAACCGTCTTCGTAACCCGGATAAGCTGGTTTATCGTAATTTCCGTAACCCGGATGACCTGGTTGCTGTGCCGCTGGCTGATGCGGCGGCATCGATTGCTGCTGATGCTGGGACTGATGATGATCGTACTTGAATTTATTGTTTTCGTCGTATGGATAATTTGGTGGATACGAGGGGTAGTGGGTTGTTTTGTAATCATAATCTTGATCGTAACGCGGTGATGGATCGGAGTTTGCATTCATATACTGTTTGACCACTGGCAGACGCCGGCTACTTGGCGTGTGAACCGGTATCGGACGGTAATATTCATTGTGTTTACCCGTATCAAACTGTCGGGCCAGTATTAAGCCATCAATATTCTGTAACCAGACACACCATCCCTCGACAATAGTTTTTTTTTGTTTATTTTTATAATTAAGTACGGTTTTATTTATTTACTTTTTAAAATGCACGACTTTACTAATTTTTTTTTCTTTTTTTTCAAGAAAGTTGAGATAAAAATTAATCAATTTATTTATTTATAAAAACAATATAATTAATTTATAATTAAATATGATGAATATTTGAAATTTAAATGGATTCTAATTTTAAAAAATCTCAACTGTCTCAAAAAAATGATTCAAAATATGTTCGGAATAAATATATTTTTTAAAAATGTCATACAAACTTGTAAATATACAAGTATCATTCTCGAATACACCCAAGACACATACAACCGTACGTTCAACTCTCGCTAGCACTCGTCGTCGATCAGTCGCTCCCACACACTCTTACCCTGACAGTTAAACATCTCTTGGAGTTTTCTAAATAAAGATAATTTTAAAGAAAGTATATTTATATATATTCCCTCCTGCTGGCTGGAAAGTTACGAGCAGGATAAACATATATATAGTACAGATATATATATATCATGACAGCGGGCGGCAATCAACTAAATCAAATAAAATATCAACGCACGTTTTTATCATTCAACTTTATCATTATTGCTACAGTTATTGTCATCGCGACTATTATATACGATACGTTATTGATATGAGTAACATTTAAAATGTCTGCTACTAATTCTTTCCACACTCTGTAGGCACACGGATTTTTAAAAAATTATTTTCAGAATATTATTTTTACTTATCGTCAGCTTTTACCACTTTTTTTTTTTAAATAAAATTTGAACACACACTAAAAAAATTACAATTAAATAAATTCAAATGAAAAAAAAGTAAAATACTTAAAAAAAAACTTCTGTTTATATAAAACGAGTATTACATGAAAGTTTGCACACGCATTCTTTTCTCTTTGACAATTTTTGAAAATTTAAATCAAGAGAGCAGCATACTGGTAGACATGCAATAGTATAATAAATTTGTTGTTATTTTATCGTAAATAATAAGTCAAAATACCCAAAAATAATAAAACATAAACGCGAATTATGTCTGCAATTCAAATTCAATAAAAAATAAATATCACTCGTTGGTTACAAATAATTATTACTCAGGGATTTAAAATTCGCGCCAATTTTTAATTTTTATAGCATTCAAAATCGACAATTACAAATAAATAAATATTTTAAATTCATTAACGAATAAAATAATTAAATAATATTCACTCGTATACCGGAGCCACACGATCAATTATCAGTATCCATACAAACTCCTCATCACCAGCATCATCAACAACATCAGCATCATTACTCATGTACGCTCGCTCTTAACATCATTGTCGCCTTAGTTTCTCTCTCATAGATTCCATCTCTCTCCTCTCCATATCACCATCGCATTCATCTATTTACACCATTACGTTCGCACTCGATACATAAAAAATAATACCGACTCACTCTTTCGTGAGATACTGATCGCTTTTTTCATTTGTTTAGCAAATTACTAAGTATTACTTTTCGTCATATCTGCGCCGAAAATTTAAATTCCTGCCCTGTTTATAAGGAAAAGTCATTCTTTTTCACTATGACGAAAATTAGCGCATGCGCTATTTTTCCTATGAAGAGAGGCAAAAATTTCAATTTTCAGGTACAGATTTGGTGAAAAATCGTATGTACACCACGGAAGATAGGAGACCCAATCCACGTGTTTTCCACCTTCGTCTTCCGTTCGCGTAGGAAATTACACCGAAAAAGTCATCAAGTCATTGTCACGATTTTTTGGAGCCAAGAGAAATTTGTCTGTCAGAGGAAAATTCTACTTAGATCAAGAATATTTCTTTCTCTTTAAATTCTCTTTAAATCAAGAATATTTACTTTCAGTCGATATTTTTTTTCCACGTATACACGTGGCTTGGAATGTCCTACTTTCCTCCCTAGGTGTGTAATATACTAATTATTTAAATCAATAAAAATTGAAAATATGTAAAATAACAGCGATCAGAATCTCGTACATATTTATTGGTATTAATTAAAAATATATCTTACTTATAACACCATTGATGACTGATGTTTAATAAATTTAAAAAAATAATCTCTTTTATTATAACTGAATAAACTAATTTGAAATATATATCACGTGCTTACCTTGCTGTTGGGAACTTTAACGTCACACCATCTGCCATCAATCATGTGCCGCTGAGCAAGACACCGTAATTGTGATTCATAACTTCCAAATCTTATAAATCCAAATCCTTTACTTTGACCTGATTTAGGATCTTTTTTCACCTGATTAAATTACGATAACAAATTATTATTATTATTATCATTAATGATGATTTATGTAATGGCTCAATTTAAATAAAATAATACTGAATTAAATGCAAACGAATAATAAATTATGACTAAATTGAAACATAAGTTTTATTTAAAACATTTAATAAAAGTTAAATATTGTAAGTGCAATAACTCACCTGGGCCATCAAAACCTCGCCAAATGTCTCAAAGTATTCGCGCAAATTTTGCTCCGTTGTTTTCCACGGCAGTCCAAGTACAATAAGGTCAGTGCATCGTAATTTAGTCTCCATTCTCTTGGTCTTGGCAGTTGAATTTTCCAAATTGTCATCTGATTTACGTTTATTTTCTGTAATATAAAATTTTAATTTTTAAAATCATCCGTCTTCTTTTTTCCACTCAGTAATAATTATTTACTATCAATAAATTAAAATAACTAATCGCAATTTAAATGTCAGGGAATTGAATATTTTATCACTTATAAATTACCAATTAATTTAGTAGTTTATAAGCAGAGGTAAAAACTAATTGACACTTTCCAGTGATAATTTAAAAAATATAATAAATTATTGAGTTTCATGATAAAATAAAAATATAAACTGATCTAATATAAATAACTTTAAAAATGTTGGTATTTTTACGAGCATATTCACTATGAATATAAATTAACCAGTATATGTATTTATATATATATATATATATATATATATATATATATATATATATATATATATATATATATATATATATATATATACAGTAACAATAATAATAATAAACGTGGAATGGCGTAGTAGTATCTCATGTATATAGTATGAATATATACAAATACAGAGAAAGAGAGAGAAGTAAAAACTGTTACTAAAAATATATAAAGATAAAATATGAATTAGATAATGATGTGTTAATACCGAGTGATATACCTTTTGGAAATACGCAGAAATAGACAGCTTTGCCCCAGCCATTTTCCGGCGCATGCAGACGACCATCAACTAGACGCACACCCCGCATTGTACGTGACTCCGGATTGCGGTATTTGAGACCACACGTACCGGGAAATTGAGCCGACAGAGTTGTTAACAACAACGTTGAATCATCCTCAGTTGGGAGTTCTATCGGTTCTTCGCCCTCGTCTTCGGCGACCTGAATGTATGATGACATTTTGGTTTTACAAGTTGCTGGCTAAGATAGTTCTGTAGTTTAACTTTGAGAATGGAGGGCAGACAGCCGTGGAGCAGCAGTCAGTAATCCCAGCTATCAGAGTTCACCAAACGTCCAAATGTTTTTTTTTTTATTTTTTATTCTTCTCTCAAAACTTCCTATCTCTTTCTCTTTTCCGTCAGCTCCCGTTCTCGTTTACTTGTAATAAATATTTTATCTCTCTCTCACACTCTCGTTCTTTCTCGCTCACTCTCGTGTATACTTTCTCGTACACACTTTTTTTTTACGTTCTCGCTGCTGGCCCTCTCTTCGCTCGCTCAGGTGACCTTATTATTTTTAGGACCGACCAAGAGTTTTATTATTATGTAAGGATGATTTATATTTCGTTATAAATATTAAATCTATTGTTTAAAATATTTAATTAATTATCGTTCAGCATAACAAACACACACGCTCGGACATCGGACAACTCGCAAACAACTCTCGCAATCACGCAACAAAACACCGCACCTCTTTCTCTCGCGCTTACGTTGTGTGCAGTGAGTTGTACATCGAGAACGATGAGTCGAATACAAAATGTCGAGGGGGAGGTAGTGTGCTGTTGTACTCACCAACAGAAGAGGAAGGAGGTCGATAACGGAAAACGGATGTCACTAGCGACGTTTATTATCACAGCGATTTTAAAATGCGCGCACATTCCCGCCCAAAATTTAAATTACTAATAATCTTTTAATTACAACGTGTGATTTTTTATAATTAATTTATTGATAAATTTTAGTTTAATGCTTACTTAATATTTTATACTTAACGATATTTTATTTTAGTTAATTACTTTAAATAAATTATAAACTATTACAATGTTTACAAAAGACTTTAAATAAGATAGAAAAAATTTTAGAAATTACTTTGTTTTTATAATTTTTTAGTTCGTCTGCGTTAGTTCTTAGTTTTATACTTTATTTTTCATACATAATAATTTTAAACATAAAAAAAAACGTTCAATTGATTAAAAATATAAATATATATACCAAACGAAACAGTCTATATTTTTTATCTTCTTTTTTTATATATCGATCGACATTACTTGACATAGTTGATACATTTAATGCCATTACAGATATTTAGCTTTTATTTGGCCCACTAATCATCTTGATTTGTACAACAAAATTGACGTGATATATATATATATAAAAATACTTAAACTTAACACGTCTATAGAAATAAGATGTGAATGTGTTACCGGTTCATGGTAGCAATATTTAAAATCTTTAAATCTTTCAATGTCAATTAAATTAAATAAATTTAATTTGATTGATTATTTAATATCCGGTTGATTCAAGGAGTTGGCTTTAGAATCGGTGAAAAAGTATCGATTACACCATTGGCCAGCCGTTTATTATAGCTTTTATCGTTGTCGTCAGTGAGGACACTGTCTCGTAACCGGTCGTTCATTGGCTGAAGACCGATATTCTTAATGTAACTATTACTCGTACGAACATTTTCGCACGTACTGTTAAGCGGATCACGATTTTCATCTGATAGTATCACACAATTACTTGGACTGTCTTCTTCATCTGACGAGCAGAGGTCGACAATTACGATAGTCTTCTGCTGAGGTTCGACAGTCGCCGGGTTTGAAGAAGGCGTGATCCTTGTGATCGACGTTACTGATGGTCGTGAACGGAAATTCGGTGTGTATCCGCGCTTCAAAGTTCCGGTTTTTATTTTGTTCTGTTCTGGATCCTTGTCCATGACTGGCATCACTTCTGTTAATCTACTCGAATATTGTCGCTTCAGTCCTGTCGACTTTCCACTTATTCTCATAATTAAACGCGGTCGTATTCTATGCCGTATTTTACGCACTGGGGCTTGATATTTCGATGGATGTTCTTTTAAGTCTTGGAGTTGTTCGGTTGTGAGACGGTCCAATCTTACGAAAGGAGAACCGCAGGCAATATAAAGAATTTGCGAACGTAGGTCGAGTGCTAAAAAATATAAATAAATATATGGTATTAATAATTGATTATTAAACTTCAATTAAATAAATAATATGACAGCTGGGGTTGAGAAAAAAAAAAAATATAATTTGAGACATGTATTACTTACGAGGTTTGCGTTTGACTGCGCCAAATGTGTATTGGTGAACGTAATCATCTGCTGGTGGATTTTCTTTATTGACATTGGGTTTGTAAGTGACGACCCACCTACCAGACGATGAAAATTTACCAAACCACTTGGGTCTATTGGTTTTACTGAGTACTGGCGCACTCAAGTGCCACTCTATCCTATCGATACGGTCACGTTTGGTAGCCTCATTCAATCCTTTAGATTTTTTAACTAGAGCTAACCCAGCCGGCGAGGAGAATGGGATTGTTGATGAACGGCAGAGGTTAGCGGCTGGTTTCATACGTCGTGAACTTCTGGATGGCTCAGTCTCGATACTTATGGCTGGAATCGATGATGGATTGGTGGCTGTTTTAGGAAGTTGTTGGTTGGGTGTTGATAATTTAAAGTACTCCATAAATTGATTTTGGCTTAATTCGGGCTCAGCTTCGATTTCGGGAGTTATTGGCCGCCAGCAGGTACTGCTCTCTTGCTGTACTGTCTTAACTGACTCCCCGCATGTTTTTTCATGATCCTGCAGGAGTATTATTGATAGATATTGGTAACAAATGATGTGTTTTATTTATTAGTTTTTTTTTAATAGTGGAATTCCAATGGTGGAAGTCACGGCGACGTTTTTTAGGTACCTTCATCTGTTTAAAATCTCCAAACTCAGCGTCACAATTGTCACACAAATAGATCTCTTCCATTTGTGGCTGAATGAGAACCAGGGAGGACGGCGATTCTCGATGATTCCTCTGCTGCGTCTTTTTACGCTTCGCGGTGGAGTTGGAACTGGCATTGTTGATTGGCAGCAACGATTTCCGGTTTGTTTCAATAACTTTATCATAGTCCTAATGATTTTTTAAAAAATAATATTGAATAAATCAATAATATTAATCGCTGCTACATTAAATACTACACTTTAGTTCAAGAACCAACCATATTCTCGTTTCGGAATGTCGCCAACAACTTGCCAGTACTCCGGTGATAGAGGCTGGTTGTCGAGTCCCAGTTGTTGACATAGTAAAGCTTCGCCTGTGGATACTGGGCTAGATATGAGCAAAAACGTAGCAAGTATTCGCTTTGATGAAAAGCGTAACACTGTAGCACGACTCTTCTCAAACATCTCATCCAGCTCTGAAATAAATAAGAAAATAATATTCGCAAAAACCCTGTGGTTAAACTTGTCTTCAAATTGAAATAATCAATAAAACAAAAAGAAATTTATTTAATCAGTTTGTAGTATGCGCATCAATGTAACTGTTTATTCTACTTCACTGAACAATTTAAGTACTTAAGCTTCTAATCCCCAGTACCTTCACTCTACCATCCGCCATTTTGCTAACAGCACTTAATACTTAGTACTTAGAAATTTGAATTTATTATCATAACAGTGATAATAAAAAAAAAATACTTACATCGCCGGATTTTTTCGGTCGTTTTAAAGGAATTGAAAACTCGACTTCCACTGGCCACCACGCAGGTTTATTTATTACCTGAGTTGGGTTGTTACCAAACGAACACTGGGTCATGAACGTTATGAACTTCTCCAGCTGCGGCTGTAATAAAATAAGTAGTAAAATTAGATTACTAAAAAATTCAAAATAAAGTCAAATGTGCTGACAATTTACCAATGTTATTTTTTCCAATGAAGTGGGATATCCGTTTGCGAAAAGTAGAGGCAGATTGTAAACCATAGAACAGTCATCTGCAGCGCTCTCGCCGACTGGTTCAACTTCACCAGTGGCTGCCATCATGCTGTCATCTACATTATTATTATTATTATTGTTGTTGTTGATTGGCTGTATCTCCTGCCTCAATCCAACTCCATAGCCATCTTCTTGCACTGCAGAGTACCTCATTGTCTCACCATCAGCATCATTTATTCTCAGCTCATCTATTTTATTTATCGCTTATTTATTACTGACTGATACTCATTTTAGTTTTATGATACCCATGGTCTTGGCTCTTGATGCTGGGCCTAAAAAAAATATATAGTTATACAAATCAATTAAATAAATATCAACATTGATCACTAATTAAGCAATGTAATTATTTTTAGTGAAAATAAAATTTCTACCAAAAAAAAAAGAAAAAAAAATGTAATGAGATTAAATGAGCGATAGTAAATTATATTTAATTAAAATTCATATCATTCACAAACTTTGACAATGAATTTTAATTAAAATTTATATAGATTACAAGTTAAATAATAATAATGATGATCATAACAAGAACATGCTGCTTTGTTAAATTACAAGTTTGATAAACTGTTTATAGCGTAAATAAATAGTTTTATAAACAATTATATACGTCAATAATGTCGTAATATTAAGTACTGATAAATACAATGTCAATTGATTAATAAAAAACCCAGCATCCTTTAATTGCCATCAATTAGATAAAGCCTAGTAACGAAAACATAAAATTTCTTTAACTAAAACACAAAAATAATAATAATAATTTTTGTTAGTGTAATTGGAAAGCAATGACTCTAAACAAAGAAAGCTTAACGATTTTATAATAACGCTTACCTCTAATTGAAAAGAAGCGCGTAATTAACAAATCATCAATCAGTTGCTTAAATAATAATCAACAATAAAGTATCGACACACGCGTACTATTTAAACTTTTTAGAGACTAATAATTATTTATCAGGTTGTAAAACTCGTAGCTACTCCACATTAACACACTCATATATGTGTACATGTATATGTATATGTATTAATATAAAGAAAGTACACGTAAGTACTCAAGTGAATTCGAAGCACAATCACGCAACAGAATCATCTTATACGCATGTTCACTATTTTATTTTAAAATATTTAAACGGCAGATATTTAGAATAAATTTGGCTGATCTTCAGTCTGGTTATGACAATTAATTTAATTTAATTAAATGAAATGTAATATAATAAATAATGATAATAATAATAATTTTGTTTTATTCGCGGTTGATACTGAGTACTGAGGAATACCGGGAATTGACGTAATTTATCAGCAGTACTGAAAGCACAAACGCGCGCACAAACCTGTATTAAGTAAATGCGAGTCCCTAGGAAGTAAGAAGATGAAAAAAAAATATGAAAAAATTGGGGCCAACTGTAAGGTTAACTAATTCCAAAAGCTACTGTCTAAAACTTTATCAGTTATATATTTAAATGATAATATAAATATATAGTTTACAGTTACTCATACCAATGTCATAATATTATTATTATATTTATAGTGTCTATCGTTGCTGTAACATTTATTGTTGATAATAAATTAATAAATAATTATGTGTTTGTAATTTATGATAATTATTTATTTCGCGGTACTCGACTGACAGCTCCGTCGCCACAAATTTATAAAATTCTATCCTCGATGATCGAGAGTATAACACTGCACAACTATAATCATCATCAACGAAGAAACCAAGAGCCCAAAGCAACAAAAAATCAAAGCACCACAGACCACAGACTATGACCCAAGATGGCCGCCGATGGAGAAACCCAGCACCCTCCTTCTGACGTCTTGAATGTTACAAACTACGAACTAGCTAAATATTTTTTATTCGCTTTACATTTTACATCTGCGTATATTTACTTCTGTTTCAACCCTCATTTCTCCTGTCTACTCATTGCATTTCCGTACTCACGTTAATTTAAACATTTAAAAAAGTGTGTTTTTTTTTTTTTTTTTTTTTCATTAATTATTCACAAGTTATCATATATTATTATACGTTTTTTTTTACTTTTCGATTGGATCATTGAAAATGCTCGGGAACGAGGTAACGAGAACGGCTGACACTTTTTGAGCGCGTTGGTATGCTTGCTTTTTAACGATAACTGTGCTAGAGGTTGAGGCCCTCTATCCCTTCTACTGGACGCTGATTGGTCGGCTGGTTCAGCTGCTGCTACCTGCTACTTAAACTTTACAGGAATCGGAAAAACATACAGTGGCGCGCAGACGGGAAAAGTTCAAACTAGGAAAATTTTACACCGCAAATTTCTCTTGCATATAAGTACGGTGTCCGTATTGGTTAGATATTTGTGGGATTTTATGGATTCTCGGATGCTTTATTGTTTCATCAATACTTTGGGAATTTTACAGTTCTCTTATTTTTTCTTTTTCATTCTATGGGATCTGTTGGGAATTCAAATTCTATTTTTTTTTATTGGCATTTATGTGTTGGAGGCTTTAACTTAATTGATGAGGTCTGATATATATATCTATACATTCGCCAGTATCACAACAAAGAAAGTGATTGTATAGAAGTAAAGGGGATCATCTATTTTTGGCTCAGTTTAAATTTCTTGCGGCTTTAGCGGTTTTATTATTTTTCTTAGGCTCGTTCACTACATTGGCTTATAAAAAAAAAGAAAAAAATATGCAGTATTTATGAGTAGGTCATAAAGGCTTAAAAAGTAAAAAATTTGAAAAGTATAACGTCTCTGAATGCTTAAATGGATTTTTTAAAATTGATTATATCCCCTCAGTCCCGAGGGATCATTTTGTTTGCTATTTGAATAATTTTTTATGAGTATACTTATAGACAGGGGATACGCTACCGGACCTTTTTCTCACGCTCAGAAAAATAAACGGGACTTATCTTTGTTGCACTTGTAAAGTAAATGAGAATTTTGAAACAATTTTTCTTGGAGACGAATTAGAATTTTTGAAAATACAAAATTTCTAGCCTTCTGTTAAGGTTTCAAAAAACGCTAAAGACTATTTTAGGTTTCTAGTGTTTGTCCATGAATTAAATTGAATTCAAAATCGGTTACGGTTACCCCTTAAGAAGCAAAAAAAACATTTTATATTTTTTCTGATTCATAGTTTTGAAAGCTGTCGATATTAAAGCTGTAGCAATAATTATTTTTATGGTTCAGCAAACAGCTACTGGTTGCTGACCCCGCCTAAATTGTCCCCTATAGGAGGGTCAGGAACGAGGATCTACATAAAATTATTTAAAAATTATTACGGACGTTTTTTAATTCGCGAAATCAAATAAGAGATTGAAATATAAAACTAAAAAAAAATATATTTGAATTATTAGTGTACATTAAATTTAATACTTTTTATTTGAAAATTTTCGTTTTCGATAAAAAATCATTTAGATAACTGAGATTTATTTTTATTTAATAATTTCCTTACAGAGTATTTTTTTTTTTTTTTTGGTGAATGGGGAAAGAAGAGAGGCATTTAATTAAGTCTGTAGTATATTTACAAATGATGATGGTTTATTATAAATCGTCTTCGTGAATTGGAAATCGGAATATAGATTTATCGTTGGAAGTTAAGTCAGTTATATGAATATTTAAATTAGCTTCTGTCAAATCGGTATCGACTTTTAGTTTTCCTGGAGCTTTTAAATGATATGAAATCTGTAATCAATTGCATAAATGACATTTAATAACTTATAGACATCCATTTGTTGTGTAGAGACATAAAATTGCGTTATGTGAATAAATAATAAAACAAAACTTACCAATCCAATTTTTTTAGTAACCTCATTACCGTTTTCTTCAGTTTCAAAAACATTTATTGATATTTTACCGTCAGCTATATTTGGTACGTCAATGGTAGTTTGAATTTTAATTGGCACTACTGTATCTTTAGGAATAACAATACTCTCAATGCCACTGAATTCAACAGAAATTGATTTAGCTAATGAGTGAATTTCAACGTCAGTTGAATTCAATTCACGATCGTGCATCCCGTGAGCCAGCAAATGAGAAGAGTGAATAGCAGCACCAACGGCCATTGTCTCATCAGGGCTCCACCTGCTCGACAAGACCTCGCCGGTCGGGAATATTGATCCTATTTTTTCTTGAAGCTTTGGGATTTTCATGGTGCCACCGCACAAAATTATCGTATTGATATCGAGTACTGTTTTAGATGAAGCGTTCAATAAATCCATAATCGGCTGGATATAATCAGAAATATGCGAACCAATGAGATTTTCGAATCTCGCACGTGTAATATTGTGACTGAAGTCAACACCTTCGCAAAGTGACTCAACGAAACAGTGAGCGGTAGACATCGTTGATAAAACGTGTTTACATTTTTCAGCTTCGTTTTTCAATTTAGCTATTGAACGTCTGCTCTCACTTGGATCTATTTTGTATTTATTCCTAAATTCTTCAGCTAAATATGATGTGAGTAAATCAGTCAATTTATGGCCGCCTAATTCTGGGTAATATTGATCTGACAATACTTTTAATGAACCACTTGTTACTTTTACCAGACTTATGTTACTTGAAACGCCGCCAATTCTGTAGACTAATACCAATCTATACAAATTAATAATAAATAAATAAATAAATACATCAATAATAAGCAATTAAAAAAAAATAGTTTTCAAATATACTCACTCATTTTTCTTTTTGTCTTTGCCAATTCCATGAGCAAGACATGAAGCGACTGGTTCACCAATAGCTTGAAGAACTTTGAACCCGGCAGTGGTAGCTGAATCACACCAAGCTTTTATACTATCAGAATTAAATCTATAAGGAACGCAGAGGACAATGTTGTGCTCATCATCGTCATGAGCAGCGGTCGTTGATATGTCATACATCGCACCCAGTAGCAGCGATGATATTTTTTGTGGTGTGAATGTTTCATTTTTATCGTTTATCTTAATAGAATACTGAAGACTTGATTCATTTATTATTTTACTTGTACTATTTTTAATGGCATCGTCTAATTCTTTGCTATCGATTTCTTTGTTCATCAACCGTTTGTTGTTTGTTATTGTGATTGCTGCGTTTCTGAATTGTCCAGCTTTTGCAGCTGCTCCAATTACCTGAATTAATGAATTTGAATCATTTAGAGTAGAGAAATCTCTTTGAAAACCAGATGTCGATAATAAAAGCAACGGAATTGATTGAGACTTAATTGATAATTTATTATTTACTGTTTAAATAAATTTTGGGGTAAATCTAACTTGTAAGTCTAACCTATAAAATGAATGCGATTAAAAAACAAACCTTTTCAGATTCGTTGAAGGCAATGACAGCAGCAGTAACACGATCTCCAGCATGATTGGCAACGACGTCGACATTTTCATCCTTTAATTTAAATTAAATAATATTATTATTATTAAAAATTGGTACAGGTGGTTTTGAGGTTAACACGTGTACTGATGAACTTTGCTCGATAATACTTGACAAATAAGTCGAAATATATTTGAAAAAACGATTATCGGCGTAATTATTTCGGCACTTACTTTATAAATAGCGAGACAGGCTGATGTATTTCCTAAATAAACTCCGAATGAGGCTGCGGCCATAATTAATGTTTACAAAAAAATATATAAAAATATCACTCAAGCTGATAGCGAGCCATAAACGTGTGTGCTAACGTGCCGCTCCGCGTGCAACTCCAATTCGAGTAAAAAAACTGCGCGCGCAAGTTAATATTTAAATTCCCGTTGCACGGGAAATTTGAATATTTTGCCTAGGAATACTTATTACCACCTCTAGAGTTTTTTTGTTTTTTTTTTTTTACTGTAGGACATCGTAATGAATAAAATACGTTCATATTGTGATCAATTATTCCCAACAAAGAAAAAGTTACTGGCTATTTTCGCGAAACATGGGTTTTTTATAAATATTTTAAATATTTCGATTATATTCTGCCGCCATTTCATTTTGATTTTTAATTTTTCTCCCATTTCTAATAAGTTATTTTTCGAATATCTAAATTTACCGCACAAGTAATAAAAATAATTAATACATTATTGAAGAAAATTAAAAATTTCGAGTATACTTTTTAGTTTAATTAATATAATTATTGACACAGATAAAATTAATAGTACTCAATTTTGAAATTGCGCACCAAGATGGCGCTACTGCGTGTGGCGATTCACATTCAAATTTTTGCTAAAGTGGGAGTAGTCGATGAATCGCAAAATCGATTGGTTTGTATCGACTGGTAGTCCAATAGCGGGAGTCAGTATCATCGACAACGGCAGTAACGGTCCAGGTCCTTCTTTGTTCTTTACATTTAAATTAAAACACAGTATTGCAGTGGCGTCGTGTAATTATCCATAAAATTTATTGTTCATAGTGATTGTTTAATTAAAATTTACAGTGTTTGTAAACTTTAAATTGTGCGAAGTGTATGTGGTGTCGTTGTGTTGAGTGTTCAGTGCTAGTGTAGTGTTGCTGATGGTTGATGCTGATATCTTTCAAGTTCTTGAGCAAAATCATCTGGCATCGTCTGGTGGGAAATAGCAGTTAAGTGACATTTTTTAACAGCAATACGCTTGGAGCAATTTAAATCGAATCTCCAAGTGTATTAGGAAACCCTTCTGCACATTCTTTCTCCACCAAGGTTTGTTCAAACACTCAAGTGTTTTTTTTATATTTTTTAAATATTTTTCTATCAGATTCTACCGCTATTTTATTTTGACGCAAGATTTTTAATTTATCTTCAGTTTCCAATAATTTACCTTTCAAATATTTAAATTTACCGTGCAAATAACGAGAACAATTCAGACAGTGAATTCCGAACTGCGCTAAACTACAGCTGGTCGAATTTCGGAATTCACCCCGTATCTGCTCGACGTCGACTACCCGAAAATTAAATTTTTCTCGTAACTTTTTTTTATTTTTCGTACTAGAGAAGATAAAAATAAAGAAAAAACGTTGATATTGTGATGGGTTATTCCCAACAGGAGCAAAGTTACGGGCTACTCTCCAAAATAAGCCGTAAGCAGAGTCATCTGCCCGCATCTGCCCTACAACGATTACTAGAGAAATAAATCATTCCCAGGACTTTTTCTGGTCTTTTTCTACTATAGGGCATCAAAATGAACGAAAAACGTTGATATTGTGATGGGTTATTCTCAATAGGAGCAAAGTTACGGGCTACTCTTCAAAATAAGCCGTAGGCAGTGTCATCTGCCTGCATCTGCCCGTATCTGCCCAACGATTACTCGAGAAATAATTTAATCCTAGGACTTATCCTGATCTTTTTTACTAAAGGACATCATAATGAAGAAAAAACTTTAATATTGTGATAGGTTATACTCAACAGAAGCAAAGTTACAGGCTACTCTTCATAGAAAATCATCTCCACCAACACTCATACTGGTCTCAACTCAAAAAATCGGTCTGTCGGTTGACCCTGCGGGCCAGCCCCAAAACTTCCCGCATATTTCGAGCTCTTTGAGCTCGAAAAATTGTTGTAGATACTTTTTCGAGCTCTTCGAGCTCGAAAATACTTTTGTATCCTTTTGTTTTCGAGAAAAAAACGTTTTTTACGATTTTTTCTCAAACGACATCTCCCGAACAAATAAACCGATTAAGACGGTTAAGGTGGCAATCGACGCGTTTTATAGAGTTCTACAACTGATAAAATTTTGAAATTGATTTATTGAGTCGTTTTTGAAAAATTTCGAGAATACTAAAAAAAATTTTTTTTTTTTAATTCTTTTGACAACGGTTTCTCTTGAACGAATTAACCGATTTTGATGTTTGAGGCGGTATTCGACGCGGCTTATGAAGCTTCAGAGCCCAGTTGATTTTGGAATCAATCCATCGAGCACATAAAAGGTTATCCAAAAAAAAAACATTTTTGAAAAAAGTTTATTTTTGGAATATCTCTGAACGAGCCCTGCCAATCAAACTCAATTTTTTTCAGCTTTTAGATATTGACAAGCCGCGTCGAATGACACTTTGAAAATCAACATCGGTTCATCCGTTCAAAAGTTACAGATATTTACATACATACATACATACATACATACGCTCGAACATCATCGTGAAATTAGTCAGGATAGCTTCCTAGAATCTCAAAACGTCAAGATCTCTTAGAAATTCGATTTTCGAAAATCGGACTGAAACCAATAACTTCCCGAATTTTTGAAAATTTGAAATTTTCTTGACGGGAAGTTAAAAATTAATTATTCCCAAGACTTTTTCTGGTCTTTGCTACTAGAAGGCATCATAATGAACAAAAAACGTTAGTGTGGTGATGCGTCATTCCCAACAGGAGCAAAGTTACGGGTCAGTCTCCATGAGAAAACATAATCAGCCTCATCCTCATTTATCTTTATTTATGGTTTTTTATCCTAATATGGATATGAACTAAAAAAATTATTTTTTCTCAGTACTTAATTTTATGTTGGGTAATCCCGAACAGATTAAAAAATTACGGGTCATTCTTCAGAAAATTACACAAACGCCCCTTTCCCATCCTCTCTATCCTTTTCGTGTGTGTCGTGTATTATCAAATATAAAATTCAAAACTGTCTCATTATCCCCTGATAGTAACATTAGTCTTTCAATTCTCGGCCCCTTCGTCGGCAATAGATCTACCCCATCTTACCTTGATCTCCGTCGATACTCCATATTTATCCGCCGATAATTAACTATTTGGCGGTAAAAATTTAAAATCCCGCGCTTGCGCCACCGTCTCAAAAAAATAGAACTGCATCATTGGTGGGTTGGGTTGGCAAGCCTGTGCATTGACGGGGCACAGCTTACACAGCTTTTGATGCTCAGTCACACAATTCTGCTGCATCGAACAAGTCCGTCTGTCGAGCAAGTAAACAAAATAAATTATAATAAGAGCCCAAGACCAGTAACCAGCGCTCAATTTACCTTCCTCTTCTATCTCCATCCAATCTCCATCCTCCAGCATCACTACTCAGTGCTCGTGTGTGTAATTACTCTAAATCATAAATTATTATTTTCTCCTCTCACCTCAATTCCCTTCTTAAAAATAACTCATCATTTTTCGACATTTAAATTTTTAAAAGTCTATCAGTGTCGTATTTAAAAAAAGTGGTGTTTAAATTTAATTTAAATTTATTTACTTTTTCATTCGAAGTTTTTATTGCAATTAAACATAAATACAAGCAAGTGTGTTTCTGCGTCCGTGTTTAAAATGTGTGCTACATTACAACATCGTGGCCAGTATTCGCACGGTCAAAACATTGCAGTGTAAAAATTAATAAAAAAAAAATAATGTACACATGCTGAGACAATGTTTATCACCAAGTGTACTGTGAACGTCTAATCACTTTCCATTTCTTGGATTTAAATAACTCGAACAGTAATCGATTATTTTTTCACTCAAGCAAGACCTTCTTCAACCTCTTGCTCGTCAACTGCAAAAAAAAAAAATACAATTATTTTTTCATGTGATTGTGATGAAACTTTGTACACATGACCCACTCGTAAATTTCGACACCGATCATCATGCACTTGGAGTAGTAGCCGCTCAATTGCAGACCCATACATTTTTTAAATTATCAATTAACTTGTAATTGTACCTAACCAAAGGATAATCATTAGGATCGTTACTTATGATGACAACAAAAATGCCGTAAGTTGAATACTACATTTTATTTGTTACTTTATCATTTAAATCCCGCTTTTTTTACCAGCGGTTAATTTACTACCGAGTATTGTTGTTAAAACTTAATTTTTATTGTTATTATTCTTCTTATTAGGATTGTTATTGTTATTGTTATTAATTTAGTATCAAATCCTGAATACCTGGCGACGGCATGGGCACTCAGATCCTCCGGGTTGACTAGCCGTTGACGAAAAACCCCAACACCTCTGGCACAATGCCCAGCTAAATAATATTTTATTACATTACATACATGAAAATACATAAATTACATGATAGTACACGTATCAGTGCATACAGCAGGCTATTAAATAATTATTCAAGTTCATTGACCATCTGAATCTTATCAATCGATCTGTAATCAGTGATCGCTGTCTTTAAACTTATTTTTTACTAAAAAAGTAACAATTAAATAGTTAAAGTAACTCGTCTACGGCAAATCTTCCTCTCCAATTAGCATAGTAAAATTTAAAGTTTGAATAAAAACTTGAAATAAAGTTAGAGCCATGTAGTTAATCAGTACCGTACGATTGTTGCATGAGCACGCTATCAATCTTGATGAAAAATAATTTAGATGACGCGTTGATATTATTTTTTATTTATAAATTTTTTTAATTTTTTTCTTTGCTGCTTCCGCCTGCTTTGCCGCTTATCTTCGCATCGCCCTCATTACAGGATTTACGAGTAGGTTGTTAGTTTAAGTCTGTAAATATGTTTACTCGTGAATTTTTATATTTTATTTGTCATCTACTATTATTTTGATTATTTTATTATTTTTAACGCAATTATCTTTACTTTATATATCGCACAGGTATCATGTATGTACTTGTAATTACTTGTTATGAACACATGAAGTTTGTGAAAAGAAGTAAGTCAGGGATTCCGGCGGTTACCTTTTCGGGTCGCCTTCTTCAACGGAATCACACGTACATTTTGGCTCGCGCAACGGTTTTCGTATCAGTTCTTTTATATATTTTATTTTATCAATATTATGTACAGAAAAAAAATTTTACTTGTCCCTGTGAATTTTTTGAATTATAAATTAAAAACAAAAATTTTTTTGTAGCGAAAAAAAAACATTCTTGTCCCAATAAATTTTTTCTAGTCCTAAGAAAATTTTATTTTTTAATTCATAGTGCAAAATAATTCTTAAGCGACGAAATCCTTTTTTTCTGTGTATAAATATATGTAAGAAAGGAAGGGAGGGGCAAAACGGGGTATCCCCAAAAGTTTACGAATAAAAATTTCGTGTTCTAAATGTTTTTTAATTTAATCAAATTCATTTATAATCCAGAATTTTTTTTTTACCTTTTTTAGAAGGTGACCCATCTTGCCCGCAAAAATGAAATTTTTTCTATTTACTTTGTATATCATTAAAAAAAAAAATTTAGCGGATTTGAGTCCTTGAAAACTTGGTATTTCCTCAAGTACCCCGTTCTACCCCTTCCTCTCGTAATATATGATATATGGTATATTACATTGCATAGTATTAATGGGTAATCAAAAATACTAATGGCAATAAAATATAAATTTAAATTTTATCATTATGACCGGGCGTTGACCACCACCAATTCTTCTCGAGTCAACTGATATAATGTAATACGGATACCCGAGCTATTGCATCTTACATATTTATAAATATATATGTATGTAATGGACTCTTATTAAGGTCAACCAACTGACAAGATTAATCGCATTTGTAATATTTATTTAACATAACTTTAGTTACTGTCTACCCGCTAAAAACTCATGAGTAATTACAATTACGTGAATAATTAACACCCTTGGAGTTACTTAAAGTGTTTGTTTATTGATACTATTAATAAACAATCACTAATTCATTACTGTCGTTAAAGATTATTACATGTAATTTATTATCACCGATCAACTACCGCCTCAATCTACTAAATTATTATTTATATCTATTTTATAGTCAATACTTAATAGTTGATTGAAAGTTATTTAATTCAGTTCTGATTCTTTTTCTTCTAATACTGAGGATTCGTTAAAAAAATAATTTCATTGCAAAATAAAATTAAATCCAATCGTAACAGTAATTTGAAATTTCACGGTTAAATTTATTGAAAATAAAAATAAAACTCAATCATAAATAGGTACAATATATAAAAACATTAAAAAAAAAAATCTACAATCTTGGATTTAAAATAAAAGGCGCGCATTTAAATTTACATATAGAGAAAGTGGAATAAATAAAAGAGCTCTGCTACATATTTACTGTTTATTTAGTAAATATTTAAATTACATTATTAATTACTCTCTTCTCAAATGTCCAAGATATTACTACACGTATCCACATATATATAAATAAATAACTAAATAAATAAATTAAAGTGATAACATAAATAGGTCAGTATGAAAAAGCTCAAAGTCATCCATTTTCCCAATATATACAGTAGATAGCATATGAATACATATGTCTATATATATGTATATATATGTAATGTAAAAATGTACACAGACATAACGCCTGAAGGAACGGTGCATCGCGTAATATAACTCATACAGAGAAAGAAGTTGGTCGAACGAATAGAACGTTAAAGTTGGCATCCCAGCTTTACTTATTCGTAAAGTCGGCACAGTCCATTGCTGCACTACACTCTTACTGTGTACATGATAATGATAGTGATAATAATAATAGCAATAAGTAAAGTATAGATGTACTACATACATGTATGACACAGTAGTACACAACATTACAGTATACAGCAGTAAAGTATAAAGAGAAGACCTCTGTTACACAACGCATCAACGTTCCCATTCTTCATTACATTCAAAATCGCGCTTAACATTTAATCGGCTAAAGATTATGTTTGTTGTGTTTCATCATCATACAGTTGCATGTGGTCAATTATGCGTTATCTATTAATAATCATAGTGCAGTTTGTTGTTTAGCTTCCAAGTTAAATTTCTGGCAATTAGCAGTGCTGGGAAAAAAATGAGTAGAAGGGGTAACGATTTGAGGTAAACTTCGGGGTGATGAATGGACACCAATGTTGATATTGATAAAATGTAAATAAAAATTGGGATGCAATTGGAAAAATATCAGGCGAGAGACGGCTAGAGTTTGCTGGATAGAAGAAGGGTGAAACGGGGAAGGAGAGACCAGGGCAGCTACGGACAAAGGCGCGTGTTTTCAGGCTAGCTGCTAGCTGGATTACACGATACGAGTGGCGGGTGTGCTACAAGGGAGAGGAAATAGTGTAGAAGTCTCTCTTGATGCTGCTGGCATAGTACTGGTGGTGCTGGGTATGGTCTATATATATATAGAAGCAGAGGTAAAGCAGAGGGAAACCGCCTCCATCCCTCGGCTCCAACACACCACTGCACAGTACCCTCGTCTCTCCCTGTCTCTTCATCTCTTTCTCTCAGCCCAGCTACCCGACAGTCTCATCCGCGTTCAAATAGTGAAAGAACAGAGAAATAAAAGAAGAAATCCCCGAGAGTAGTACAGAGTGGAAGTAAAAAATAAAGAATATAAAAGTGAAGAATGAAGAGAATAAAAAAATAGAAAGCTGTCTCGGCTTTTTTCTTGTTTTTTCCTTTTATTTTTTTTACCTCTTATGTTCGATATTTAAATCTCATTTACATGTAATGAGCTGAATGGGAATGGTGGCATAAAAATAAAAGGTATAACTGTATTACTGAAGCACAAGTCGCAAGATATTGCTCGCAATGGTATATTAGACAAAGACAATATGTTATGTACAAGTGTAACTTGGACACGCTTGCAATGCTGGCATTCATGTATAGATATACATGCAGTACTCAGTACAATTCTGTCTTCTATATGTCGGTACTGTATACGTGTACGTGTATATTGAGTTCATATCGAATTGCTACGATGTCGTACGGCATTAGTAACATTTCTCGTGTAATGCTATGTTAGACCACAAAACGGACGGATGTCTGTCAAGTTTGTCGTTTTCTATGTCTATATTAAATTAACAGTCAGTATGAAGTAAAAATTTCATTTATCTTGTTACATACTTAGAAAATGTAGCAAAAAATTTAACGATTTTTGAATCTATTGGGTACTTAATAAAAATTATTGCCGTGAAAAATATATTTTTTATTTACTGAGATGAAAAATCGTTAAATCTACCGGAGAAACATTACTGCAGATGAGTTTTTAATTCTAGGATTTAAAGATCTCGTGCATTTGTGTTTTTGTCAGATTTATTCGAGGATAATTACTCTGCGGTCTTTAATGTGTTTCCTTTTTGTGAAAAAAAATTTAGTAAAGATTGAATTAAATTTTTTACAGCAAAGATGTTTATAGAGTTAAATGATTAACTTGTGTACGAGATAAAAAATTTAATTTATTTTGATATTATTAATCGTATTGTCGGGATGTCAACTTTATTTTACAGAATTTATTTAATTGAAAGTTATTGATAGATTGCTTTCATTGTGAACCCATTAACAATATTACATTTGTAATTTAAAATGTTTATTTAAAAATGATAAGCTCGCGGAATTAAAAATGTAAATTTTATTAATATGTTATAAATAGAATTTAAATGATAATTTGCTTTTAATAAAATTTTATCAGTTTATTTTTATCGAATATTTGGCGCATAAAAACTTTAAGAAATTAATTTTATTTTTATTTTACATTCAGTATATTTTTAATTATCTTATAAATTTTTTTTCAATGTCTTGGATATTAATAAAAGAAATAATTTGCTATTGACTTTCATCAAATGAATGATCAATTAGATGTCAATTTTTTTATAAGTTGAGTCTTGGCGGTTTTTTATTTTGAAACTGAATTTTATAATTTTTTGTCCATCTAAAATTTTATTAGTAGAGCATCAAATTCACTATTAAATTACATATTTTTTAAAAATTTTATAACAAAGGAAGACGTTGAAAAGGTCGGATGGTATATTTGCAAAGAAATCGATTTTTGGCACGCCCTTATACAAAAATATATATATACAGATAAATGTATATAAATATGTATGAGATTACGTATATTCTACCTTATTGCTAAAAATAATTGGAGTCTTCGGCATTGTCAATTTTTTTTTAATTATTTTAAAAAAATTTCAACGAAAAATAAAATTAAATTCATTTATTTAAATTTTTTTATTAAAAGATATAATTTTAATAATTTTTTTGATGAGATGAAAAACAATGAAACTATAAGAATAGATTGAATTTATATTCCAAAAATATTATTCTTTATAAATTAGACACAATAATGCGAGTCACGATTTAAAGTTTCAGCGAGTGAAGTTGAGATTTTATGATATTTAAATATTTCGAATTACATTAAAAGCCGCCACGGATGAGCTAGTTGCTGCACGCGTATTTAATCGATTCGCGTGAATAAACTAGATTCTCAAAACTTTTTAATAATTATGTATGTACATTTCAAAATAACTTATTTCCATTGCTTATTAAATTAATTTTTAAATTATCAACTGCTAAAAGTTTTTTCATGTAATAACTAATGATCATCATTTAATTGCATCCAATTAAATTACCATCATTACAGCCATCATAATCATAATGATCTAAAGCAAACAATTCGACTTTTCTATCAATTTGAATAACAATTTTTTTACTAATTTATAAAAAAATTTCTAACAATTCAAAGAATTTACTTTTCATAAATAAATTTGAAGAGTTAGCATTTTATATATCTACCATCCACTTCCTCGCGGAATAAACTAAAAACTTTTAAATTAAATATTTTTATACTCATTCTTCACAGAATCGTTATAAATTTTTTTTCCACCCCCGAAAAATTCATTAAAAATTTTTTTCACCCCACTGAATTTTCCTAAACAACATGAAGTATTTTTTCTTCTACTGGTAGTATCGATATTTAAAAAAATATATAATATATTTTAAAAAACGTCTGATATCAACCCCTATCATTATGATTGAAACATCATATTGCAGTTGTCTACTGCATTGTTTGTCTCTCGTTAGCACAAGTCTATCTATATTGTTGATTTATTGATGCGACTGTCTAGTCGTCTAGTGTATCTAGTCGAATACATCATATGTATACATATATATAAATTTATACTGGCAGTGTAGCTTAACTCCCCACTATCAAAGAAAGATATACGTGACTATTCGTCTTGGACAAATGGCCGAAATGCCCGTACTTTTTCTTCTCAACCTGCTTCTCATCTTAACAACTAAACCAGAAAACTAACCAGACTCTCAAATCCCTCCAGTCAATTTTCATTATCGCTCTTCTCTATAAGACCATATAATAAAATAAAATCAACCACACAAGATTTATAAATGACCATTTTCTTTTGACATTTATATTAAATTATTTATGTTACTCAATTACAAGAGTTTTGTAGTGTAGTACTAAAGTACAAACTTTTTCTAAAACCCATCAATGGCATCAGTTAACTGTAGATTGAAGACATATAATTCAAATAAGAGAGATTACACATGACTTATAATAACTATTATTCTTATCAGACCAGTGTTCGAAAGGTTTTATAGAAGTCTAGAGCGGTAACTATTAAATTGATATCTATAGCAACTAATGTCTTTGTCTATATACAAGTCTATAATACTGTACTATATCCCAAAGCAGTAAGTTTTGTACTAAACACCAAACTACTTATTGTTCTTTTTTTAACATTTTTTTTGTTTTTTCTTTTTTAACAAAATATTGAACGGAATAACTTGTTTGGCTCTTTAGCCATGCTGCTCGGCATGTCATGGGGTCCGAAGGTTCATTTTCACGGTAGGAAGATCAGTATTGCGAAAAGGGCAGACCAGAGAGAGCTTGAGCTATGAGTAGACCACAGCTGTGTGAACTTGCTGTATATATACGGTATGCTGGGTTTTGTGTGCCTGCCACGTACTAACTTGATAGCTATATGAACGTAATGTGGGGATAGACGTATGTACATTCGAGCGAAAACGAGGGAGAGAAAAAAAAAACACTAAAAAACGAAAGGGATAAGAGTCATTTTTAAAAGCTTAGAAAACATTTTTTTTTATTGTTATTTTTAGATATTAACTTTCAATTAAAAATAATTGTACGGAAAAGGTGGGGCAGACTGAAAATTTTTTCAGAAAAAAATTTTGACCGGTGTGTTCGGTGTAATGAATAATTCTAGAGAACGTTTTGTTCCTCAAAGTTTTCTGAAGCCCGTTATTCGTTGGCCGTGTTGTGTTTATTAACCTTCAAGTAGTCGCGCAGGATGTTTTCCGCCCGAAAATTACTTTTAATGATTCTGCTGAAAAGCATTTTTAATTATTTAGAGACTTGGTTAAAATTTATATGGTTTTTTTTATTAAAGTGAAATTTTTTTCCGCAATTACAAAAAAGGTTTTTTTGCTGAAAATTAAAATAATTTCGGGTTGAATTGCACAAAGAACACGCGTGCGCAGTTTGGAGTGTTACAGAGTCGTAGTTTTTGTTGATTCTTGATAGCTCTTCAGTACTTAATCTCCTGTTTAGCAAAATATAAGTATATTTATTTAAAAAATATATTTTCGGAGTAATTAAAAATATTTATTAATAATAATTATTTTTTTATTATCTGGATTTTCAATCCTCGGGAGTTTCACACCCTTTGTAAGTATGTACGTTTGTTTACGCGACTACTTAAAGTATATTTGTACACACACACACATTTATATATATATAATTTGTATTATTTATTTGACTTTTTTGCACGCAACTGCGAAAACGTAGACTTGATATCTTAGAAGAAAAATTCGTTGACAAATTAATTTTTTAAAAATAAAAACACGCATTTACTTATGATAATTATTTATATCCTGATAAATTTTTATGCTTAATAATAAATACTGTAGTAAAAAAAAGTTTAATTTCACGTCGAGATAAATTATTGTAAAATGATTATTGAGATGTTACAGATCTTACGAAATCAGATATCGAAAAATGCGTATCGAATTGCATCGAGTTTACGGTGTGAGATTGAACGGAACATAATATTATATCAGTATCAAAAGCTTTTATTTTTTCCCACTACTATTATTATTATTTATACTACTTATTTATTTAATTTTCACACCTCGGAAGTGACAATTGAAAAAAATTTCTCACGCGCAAAAAACAATAAAACTAAAATTTCATTCTTTACGATCTGCAATAAACCTCGGATTAGAAGTACATACAATAAAATAAAAAGACAAATCATAAGAAATTTTTTTATTAAATTTCTCGAGTTTTTGTGGAAAACTTTTCCAGTAGAAACAGAAAAAAAAGTTGATAGAATCTCAATAATAAATCTGACCCTCTAAATGGCTTTTCTTATTGGATTATTGAAATAACTCAGTGACATTTAAAATTGCTAGGGACCTGGCTTGTTTCAAAGGATTAAATACGCGTTAGCAGACGACAATGTCTAGTGTGGAGCTGCAGACCTCGAGTCTGACAGAGTATCGCGTAAAAAATCAGCAAAAAAATAAGAAAAAAAAAAAACACCAACAAAAGTTCCCATTTTGTTGCTCGGTATCGATGCAATGGCAGCAACTGACGGATTAACGCGATGCGGTGCGGTTTCTCTTATCCAGCAAAACCGAGAGTAACAGTACTTATGCTGTACTACTGTACTTATAGACCGCAGTAAGAGGAAAACGTTACAATGCGATTCGCACGCCCACCTTGCCTAGACATAGTACAGAATTTAATAGATAGATAGAATGAAGACTCATCGTAGTCGCAGTTTGTCCTCTACTTCATCGTTGTCCCTATGTCTCAGGGTCTCTACTATCTCCTACATATATCTATGCGTACACACATACATGCATATACTAACTTGTGTTGTTTCGATGTATATTATATAGGATCTTCTGTTGCTGGCAGAGTTGCTGGTGTTTTGTATTGCTACATCACCTCCACATTGAAGCTAAAACTCTCTTTTTCTCTCTTATTCCATTCTCCAATACACACATAGACAACACAGACACCATCCATGTTCTCTCTCTCTTTCTCCTCCATCTTCTGGGTAAACCTTTTTCTCTCCCTCGCTGACTCTCTCACTCTGGGACTCTGAAACCCGCGGGTGTTCAGCGACTCTCAATGTGTGGGGAGTAATGTCCAAAGTAACGGCAGTGCAGTGCTTCTCAATTTAATTGCATCCATTAAATGCATCCTTGTTTTTTAAATTAAAACTGATAATTCATACAAAACTTTTTAACTGAAAAAAGTTATTCTGTAAATCAAATTTATTAATATTTTATAATTTTACACCCGTTAATTACTTGTCGTATTAGGTTATTATGAAACAAGGTCGTTAAAGCTCCGGTTTAAATTTAAGTTATGCAATAATCGTACGTAAGGTGTTGCAAGGTTAATGGTTAATGGTTAATAAGAATAAAAAAACCAACAAAATGAATGTGAAAGAAAAAAAAGTAAATGGCGATGGTGTTGGTGTTTAAAATTTAAGACGCGGTAATTTTGGATGAGGCTAGGAAGTGTAACTAAATCTCGAAGCCTTTGGCACGCTGTATACCTGGAGAGAGAGCATGAGTTTGGCTTGGGCCACAGCCAATGCTCTTTGCATTCGTCTTTTTCTTTTATACTCTTTTTTACTCTTCATCTTTACTTTTTTTTATTTTTTATTACATGTTTCTGCGTTCTCGGTCTCTTTCCTCAGCACCCAGTTCTCCCTCGCGTTCCACTCACTACACCGCGTACCGAAGACGCCGATAATATCAATTTTCTTTTTCCAAAATTTAACCAATTTTCACTATTTTCATTTCAACTTGACTTAAAAAATTTACCTTTAATTACATTTTTTAATTATCTTATTTAATGTGCATATGTTTGCTTACGTAGTGCTGCTAGATTTACATTTTCTGGGGTAGAAAAAGTTACGAAATTATTATTATTATTTTGCACGTAAACCAAAGTCCTTATAGCTGAGTCCGTAAATTAATTTTTCATGACTTTTTATTAAGTATGAATTGAATGAGAGCTTAAATAAAAATAATTTTTGATAACTGAGACTATCGTTGTCTTTGTTGTAATTTTTTATGTAGAAAACCAAACAACTCTCTACTCGTGGGTTAACTTGGTTAAATGCTAAGGGCATCGATACGAGGACAACATGAGGGAACGTACGCCATCGGCGGACGACACCCCTAAAAGGGCTCCGCCTGCACCGCTCAGAGGTGAGTGTGTACACCCCTTTAAACCCCTAGCTTTCCTACCCGCACTCACTGTCAATACCAAATTGCAATGTAATCATAATAATAGTTATGAGAAAGGAAAAAGATAAAGTTAAAGAAGAAGAATTTTTAGGATTTACGAGGACTAATAAAAATGCCCAGGATTTCCTTCATTCTGACGGCATTTTTTTATTCTTTATCTCTGCACCCTCAAACTTATCCCATAACATAACATCGGATGATGACTGACGAACAAGTTATGGCATTGTAAGTTATTTTTAGGCGAATTTAATGCTAATACCCAAAGATTACGCGCTCGGAAGATAAATCACACGTATATCATGCCTCCCATTCACGTTTGTGAAATATTGATAGGCTAAATTGCTCGCGTAAAATTAAATTACCCGATCTAATTACCAAGCATATAAATCTACTTGTGGACTACCAAGCCACCATGATTATCATCATTATTATTATTATTATTGTAATGTTATTATGCAGCCGAGATGTGAGTCTGCTGGCTAATTTTCGCGTTCAAAGACATATCTAATATTTTCATGTAAATTTCCTGCCTTGATTCATACATTAATACACATATAGATATGTATCTCTACATACATATATTTATATGTATATGTACATAATATTGTATACATTTGTTACGTCATATTGTGTGTTATTGAGAGCACTTGATTCAACGATCAATCATAACGGTATAGAGTACATGCATTCAAATCTATTCAAGAGAATTTATAGTGCAGTAAAAATATGATGTCTCCTAATATATATATATATATATATATATATATATATATATATTTATAATTAATATTTACTTTGACATCGATATCATATTTTTTATCCCTAATTTCGGTATCTGACTCAGAGATAATTTTCCAGTAAATATTCCTCTGCAAATTATTAAAAATTACCCTGCGCTGTAATTATTTTTACCCTTATTCATAATATTACAGAGTAGAATATATATCATTGATAAGAGAGAATATTTTCTCTATTCTAAAAAGTCTTAACAAAACTTGTAACTTTTTTGACAACTCGGATGTTCCATGATTACTCTGAATTGCAGGGTATTTTTTTTATTTAAAGAAAATTGTCTATATATGTACGTAAAGTTGGTTTAATTCCTTCCATACAAGCTTCAGTTAACTCCATGAAGTAAATTATCACCGAGCATAGTTATTGAAACAGCTGTTTATTCATTATTAACAAAAGGTTTATCCGCTTCCTTCGTTAGTTAAAATCTTTATTTTATTCTTGGTCAAGTTAAATAACGGCACGTGTCAATTCAAAATTTTTCTACTGTTATGTACAAGTCACTTGTAATTAATGTTTTAGATAACATAATATGAGCCTTTGAGAGTCACCCTTTTATTCAAATTATTATTTTATGTTTATCAATGATAATCATTAGCTTAATAACAACAATTAACGGTTTAAAACAGTATGATTTTAACTTGCGATTATAAATCACCTCGAGGTGAATGACAATGTTGATAAAGCAACTGACTTTCATAAATATCTATATGTAGTTTATCCACACGTATGCGTCTGATAACAAATCGGTTTTGACAAGTGCTCAAGTGTAACGGGTTACGGTGTAATGCATTTTGTGTTACCTCTAGATTGCTAAATAAAAAAAAAAAAACCAAAGAGAGAGAGGGAGATATCTATTACAAATATATATGTCACAGTACTTAGCAGATTTCACCCCGTCTTTGTTACTATGCAACTCTTCTTATTCTCACAGCCTATCTTACTGTCTCTCCCTCTCTTTCTCTCATTTGAGCCTCTGTTCTCTCTTGTGGTGTTCTCTCGCCATCTCTTCCTATTCCATTCGTGGATCGTGGACTCGTTCTCCGTAGGGGATACCAACTTCCTTCCCCTCTGTACCCGAGGACCCTCCGCCATCTCGTGGCGTTTGGTCGATACACGTCACACGCACGTTCACTTTCTATTTCTCTCTCTTTTTCTCTCCTCTGTCTCTCTTTATCACTTCTACACTCTACTCTTTCAACAAACTCGCAAAAGTCTCACGAGCTTTTACAAGAGACAATTCTCATTTTTTATATGTTTTTTTTCATAATAGTCATACTGTACTTTCAAGTTCTTTTTTGTACTTTATACAACAATTGTGATATTTTCAAAAAATTAATTAGCTACATTGTAAGACAGTACACTTAATTTTTTTTGCCTTACGGATAAAAGATTTAAAAAACATGTTTACTTTAATTAACTATACTTTTTATTGTTAATTATACGTTCATTATTAACGAAATGAATAAATTACCCGCTAAGATATTAAAAATTTATAAATAACATACATTTTTTCTCGATAACGTTTGAATGAAAAGTATGTTAACGTCCGCGATTCAATCATAAATATTTTATTAACTCTATTGAGTTTAAAAAATTATTTTTAAATATTTTTAAAATTTTAAAATCCGTAGCACAATTTCATAAATTTATTTTAACACATAAACTTAAAAAATTTATTTTATTTACTGCATATTTTACGAAGATAAAACGAATTCCTATATTTAAATTATTTACACCAGGTTATTATTAAAATAATAATTAGAAACTATTTTTTTTTTTTGCTGAATTAAATAACTCAAGAAATTATTTCCTCAATTGTACCGACATTTTCTCCACAGTTTAGATATATAATTCTCATTAACACTGGTTCTTAAGCATAATACACCAGTATTCACCTAAATATATAAATGGAGAGTAGAAATACCTCGGAAACTTTGAATAACACCCATTAATTTTAGCGCTTCAATTAAATAAAGTTATTTATTTTTTAAATATTTAAAATTCATTTATTAACTTCATTATTAACTTGTCCATAACAAACAGAAAAGAATATTTCCATGGAATATATCTTTTGCAAATATAATAAAAACAATAAAATAAATCCAATGGATAAAAAACGGCAAATATTTAATATTCATTTGAAATCTCGATAGGAATTTAATCTCCGACACTAATGATTGTAAAGTAAAAATCAATCGTTTGATAAATTTTATTATGTATTGCATATTTTATTACACATATATACATTTTTTCTTGTTTTTATCATGTAGTCCAGATCGGAGAATTATATTCAAATTTATTGGAAAGTGATAATAAAAAAAGTATCGAGTAAATTCGCTCGGATTTTTTGAGTATATTATGTTACAACGCTGATAGCACGAAATAGAGTTGCCGTATATATTAGATAGGAATGGAAGCTGTGGAAACCTTGAAAAAAAAAATAAGAAAAAATATCGTACAGTTTGGGTCCATCCGCCTCTTGGTCGTCATTTCGCTCCCCTTTCTTTTCCACTTCAAATCACCGAGTCAACCATTACATCCCTCGTGCAGTATATGCTTGTATGCTTCAACTCCTCTTATCCATCTCATTCTTCTAAATCCTTAGAGAGGAGTGCTTTGTTAGGTATTGTATGAGACCATTTATCAAATTCATTCCATGTTTTCTGTGTTTCTCTGTGCCACGACCATTTTTTTTTAGAAACAAATAGGTCCAGGACATTTTATTACGCTGCTCATCAGCTCTTCATATACATTAGGGTGACGATTATTTCCCTTATTTTTTATGTCTCGTCCAAAAATAACTTAATTATCATTACCACAAAGATAGACTTGGAAAATGATAAAAAATTGTTTTATTATCACCATTTTCATGTTTCAATTCCATTGAACGCTCATCAAATATTACGCAGCAGCGTAAATTTTTGAACACTAAATTGAGAAAAATCTTCCCTCTATTTGAGAAGCTTTTCAATGTTGATATTAGCTCATCAAAATTTCTCTGTGTTTTCACCTTACAGACAAGGCTAACGATTAATTTTAGAAACTGTGAATTATTTTAACGAAATTTTTTCGTCGTAAGGAAAAAAATAAAAAGTTGTCATAACAGAATTTAATTTGCATTTACAATAAAAACAGAAAACTATTAATCACAATTTTTATCGATCAACAATCATTTATTTATCAGCTAAGTGAAAGTTATGAGAAAAAACATGAAGTAATTCACAGTCAAAATAAAAATTCTTAAGATTTTTTTTTAAATCGAAAACGGCAAGTCAATAAACAAACTTTTTATTTATTTTTCAAAGGTAACTATCAATAAATGCTTGAAAAAATTTTGTCAAAAGAAAATTTCAAAGCTAAAATAAACGACTGTTTGTTTTTTCAATTCTGAGGAACCTCGAAAAATTACTTTCGCCCCACTGTGTTTGTGTCTTAATTAATTATTAGCTAAGATATTCGGTGGAATTGATAAATTTCAAAAACGAGGGAAATAATTGTCACCCTAATCCACATTCTTATTATTTGTTATTTATGATCATTATTATTGTCATTCGATTACGGCTGGCATGCATATTTTAATTGTACTCGGCTGTTGAAGAAGATTTAATTATAATTGCACTTATATCATTGACGTTAATTGAGTGGAAATTCAAAGCAGATTGATTTTCATGATTATCGTTTTTCTTCTTTTATTTTCGCTTGAATTATTTTTCAGTTCTTGTTATTATTATTGTCATTATTATGCTGAATGTCATATACGGGAGGGATTTCCACACTATTTATTTTTTTTTACGCCACGGATTACATACATGTGTGCAGTGTATTCTCAATAATTCCTATATGATAAACCATATATGGCGCGAGAGAGTACGGCGCACACCAAGCTCTACCTTCGTGGCGATCGATTCGCAACACAGGGGCGTAACCAACATGATCATATAAGAAAATTTACCTTTATGTATATCGATGAATATTTCTATTAATATTAACAATGACTATTAAACAAGCCGACTCCATAATTTACAAAAAAATTAAAAAAATTCGCAGTAAAGAAGGCGAATTTTTTTATCAACTTTCTGTAACTTTTTTTGGGAATGTTAGATTATAATATAAAAGAAAATTTTATCAGACTTTTTTAAAGAAAAATTACGGAATCACCGAGAGGAAAATATATTAAGAGTGAATAAGAAAGAATTTTATATGTAAGTTATTCTTCATTTCATGCAGCCTTTGTGTGGAAGAATTTAGTGTGAAAAGTTTTACCGCTCTTTTTTGACAGATTTTTTTTTATTGCTCTGAGCAGTAAAGACATTTTTTCTCGTATAAAAAATAATATAAATGTTATATTACCATTTTATCAAGTTTTTACTTTTATTTACATTTTCATTATTAATATATTATATTATTTTCAATCATCATTAATTATATAATTTTACTGATGGCTGTTCATTGAAATTTAATACGAAAACACATTCATCATACTTTTGAATGAAAACATGTAGGGTTGTTATATTTTTTCAAATTTATTATTTCCTACAGATTTCAAAATAATTAAAAGAAAAATGATAAACTTTTTTTGACTTGAGAATTCAAATGATATTCAAAAAATACATGATTTTCCAGTACATTAATAAACTACACAAATATTTCATGGGATCAAAGCAAAGTAGCCGGTTTAATATCTTTTTCACAAAAAATGACTATTATTTTTAATTTACAAGGCTCAGTAGCGAGTGCCAATAACATGGCAGCAATTTATAGAAGCATTTTACAAAAATAAGATAATTACATTTGTTATCAATATTAAATCTCTTGTGAAGTTGATTATAATCATTAATTTCGGCATGAGATCATGTTTTTCCATAAAACTTTCATAACTGGCTCGTGTATATTAATTTAATTTTTCGCAATATTTTTAATTATTTAATTTAACATAAACTTGAGTACTTCGCATATTAAATGCTACATTTTTCTTTTTAACTTTAGTTCAGAAATTAAGTTTAACGTAATTATGAAACATGTGATGAGTAAGCAAAGAGGAAAATGACCGAATTCGCTGGCTTTATTCAATTGAGTTAAAAGTTCTTGAAAGTTGTAAAGTACATCGATCGTAGCAACAAAAAAACTACAAACATACGTATTAAATTATAAATTTCATGAAAGCCCTGACGATTTATAGAAACTTGTTAACTTACAACTTTTCAGTCATTCATTTTTTAAATTTCGAGATTCATAAATCCAAGACAAACATTAATTTCTATGACTAGTTAATGAAATTCGTTTAAAATTTTTTATTTACAGTTTATAAGTTGATAGCTCTAGAATTTTCACTCGAGCCATTGGAAAAAATTAAACGATAATGGAATTATTTAACAAGTACGAGTTTCGGTAGATATATACCTGCGAAAACCCTTGGAATCTTTTCGGGCGTAGCTATATATTATACATTATGTTTGAGATTTACAATTTACGACAAGTTTTAAAAGTCAATAATACAAACTCCAAAGTCCACCTGCATTGGATCTTAGTACGTCATCGTGATTCTCAGAATTCTTATCGTAAATAACATATATATTTTCAAAAGTGAACAGAAACTTGTTGCGAAACTTTTACCAATAAGCTACAAAATTTTAAATCGAAATGTTGAAATAAAAACAAATATATATATATATATATATATATATATATATATATATATATATATATATATATATATATATATATATATATATATATATATATATATATATATATATATATATATAAACTCAAACCAATATGCAAAATTACATGTTTTGTATAAATTCAAATTTTACATTTTACATATATTTATCCCCACATTCTTATGTATTCATAAATCTAATAAATTTATAAATAAAAAAAATTTGAATAGCAGTAAAACTCATTATTGTTTAACTCAAACACAATAAAATGTAATAATAATTCAGCATAAATCTTCATTATTTTCATCAAAACTCTAGCAATAATTTTTCAATTCAGCTTCCATATCATTTCATATATGTATGCTATATATTATATATACCTTTGATTTAAAACATTCGCTAAAAAAAAATTTACGAGTTTTGCGCGGATTTTTTTTATCGCCCTCGGGAGTGTTACATAAAAAATTTAAAGCTCTCCATATGTGACATTAATTTTTATTATTTGTTGTACTTTTTTACGTTGAAAATTTCATTGCCTCTACTTGTTTACATTTAAAATTATAACGTCAAACATTAAAGACTCTTGAATAAAAAGATTCCAGCAGCCATCAAACACGCCGAAAAATTTCAGCATTATCATCGTATAAAAAACGCCGAAAACTGTAATTCAATATTAAGCTTTTCATGAAAACCAACAACAATAATAATCATAATAACAAAAACAAAAAAAGTAAAGTATTACATTACTAAATTGAAAATTCAAATACTGATGTTTTTGTACGGGTGTTATTGCTATTTTGCTATTTACTCCATCTCTTATCTTCTATATTCTCTACATACTAGGTATAGTACCGTGCTCTATTCTGTACATCCATATATATATATATTTTAGTATACATACATACATACATTCATGCAAATACATACATATACACATACATATATAAGCCAAATGTATAGAAGAGCCGAGGTAGCAACCCCTTTGATAGTAGTAGGGGCAGTTATCGATTCTCCCTGCGACCACTTCCCTCATCGCCGCGGTCGGGTTTACTGGACTTCCGGATAAAGGTCTAGTTGAAGAAGGATTTTTATTTTAAATGTGCGACTGCAAATGACAGAAAACCCAACTAAAAATAATAACAATAACAACAAACTCTTGAAATAATAACTCGTAAGCAAAGTAAAAAAAAGAGACTCCGTTTCAACCCCTTTGGTCTTTACTTTATTTTTATTTTAATTACAAGTTGAGAAAAGCATGTGTATGACACAGTAACTCATTTATTAACTTTTAAATAAGAATCGACGTCCGTATAATATATAACGACAACGGGCTATACTAAGAGGAGAGGGGAAGTGGATAAAGAATGAGAACAAGAGAAACCACGAGATAATGAGGTTACCAGTTTACTCACTTGTTATCGATCCAGCTGTCTCGTATTTAATTTACAACAAAATTCACTTTTTAACCCATGAATACTTTATTTATGAATAACTAAACCCACTCATTGAAAAATACCGTTTGGTAATTATGTAATTTAGCAATTAAACCGTAAGATAATGCAATTAGATTTATTTTTATTGGATATATTCATTAATGGACTAGATGCGGATATTGTTTGTTTTGTTTGTTTGTAATAATAACACTATTTATTTTTTTGCGTTACAGAGGCTTCACCAGCGGACGTCGCGGATGGAAGAGGAACGCGCGTCGAGGCGAGCCCGATCGGTCGTTTTTCGTTGCCGACGGCGAGCAAGATAATGGTCGCCTCGACGCACAATCACAGTGAACTAACTCTGAATCAACAGCAACAACAATTTCACTATCAAGATAAACATCTCAGTTATTACACAAACAACAACAACAATAATAATAATAATATTAATAACTACAGTAATTATCATCAAAGCCCCGTGTGCCGAAGTAGTCAATCGGCTCAAGATAAACGCAGTCGATTGTCAAACGTAATAAACAATTTAAAGCGCAAAGTACCGGAATCTGTTGTAAGCCGTGATTGCGTTAAAACGATTGACAACGAAGACCGAAACAGCGTCGAGAGAAATCTCGAGACACTGGAAAAATACGTTATGACTGTACTAAATGGAGTAATAAAAGACGCGGAAACGGAGGGCCGCGTTGGCAGTGGAGGCATCAATGGAGTGATTGAAACCGAGGACTCGAGCAGATTGAAAGCACCTGCTGACTCCAAGGAGCAGGTTAGAATAATTGCTGATGAAAGTGATGAAATAAATTCTGTTGGTCATGAGCCCAGCGCTGTCGAACCGGCAGTGCCCGATGGAAATAAAATAGCAGATAAAAATGATATATCTGGTAGGAAGGAGGAAGAAGAAAATAAAATAGAAGATGTAGGTACTAGTTATTGCGAGTTTAAGACGAATAAACTGCCCGAGGGTAGTAGAGACACTGAAGTATCTGTTAAAACCAAAGATTCAAATGTATCGTCGTCTTCTTCTTCGTCTTCGTCCTCGTTAAATGTTACTGCAGCTGCTATAGAGACACTTGATGTTATTGAGTCCAGCTCAGATAACCCAGACGCTGATACCGCAATACTGAAAGCAGTAACATCGAAAGATAATGCTGATCCAGCGGATCCAAGTGAGCATCAAACAGGTGTTAAATTTTTTAGCAATAAATGTAACTTTGTATCGAGTGAGGATATTAGGACTATATGCCGTGATTTGTTGAATGATTTATTAAATGATATCGTCCAGTGTGAACATTCAGTTGATAATCATCCACCACAGTCGGTAGGATCGCTAGGTTTCCATTGCAGTTTGCCACTAGATAAAGTTGCGCCTGTTCTTAAATTCTGCGAGCCTGATGGATATCCAGCATCGTTACAAATATCTCCAAAGTCTTCTATACCATCTTGTATTCTTACTCCCAGCCCTACTCCCACTCCTACTCCTACTCCTACTCCTTCTTCTTCAGCTTCCCCAAGTTCAACTTCGTCACCTGCGCCATCAACTTCTCCTAAGTCAACATCACCAACAGTAAGACATTTATGTCTCTACTGTGACCGTAAGTTTCTATCGATTTCACTGCGCCAGAGACACACCGAGCGCGTCCATCAGCTTAAAGGTGTTGGAAGACGCAGCGAGCGAAATTCACGTAAGAGCAGTCAAAACTGTCAATACTGTACCGATAAGTCTAGCAGTTGTGGTCCTGGTGACAACTTAGAGGGACTGTTTCAGCATATGATTACATGTCACTCAGATAAATATCATGCTTGCATTCCATGCAGTACCAGGTACTCAACAAAGGAAGCACTAAATGTACACACCAGAGATTTTCACAGTAATAGCAGTGGTACCGTAAATGTCGAAAGAACAACCTCTTCCTCAGAATTATTAGACAGATCAAAAGACATTGCCACTGTTAAAGAGTCACTCTGCACTCGAGATTTGCCAGAGCAGCAGACTCACCAGTCATACGATGACAAAAGACGTATTGAAATATCTTCTACAACTGCCACCACCACCATCACCAATACTACTACTACAACAACCATTACAACCACTACCACTGCTGCAACTTCAACAAAGTTAAATATATTTCCACGTCTGCTGGCTAATAAAGAC
Source organism: Microplitis demolitor (assembly GCF_026212275.2). Lineage (NCBI taxonomy): Eukaryota > Metazoa > Arthropoda > Insecta > Hymenoptera > Braconidae > Microplitis > Microplitis demolitor. The sequence continues at coordinate 18,675,415 of NC_068545.1, read as the reverse complement.
TTGAGTAATCCAGCGAGTCCCGAGTTCGACAGCTCTTTTTACAGCAGTGTAAGTTGTAATATTCGTGAAAATCTTCTTCATCATATTGATGGTAAATTACTGAGTAATTCTTCAATTAATGAGACTAAGCAATTGCCTCCTCAACTGCCTCAGCCTCCACCAAATTCTCAGTCTCATTCTCAATCTCAATCTCAGACTCAATCCCAGTCCCAACAGCATTACCAAACGTTCCATGAACCCGTCAGTCAGATCCAGTTTCCCATAGACATTTCTCTGACTGCAGCCACGCCTGTAGACAGCAAAGAATATTCACCGAGCGACAAGTGTGAAAATTCCATCAGCAAGTATGCACAGAAACCCGGTAAAACAAGTCGCTCACACCCACGCAGAGTTTCGTTTGAAAAGTACAACTTCCCGAGGAAGTATGACGGCAAAGAGCAGTGGACTTGTTCGATAAAAGACCTCAGTAAGTTTGACATCTATACCCAACTAACGTTACGTAAAAAGCAGCAGGTAATCAAGGAAAAAATTACACAAAACAGACTGTCTATTCAACAATCTAGTTCGTTTTCTATGAGCATTACCACTGCGAATGCCATCGATCCCAGCCAGACTGATTTAAAGGAGGATCCGATGATTGAGTCCAGTGATGCGGATGCCACGACACGGTTGACAGAAGATAAAACTGTATCTAGTGCTGTTAGTATTGATGATATCGATACGATCATTACTGATGCAGATACAGTTAGCAAGGAATCTGATAAAAATTATCATTCGATTCTACATTCAAATAATTTAAATTCTGTTAGTACTGAAACGAATACGGGTAAGAATGCGGATAATAAAAAATCAAGTACTACTGAATTTACTCATGAGTTTAGTAATTTTATGAAGTTGAAGCGGTGGGATGAGTGTTCAGCAGAAGCGGTCAAGACCGATGAAATAGTATATGCAGAGCTTACGGGCGAATGGTCAAGACCACGAGTTTATATATGCGGCGCTTGCTCTTCGAGATACTTGACTTTAAAAGAGATTGAAGATCACAAACTACTTGCCCATCCCCATGTCTGGTGCTCTCATTTTGAGTTTACTGGCGATCAACGTGAGCTTTACAAGCATTTATTTTTACCTGGGCACAGTTCATCTTCTGCTGTTGCGACTCCGACGACTGCGACCTCAGCAAAAGCCAAAAATCTCGCAGTCGATGACAGAGTTTGCACAAAGTGCTCTAAACTCTGCTCCACACTGTCGGAGCTTCACAGACACATGCTGGAGTGCGGCGGCGATCAGGCCTGGTTACTGGGTCTCTTTGGCAAAGGGAAGAAAAAATGCAAGTGGCGGCCTTTCGGCAGCCGGAGCAGGAGGCGCCGACAACGAGGGATGAAGAGAAACATACAGAATTCACAGACGACGAGGGTCAATCAGCCGAGGGAGAAACAACCCAGTGGTCCTAGAGTGCGGCCGAGTGATCGTAAGCTATTTATTATTTATTCATTACACTTTTTTTTTAACTAACTTATTATTATTTATTTATGGCGAACGTTTTATTAACAATTACTTGGGTATTTAAATGTCACTTATCCTTTTAATCTTTTTTTTTTATGACGAAAAAAAAATTGTGAAAAATTAAAGTACTTTTTTATTTTATAATTTGTGAAAAATAGTACGGTGTATTAAAATCACAAGTTGATATCATATTTCTTGCTGTGAAACTCGACAACTTTTAAAAGTACCTCGAGCACTTTAATAAAAAAAAAAAAAATTTTACATTAAAATAAAATTAGTAATTTCTCTCTGCCAAATTCTTAACTTATACAGAAATATTTTCTATTTAAAAAATAATTGTACAAGATTACGACAAAGATAAGTTTAATTAATTTTATAAAAAAAAATATATATATATATTTATGAATAATAGACTGGGGAATTTTTATAGAATTATATTAATTTATTTATTATAAAAATAATTTTTTTAGTTTTTCAACAAAAAAACCATCAACTAAAAGAAACTTTTCGATAAATTTTGTAATCAGAGATCAGATACTAAGATTTATCTTTCTTCTTCAATTTGGCGGCTCAGTGAGCTCCGTGGGATGATTTTTCATCGGGTTATCAGCTATCCCTAAAAAACCCATACTTTTTACTTTGATAACCGATAACTCACCATCGGTCGCTCCTACAAAAGTTAAAAAACCCTTTTTAATCCTAAAACGATGTCTCTAAGCCAGTAGTTTTGTCACAAATAATTTTCCAGTATCTAAATTTCTGAAAAAATCTGCATTTTTTTCATTGTTATTTTTCCACCAATTTTCAAGCTTTAAATTGTGCGAATGGTTCATATTGACACGCGGTATGCAGAGCGATCAATCTAAAAAAAATTTGACAGCTGTCATGTATCGGGTCTTTTACATTAATAAATTTTTCACAGTTCAACACATAAAAATCCAGTGTATTAAATTTAACAGCACACTTACAACCAACATTTACATAACATTAAAATAGTTTAAATAAAATATGAAGACACAAATTTATTTTTTTAGATGAAAGTATCCAGAAAATGTTAGCAAATTTACCACCCAAGAGATCAACACGTCGAGACGTACAGGAAACAGCACAAAGCAGACCACGAAAAGTAAGATTAAACAATCACGTACCCTCTGTTTGCATTTACCGATTAATTAAAATTCACTATTCTATTGGATAAAAAAAAATAAAGAAGTTAAAATTGATAGGATAACAGCCTTGCGCAACGCGCGAGTAAATATAAGTCGAGTATTGATCAGAACAGCCCCGTTTAAACGTGCTTACGTACATATGTAGACATATCCTGACTTGAATGTTTAGTAGGGCAAATAATCCTACACCTTTTTTTTTTTCTATTTGAAATTGTCACCTTTAAAGGTTCCATTGTCACTCGCTCACTCAATTCCATGAATTCTATTCTAATTGTATTGTTATCCCGCCATTCTTATCCCTAGTCTTCTCCAGATTATTCATTTTAAATTCATTTAATTATAGGTCCAGACAAGATCAAAACTCTCGGCGGACACTTTGAACACGCGTCTATCCAGCAAAACGGTCTTGCGAAATAAGCTACTGAAGAATGCTAAATTATTTCAACGCAAGCGGTGTCGCGGTGATAATATAACTGCCGCAATAGAGAGTGTTATTAGTAATTACAAGTCTACAGATGCTGTAACCAATAACCTTGATAATAATAATGATAATAATAATAAACAACAGTATGATAATGACGGCGAGAGTAGCAACGGTAGAGGCAGCTGCATTAACGGATCTAAAGAATTAAAGGAGACGGAAAAGTTTGAAAGTTCACCCGAGTCTCAACGTCGTACATCCGCGGCCGTTCAAGTCAACAAGAATGCGAAATTAAATAATCGATCTGGAGAATTTGTTGGACGAGTTAGGGTTGTTAGTAAAAAGAAAAATGTTAAAATTAATTTTAAACGTACAAATGCAGCTTTTAAATCAACTGTCGCTTCCTCAAATATTACAAAACAACAACAAGTACAGACGGCTAATCAAACAAACAAGATTAAAGGTACATTAAAGAGATCAACTATTAAAACTACTACTGCTTCTGCCAACAGTTTATTGACACAAAAAAATGATACTATTAAATTACGTAAAAGAAACACGGGAAATCCAAGTTTATCGCACGCATCGATTAAAGCTAAATCGCAATTACGTAGTCAGGATGGTAAATTTGCACGTGATCCTCAACAAAGTACATCGTTACGTCGGGGATCCTCGAGTGTTTCAGTGACTTCTGAAACTAGTAATAGCCCTCGGATCCAACACAGTGATTCTAGTTCATCACTTGTTACGCGATCACGTGTTAAAACAATTGTAGGTAACAGTAATGAGAAGAAAAATTCTTCTATAAATGGGGAATTGGTAAAAAGAGTCACCAGAGTGTCTTCCGATGATAAAATGCCCATCTTGGAGGCTGACGGTCTGACGACTGTCAAGGCGACGGAAGCCGCCGAAAAATTGTCCGATCTTCCTATTTTGTCACCAATCACTTCAACTTCTCGTAACTCCCGAGCTAAAACATTCAATTCAATGTCCAAAAATAATAATGTGGTGCGTAATAAAAGTAAAATTAATAATAATAATAATAATAATAATAATAATAATAATAATAATAATAATAATAATAATAATAATAATAATAATAATAATTCCGTTAAATCAACGGGTGCAAGAGGAAGACAAAAACAAATAGGCGCTAAAAAAATAAATAAAAATGTTGATAGTTGTCCAGGTAGTAATAATAATAATAATATTATTAATAATAATAATAATAGCAGTAATAGTAATAGTAATAATCATGAAAGCAGTAGTGAGAAAGTAGAATTAACAGTAGAAGAAAAAGACGAAGTGAGTTTGAAACAAGGCCGGGATCGTAGAGTAAGAAAAGGGAAGTCTCTTTCACCAAGAGTTTCCTCAGCTACTACTGATGACAAAGATGATTCACTTGTAAAGAGACAGGATAGTTCTTTGGAAGACACCAAGTTTGCTGACGACAACTCGTCTACTAGCGGTGACATGAAGAAGAACTCCAAGGCCTTGCTCGTTGGTTCCGATAAAAAAAGCGAAATAAACAAAGTCGAGTCACGTAAAGCACGACAGGAACGTCGAGCGGGATCATTAGAAGAGCTTTCTAATTTGCAGCAAGTGCCGCTTGAAGTTAAAAAACTACTGGGTCCAACGGACGACCTTTTCAGTCAGATAGGTATCACTCCGCCTGTTAAAGTTTTCAGCGGTCGTGGTCGCGGTCGCGGTCGCCGTCGTCGTGGCCTCAATCGTTTTAATGTAACTCGGGTTAATAACAAAATAATTACCCGGCAGAATAAAATCAGTGAGATTAATAAACAAGAGTCCGCTGAATTATCTAATAAAGCGGGTGATAAAATTGATAAGAGTGTTGGTAGAAAAGTTACGCGAAGTGAAATGAAGAGTAGCAGCGAAGTGATTGATAAGATAAAAGAAATAATTCATTTACCGGAAAAAATATCTGCAGCTGATGTTGATAATAAATCAGCAGAAGTGATTACAAGTAATGACGATAACTCATTGAAAGTAGGATCGGTAATCGGAAGAAGCTTACGACGTAGAAAATCGTCAATTGACGTCGACGCTAGTTCAATTAAAGCATTAGAGTCTACCGCAACGGCTTTACCGACGACAATGGTACCAGTGAAGAGCGTTAATAATTGCGACAAGGAGACAGACAATGAGGGTGAAGGAGCAGTACTGGAACAACGAGAACAGGAAAAAAATAAAGACGCCAAGGAGGAGGCTGATGCTGCTGCTGCCAGTGCCAGCGCTGCTGATGATAGCAAGAACGACGACGACTACGACGAGGACTACGAAGACAATGAGAGTGAAGAAAAGAAGAAACTTGTGACAGCTGATTTAGTGAGTTTAAGTTTCGAGCATCTTCAGCAGGAGTCGAGTAACTCTAACATTGACAGCGGGAAAGAAAATTCCTCGGAGACGCCAGTCAACATATCAAAGCCCAAAGTATCGCGGCCTAAAAAGTCACGGGGTTCAAAACGTGATCGCGTTGTCAAGCGAACGTTAAATAACGTAATTGGAATTCTCACTGAAGGCGTTAATATTCCAGTTGAAGTTCAGCAGAGTGTTGTACTTACTGTGCAAACCTCCATTGACAATAATATTAGTCTGAATACTGGCATTAATAATAACAACCATACCAACACCAACACTAACACTAATTCTAATTCAAATTCTAACAGTAGTAATAACAATCATAATAATAGCAGTAACAGTGCGCCGGCTGCTCAAAATAATCGAACGGAATTAGGTGATAATAATAATACTACCGCTGATAATGCCAACGCAGTAGTAGTGTCTAATAGCGCAGCTAATGAAAATATTGTTGACGATGCCCGTAATATGATTGAGTGTGTTGCTAATGACGGTAAAGATGAAACAGCGAGTCAAGAAATCCAGCGCGATGTTAATAGTTCTGATGATAATTCCGAACCGCGGGTCGCTAATACACAAGTCGAGTTGAGCCGAGCTGATAATGCGATTTGCAAATCGAGTACTGCATCCCCAGCATTAACAGCAGCTCCAGTATCGACATCAGTTCCGACACCAGCAACTGCCAACACTGAACCGACTAATGACATTATTTTGGATCTCTCAAGACGTAAACCCAGAGGCAAAGGTTCGTTTTTAGAAAAAATAGTATCGAAAATAGCCAAGCAAAAAGACGCGTTGCTGGAGGGCGAAGTTGGTTCATTGCTTGATCATGCGGCTGATGAGCTCAGCATTATTTTAGACGAAGTTGGCCCGACTTTTGAACCGACAACCACAAGTACAACAACAAATACTGACACAAGTACCGTGGTTGTTAAATTAGCGGGTAAAAAAGATGAAGCTGAAGGATGTGGAGGCGGAATATCTGAGAGCAGAGATGATAAAAGTTTAATTGATACGGAAAATGGTAATAAAGAAGTTGAGTTTATGGAAAGGGAGCTAGAGAACAAGAATAAGGAACAAGAGATCCCGTTAGTGCTAGAGCAAGAGCTAGAGAAAACCAAGACAGAGGATACTTTAATTATTCGCGAAAGTTTACCTACTCAGGAATCATTAAATACTAATCTTTTAGAATCAGTTACAAGTAATGATACACAGTGTAATGATACTTTTAAGTCAAATGATAAAGTGATAATTGGTAATTCCGAGGTAAATAAAAAAAAGCGGTCGTTAGAAATTGTCGAGACTAAAAACAAACGCAAGTCTGTTGAAGAAGATGAATTAGAGTGCAATCGTATCGAGGAGGATTTGTGCTTAGCTGATATTATGAAGTTGATAAATAATGCTAAGCGCGAATCATCCTCGGAGGTTGCTAACGAATTAAATGAAGAAATACGCCCGGGTAAGAGAAAAAATATCGACTCGAAAATAAAGGGTGACGATAATGACTACAAAGAGGGTAAAGTTCTGAGTACGGGTGATAAAAGTGATGCAAAAACTGATGTTCTCTATGCAAATAAAAAGACTAAGCTCTGTGATGAAGACAAAGATGACAAAATATTGGGCGAGTTTGAGAATATTAAAGCGGGTTGTGATATAAATAATTTACAAGCTCAGAAGATAAAAAAGCCCGATGATAAAATAATTATTGACAGCGTTAAAGTTTTGAGTGATTTAGCGGGAAAGCCAAGCCCTAAACGTAAAACTAAATCCAAAGAATTTATTACGAGTGATAAATTTAATTTTAATGAACAAGTTGCGTCCAAAGATTCGGTTTCAAATTTAAATACCGCGTCGATTACTGAAATAACTTCAATTCCCATTTCAACTTCAAGTTCTTCTAGTAATATTAATAACTCTGATAATGTGGAAAGTTCAAACGATATTTCATTAAGCATTGATCAAACTATTTTATATGTTAGCAAAGCGGAAGAGTTTAAAATAGATGAGAAGCCAATAAAATCAAAAAAGCGACGCGGGAAAAAAAGGTCATTGGCAAAGGAACATTTGCAGTTGCCGGAAGATAAATCAATTGGAGATATTAATAACACGGTTACGGAGCTGACGAAAGAGACGGAACCAGTGGATGAGTCATTAAAAATTCCTGACGATCAGATTCGGGTTCAGGTTCAGGTTCAGCAAACAAAGACCCGGGGCTCAAAAAAGAAACCACTCAATGACCATTCAGCGGAAGATAAAATAGTTGCTGCGAATCTGCGTAAAAAATCAAAAGAACGACGAGATGTTTCATCTGGGGCTGATAGTAATCAGAATGACAGCAAAGAAAAATTAACTTCTGAACCGCGACCTCGCGGCCGTAGGCCCAAGCGTAAACCCAGTGACGCTGATGTTACTTTTCAAATTCCTACACCCAAAGATACTAAGCAGTCTAATGACGCTGATAATATAAATGACACGTTAATTGAACGACGTAAGACTTTGAAAAGGAAAGCTAAAGAGAATGTGTTTTTAATTGAAGATTTACTCGATTTTGGTGATGACTTAGACAGCGACTCGGAGTCCGTTGTTTCTGCTGCTATCAAAATTTCTCAGACTAATGACCATACTTCTGTGGAAGTGAGTAAAGAATCCGATAAAGTGGAAACTAGTGTGGAAAATAAGTCGACGGATAATATTGAACAAGTTAAAGTTGATAAAAAAATAGTGTCTGGGACTGACGAAGCTCTTGAGCTTCAACCACCGGCTGCAGAGGTCGTCGTAGAAGGACCAGTAGCAGTAGCAGAAGCAGAAGCAAAAGTAGGAGCAGTAGCAGCGGATGAATCGGGAAAAGAGAACCCAGACAATCAAATCGAAGATAGTTCGAGTTTGAAAAAACGTGCGTCGGGTAATTTTGCTGTCGTCCATACTAAATCTGGGGAAATTCTTATCGTTGAGAAGAAGAAAAAATTCACAAAAGAAGCTGCTAAATTTTTCTGCCAAATTTGCACGACTAGTTTCACGCGGAAGAGTTCCCTGAAGAAACATAGTTTGTCCCAATCGCATCTGATACAACTGAGCAAAATTGTCGAGATTGAAGAGGAGAATGCTATTAATCAGCAGCAGAATCAACAGCAGCAAGAGGAATCAATGTCCCATGATGACGCCACTGTGTCGTCTATCGATCGCTGCGAAACAGTTGCCGGAAATTCAGAAGCTGACGCTTCACGGGCTTTGACTTCGGCTTCAATTACGCAGGAGAAAGATAAAGACGATACTGAAAAAATTGATGGCTCTGCTGATGACAGAAATAAAAAAGATGATGAGTTTAAAGAAATTCTGCCTGAGGAACCTCTGAATGAAGTGGCTAAAAAAGATTTGCCGCAGAGTAATACCGAAGAAACTAGTATTAAAGCTAGTAGTTTAAATCCTCCGCTGCAAACATCGGATCTTGAAGACGAGCTACTTGATGAAGAAATTTCTAAAATAACTGAAAACATGACTCACGATGAGTACGTATTAACAGATCAAATAAGTCCGCTACCCGATGGCACTTCAACGCCATTGAAACAAACCGCAGACTCACTTTCGGAAGTCCAGCGTAAAATAAATCTCGCTGACGAGCATTTGGATTTAGACTCACCGCCTTTAGCTGATAAAGTAATAACTCAAGTACACTCGAATAAAGATAATGATGTAAATGCCTCATTTAATAGCGCGATTAATAATTTAGTAGATAAACGAGAGCATAAACAGGTAATTAATAATAAATATGATGATAATGTTCCAACTAATTTGCTGCCTTCCCAAAATAATACTGATCAATTAGTGATGCTTGATAAAATCAATTTGTTGTCATCAACGGTGTTGACGTCATCGCAGTTGCTGACAAGTGATTCGAAACTGAGCTTAGACTTTTCAAATATCACTGAAAAATTAAAGAGCAATGAATTTATAAAGAATAATAAAAATTCAAGTTTAATTGAATTTGATAGCGACGAAGATTCAAGGAAAAGTGTATCACGTGACATACAAAAATTATTGAGCGCCGAGCAATCAAATTTAGGTGGAGAGTACGAGGACAATGAAGGTGATAAAAATTTATCTTGCGATATCGAAAATAAGAGCGAGGACGTGACTAAAAAAAATAAGAAAGAAAAAGAAAAAGAAAAGGAGAAGGAGAAGGAGAAGGAAAAGGGTTTAATTGTCGGAATGAATAAAAATTTTGTTGATGATAATGTTAAAGACAACAGCTTTGATTTGAATATTAAAGTGTCCAAGTCACGAGTCAAGAAGAGTCGGGGAAATAAAAATAAAAAGTTTACAGAGGGCAGTAATAACAGCAGCAGTGATAGCGAGTATGATAACGATAAAAAAGATACCGCGGGGCAAAATAAAAGTAAAATTGTAAAGAGTGTGTTTGGACGGGCGTTGACTGCCGGGGAAAAGGCTGATAAAGTTAAAGAAGTACTCGATGACTGGGTGTCAAAATCAGACAGCGATTCGCATGACGACAGGACAAATAATTGGCGCAATTGGAATAATGAAAAGAAAAATAATAAAGTGGACAAGTCTGAAAAAACAAAAAATGCGACGCAGAATAAGAAAATCGATCAATCAGTTGCTGGATCATTGGAGGGAAAGTCGTCGTCGTTAATGTCTGAGCAGAATGAATTTACGAATTCACGATGTCGACAAAGTAAAAAACGGGCGGAAGAAAGAATCTCACGAGCATTCGAAGAAGAATCAATACCTTACGAACTGGCGTATGAAATCAGTAAGCAATCAAATTTAATTAAAAATTCAAAAGATAAAGAAAAAGATGAAAATGTTTATGATTTTATTGAAGAATCAATAAAGTCGTGTGATAAATTAAATAATAAGAGTAAAGATGAGTTTATAAATAAAATATTAGCAAATAATGATAAAGTTGATGATAAAAATGATGAGGAATTAATGTCGATTAACAACGAGGATAATTGTTTAAAGGATTTAAATGACAAAATAAATAAAACTGATGAATTTTTATTTAATGACACAAATTCATTGGAATCAATTCATACGCGTGTACCCAGTTGCCCGCGCGAGCGTTCTTCGACGCCAGACATGGTTTCACTTACGACACGTGACTCGGAAAATGATATCGAAGCTCCCACTGATATTGACAATGATAATGATAACAATTATGACAACGACAATGACAATAATGATGATGAGAACGAAGAAGAAGAAGATATTGTCTGCGGTCGTTTATCGCCTTCTTATGCGAGTAATTTACCTGACAGCTCGCGAGACAGTGCAACTACAATCAGCAAAGATAATAATGAAGACGATGACAATGACAATGACAATGACAATGAGGATGATGAAAGTATAAAAATAACTAGGCGATGTTCGAGCGAATTTTCAGGGGAAAAAATAATAATACGCTCGTCGAATGAGGAGAGCAGATCGGGTGTGGTCACTATTGCCCCGACGGACGCTATTGAAGACAACGCGTTGGATGTTCCGCCTCAGGAGACTCAAGAGCTCACTAAAAAATCATCACGAGAGGGAAAAGTTTTGAATTTTGATGAGGAATTATTTGTTGAGTGCTGCTCTAGATTGAAAGCTACCACTGAAAATGAATTGAGAGGAGCGAAAAAAATTAAATTGGATCATACGGATAATTACAGCAAAGATGAGCATCAGGATAACAGAAATCGTGCGCACTGGAAGGATGTCGAGAGCCAAAATAGTCTGGGAAGTCTTCTTGAGTCTGTTAATCAGGTTCGTACTTTTATTTATCTAGTTTACTATGTAGATAATAAACAATCATCCTTGCACGTTAACTCTAGACATTTATGTATATACAAATAAATAAACATCTATAATTGTTTCGCAATTGCTGCGTCAAATACAACCATAATATTAATAAACATAACTATGGGACATGTGCATGGGTATTGCGCTTTAATTATTTGGTATCATGTAGAGTCGTTATTTATTTTATTAACATCTATATTTTATATATTTATTTTATTTTTATTTACATTGAATTTTGTTACCAATGTCAATTGATGTTTTGACACCCTCGTATTAATTTAAAAAATATATAAATAAAAATAAAATAGTGATTATATTACTGTGAAAATTTTTCCAGGAACAATGACCAGCTTTAATACTGACATATCCCTCAGTATGCATGCAAAAGGTAGTTAATTTCCATTAAAAAATAGAAACAAGTTTTTGTTATTCAAGTGTACGCATGTTAATTTTTTATTATTTTTTTTTTAACTTTCAATTTTTTTTTAAGTTCTAGATTTTTTTTTGTAGTGAAAGAAAATTACTAATGCATGCTACTGAACGATTATTAATTTTTCATTAATTAATTCAACCCACACGCTTCATTGGTTCGCTCTTACAAGATTCTAGTCTGCATCCAACAATTTGAATTATGAATTTTTGTTATTTTAAATTTTGCTTATTGAAAATTAAATTTAAAAACAAACGCTTTCTCATAAACTAGAATCTCCTTTTAAAAGACTCTGCTATTTTTAAAAAAAAGTTGTCACCACTTAGAACTAAATCATCACAACAATTATTGTTTAATTACTTAGTCTATTGATTAAATTATTAATTAAAATTTTTTTTGACAGTTACTCGGCGAAGAAATGTACAACCGCGAGAATGACTATCAGAAACGTAATAGAAGTTTGCGAAGCAGCGAGAGACTTAGTCCAGTTTCCGAAGTTCAGACAGACTTTGTACGACCGGAAAATCTTAGTTATGAAGACAGCTTGGACGTCGCTTTCGAGCACAACAACAAACTGAGGGACAAAATACAGCAGCGTATGCGGGAAAGTGAAAATTTAATTGCCACCACATTTGCTCACAAGAACGATACGAATATCAATGCTAATACTCATCCCAATATCAATACCAATACTAATTATAATTACAACAATAACGATGATCGTCGTCATCACCATCATCACCACCATCACCGCAATCATCACCACCGGCATAGTCATCGCAAAGACAAAAGTTACGAGAATTCTAATAATTCCGAGGCGTTTATTGCCGTCGATGATGGTGATGGTTATGACAGAGATAAAGAGACTAAATCTGTTACTGGGGAATCGATGGCTATTAAAAATAAAATAGAATCCAATTTTGATGGTTTATTGGATAAAGCATTGTCCAATATACTTCATAATAACGGCAAGCATGATCACAAGTAAGTTCATTATTTAAAAACTCCTCTATCTTTTAAATTATTCATAAATACTCTATACTTTTCTTTAAAACTAATTAAGAGGATGTGATTTCTTTTTTTTTTTTTTAATTAAAGAAAAGTATGAAGAATGATGTAAAGTTATGAGATTTTTTTTTATTCTTGTTGAGGAAAAAAAAACTTTTTAAATAATAAAATTTAAATGAAAATTGATTTAAAAGGTAGCGGGTCTTTATATATAAATATATATGTTAGACAATATAAAAATAATAATTATTTAAATATAAATTTCCAGTGGCTCAACTCCGATGAATGTATTGGCAGAATTAGCGTGCGCGCAAGTACCAACGTCAACAATATCAGAAGCTAAAATAAACCGAGAAAAATTATCAAAGATAAAAAGTTTTTCACCCTCTAATGATAACGATTGGACAAGTTTACAAAGTAATGATAAAGCTGATAAAGATCAACCAAAGAAACCTCTGAGGAATCCAATTAAAGAACTTTTTGAACGTAAAAATGAACTCAACGACAGAAAACACCACCATCATCATCATCACCATCACTATCACCAGCAGCAGCAGCAAGAAAAATTTATCTCACTGAATTTTCAGAGCGATTCATTTGGATTAAAGCAGCACAATAAAAATAAAAAAATAAAACGTCAAGATGATGAGTACCATCCATTGATACGCAAAAGTCCCTTTGGCTTCGGTATGCAGGAGCGCAAGAAACGACGTGGTGATAAAAAGCGAAACGATGTACAGAACAAAGTCAAAGACGTTTACGAGTTCGACGACGAGGATAGTCAAGCGGAATCGGGATTCAATTCAACGCTCTCGCTCTACAGAAGCAGGAGTGAAAAAGCTTACGAAGTTAATTGCATTAAAACAAAAGAAATTAATGTAGGAGATTTGGTGTCTAAGACCATTACTAAATCACTGGACGGAGATAAACCCGCGGACTCGATGGACAAAAGACTTGAGAGTATGATCGAGCGTAAATTTAAAGAAATGGAATCGTCGATACCCAAAACAAAGGGGGCGTTGAAGTCTTTTAATCTTGAAGAAAAGCAGCAGCAGCAGCAGCAATCAATCACCGGACCCATGGACAGTTTTGTAGAACGTAAAAGATCAAAACGTACGGGTGAGTTAACCGCAAAACACAAGTCCAAAAAACGAAGTAAAAATTCAAAGAAACGGTCGCGCAATGCCTGGTATGAGGATGACAGCTCTGATGAATTTGTGACCGCGATAAAGGCCGATGGCATTGGAGTTGGCATATCTAAGAGCCAGAGAACGTGCTCTAAAGGCAAGCAGAATTTGTTCGCCGAACTATCAAGCTCTTCTGACAGCGAGTACGAGGATAAAGATGAGCTTAAAAATTTGTTCCGAGATGGAAGACCGTTTGATGGACCGATCGGGGAAACGCCGGACGGGAAGATCTGTCCGAAAGCCGATGGAGAGTTTAATAAGTCTAATGAAGAAGCGGACATTGATTGGATCAACGGCGCTCACTCGCGGGAGGAAAGCAGACACGAGTTCGATAATAAAAAGAATGTTTCCGAGTCTGATATGTCTGATCGACCGTTGATTATCGACGAGCGCAAGGAGAGTGAGCATGATGACGTTAGTGTCAATGGTAATGATAATTATATTTATCAGGCCAACAATGATAACGATAATGACAATGATAATGCTGAGGATGATGACGAAACAGACAATCGTTCAGAACCAGCCTTCGAGTTAGATGATTTGTACCGCGAAGACAGCTCCGTTATTGCTTCAGACTCCGAGGACAGCGGCAACGATGATGATAAAAATGCCGAGATCGAAAAAGATAATTATGATGATGATCATAATAAAGAAAAGGATGAATTTATTCCATTAGATAAAGCCTTGGATTTATTAGACAACACTGATACTGATAATGATGAATCGATTCCATTAGAAAAAGCTCTGGCTTTATTAGACAGCACTGATAATGTTGAAAAAATATTTGATGGATCTGCTGTCGGATCTAGATCTAGATCTAAGTCCAAATCGAAATCGAAATCTAGATCAGCGTCACCTCAAGAAAAAATAAATTACGAAGAAGTAGAAAGTAAATTGTCGATTGCTAATGATGATTGCGATGACGATAATGATGATTTGGCGGACGACTTACCAGAAAAACTAACGACTAATGAAAAGCCAGAGGAAAAACCATCGGACAATCTACCGCTCCATGTTTTTCTGAGCAGGAAAGTTCAAGAATCAAAGAAGCGCAAAGAAGAGCAATTGAAAAAATTAAAAAAACAAGAAGAAGAGGAAGAAGAGCGTGCGGCTCTGACGATCAATATGGAATTCCAATCGACGCGTCGACAAAGAAAGTGTGCTATTGGTAAACAAGGTTTGTTGGCTGAAATAAGCAGCTCCGACGAGGAATACTATTTCAAAGAGACAGGGAAGCGCGGGGCCAATGATAAAATAGATAACGGGTGCGACAAGTCACGGCGACAGAAGCGCGAGTCCAAGGAGAAAAAGAAGGAGCGGTACATTGAGAAGAAGCATGAGCAGATGATTGCTAAAGAGCAGAAAGCCATTGAAGAGGAAATTTTACGTGAGCTCGAATTAAAGCGAGACGCCAACAATAAGGAGCTCGATGTTGCTATCGATATTGATGCTGATGTTGACGCTAATACTGTTGCCGTTGCTGCTCCTGTTGTTAATAAGGACACCGGGGGGAAAAAAAATTTATCTAAGGACGTTATCAGTGAGGGCAATAGCGCCAAGAAGAAGCATCGAGTGAGCAAGAAGATTTCTGGTGATTTTAAATGTAATAAAGACAAAGATAAATTTAGTAGTGATACAGAAAATAAATGTGAGAAAAGTACTGAGGTTAAGAAAAATAAAAATAATATTGGCGCTGGTAAAAAGGAATCACAGTCGCGAAATTCTTCAAACACAAATTCTAATTCTAATAATAGTAATGGTAATAGCATTAGCAATAGTAATAGTAATAATACTAATAGTAGTGGTAAGAAATCTGCTGTCAGGACAAATAGAAAATCAACCAATAAGAGAAATAACAAAAGCACCCATGAAAATCCCCGTACCAACGGCAGTGGGACCGACGACGAAGAGCTCAGGACCACTAAGTCCTGGAACAAAGTCGAAGAGGGCGTAGGAGTCGCTATCGGACGGCGAAAAAGGGCCGCCGCGAACCAACTTTACTACTGGTCGAGTTCCAGCGACGACGACGAGGAATTCATCCAGCCCTCGAAGACCGTCGAGGAAGAAGACGACCGTCAGGAACAGCACGGATGGATCGTCGGCGACTCTCACAAAAAAATGATAACGATGTTGGCCATGGAGAAGAAGCTCAAAGAAAAGCGACGCAGGAGCGAGGATGACTGTAACGGAAAAAGTAAAAATAAGAAACATAGAAATAGTACGTCTTGATACGTGTTTCACGATTAGGTTAATTATTAGAATAATTGATTTTGATTTATTAATTAACTCGTAATACTGGTCAGCATAATTATTTAAATATGTAGGTTGATGTTATCGTTAATTAAGTTTACATAATTAGTTATTTTTTTGTCCTGTACAGCGATTACATAATAATATAATTATGATAAATTTGAGACTGGTTATTTAAAATATTCAGCAAGTGTAATTTAACAATAAACTGCCAGGAAACGCTTATGAAAAACTTAAAAAAAATTATAAGCAAACAAGTGTATACTCATGACCGAGATTTTTTCCTGCTTTGCGTCGTGATTTTATTTAAATAAGTAATTATTTATATTGTTTCCTCGCGTTTTAATATAAGTATATACATATTATATATATTGATAACTATAAGCTTGAGCTAAAAAATAACTTTATAAATAATAGATAAGTATGAGTGTATTGATTATCGATAATTAGTTATATTGTTTTATTGATAATTAAAATTTTTCATTGGCCACTGAATTTTTCCACTAATTAGTAATAGTAATTTGAGTTCTTTTATGGACAATGCATTGATAAATTTAAATGGGTCCAATTAGAATTTTGTTGTTGGCTTATTTGTGATTTAAAATCAATCAGAAGTTTATTTTTTTTTTTTAAATTTGAATTTGTGCAGTAAGTTTATGAATAAATTAACGCGGCGTTAATTGGATTTTTTTAAAGTAAAAATTAATGTTTGAATGTCGGGTTGCTTTGTAATGAAATTTCGTTTGTTTTAGGATCTCATTGTAGTAGTTTTTATAATTTATAAGATAGTATAGTAATGATAATTATTATAATTGTAAGGTAATTTGAATAGATAAGCTTACGATTAATAATCTCGACGAGAGTCATAACTTCTTTTGTAAAGTTACATTTCAATAATTTATTGAAATTAAAATTAAAGAACTGCACATATAAATAAATATATATGGAGATAAATATATATATATATAAATATATATATATATATATATATATATATATATATATATATATATATATATATATATTGAAGAAAAAAATCTTTGTGTTGAAGATTTTAAAAGATACGAGTGCTGTTTAAATAAAATTATATTGTAAATCTACTGCCATAATCACATTTACGTCGAGAGCCTACAAAAAATATATAAATTATAATTGATAATGGTAGTTATTAAAATTAGCTGTAAGTTTTATGTAAAATTAATAATAAGTAGACAATAGGTTGATATCAATGTGGATTACATTAATTATCTGTCTGTAAAGTTGGAAAAATGTTGGCACAAAATAATAATAAAAAAATAAAAAACATAACATTCAATGTAAATATAATATGTTTTGTAATATAAGCATTGTGAAAAAAATAAAGATTAATAAGAATATATATGAAATATATAAATTAATTGATGTAACGGGATCGAAGTCAACTTCCGTTTTACGGAGATCTATTTCAGGTACAGACGTCCTGCAAAGCTCTACCTCTTTATGACGACATCCGTAGCTGAAAAATATAATCAAGTGACCGGTTAACCAGGGAGAGTTCAAAGAACTCACCCCATTGGCACGGTGTCTAACCACACCCATAGAGTCCATACTTCTGGGTCAAACACTTCTACCATCTCAGGAAATAAAGAGATTTGGATGGAAATGGACTTAGAGAAACCTCCCGTGGCATCAGTTTCCTGTACTGGTGAAGTCACTCTGAGATAAAATGATAACACGACCTCGTCCTAACATCCTAAAAGGGCTCTCCATTCCATTTGTAACCATTCAGTTGCACACGAGTTATCCACTTGTTTAGTCCTTGATGAATTTTCTCGCCATAAAATAAATATTTGTTTTGGTTTTACTAATTTTTATATTAATACGAGGAAATTGTAGACTTAGTAGAAATTTCGCAACTCAGTCGCCAACAACTGGACGGATTTTTTAAGTAAAATATATTTTATGTAGTTATTTAAAAATTATGTCCACAGTAAATTTAATAAAATTATTAAATTCATAGGGAGAGACATTAGTAGTAGTAATTTATTAAGAAAAATTTTTATTTAATTATCTTTTATTTGAGGGGAGTAAATTACCCAGTCTCCAGATATTTTGAAGACTAGCCTTCTAAATGTTTTTTTTTTTATAAATTTAATACTTTTGAATTTTTTATTTTCACCGATAAAAAAATAAACAAAGAAGCGAATTAACATAATTATTAAAATTTTATTAGTTTTGTTACTTATAGTAATAAAAATTTTATTTATAACAATTACTATACTTAAATTAAAAACTATGTACAGTAATAATAAGTACAGAATTGATTAGAGCTCATTAAAATTATTTTTATATAATAAAATACTTTTTTTCCTTATTAATAAAATACAATCCTCTTCACAGTTTCCAAGAACTTGATTGATTACACTTAATAATTAATGACACTACTGTGACGTCAGGTGATATTTTATGAATGAACTTCCTGTCCGATTTGAGTTGAAAGTTCTCAGTGAAGAACCTGAGAATCCTGAGATTAATATCTTTAGACATGGAGACGTTTCTAAAATTAGTGATGACTACTTAGGACTCTTGGTAACTTCTTGATTTATTCTTTCATCTTCGAGGAATAATTCAAGGGCTAAATTAGTAACACCCTGTACATTATTGTTATTTGGTAATTTATTTTTTATTGCTGATGAAGAATTACCAATATAATATTTTGTCACTGGACTCAGTAAATTTCTGTCCAGTTCATCAAGGTCCTGGGGCACTGTCATAAAACTGACAGCACTTCCGACTAATACTGTTACGCAACATCCGATCATGCTGTACCACAAGTAACTTATCTAAATTTAAATTAATTATTTTTCACTAATGAATTAATTAAAAACAAAAAAAAAATCT
The DNA here is from genome assembly GCF_026212275.2 of Microplitis demolitor. Taxonomy (NCBI): domain Eukaryota; kingdom Metazoa; phylum Arthropoda; class Insecta; order Hymenoptera; family Braconidae; genus Microplitis; species Microplitis demolitor. Next base: position 18,656,386 of record NC_068545.1, on the reverse strand, counting down.
GATTCAATTTAACATCATTAATTTTGAATCTGATTTCTTAAGGGTATTTTCAAACAGTGTCCGCCTCCACTTTTTAAAAATACTCAATCACTCAACTGTCATATCGGTATCCAAATTTTATTCATTAATTAAAAAAAAATTAAAGAACTAATTAGAAAAAAAGCGGGCTTGCAATTTCACCGAAAGATTTAAAAAAAAATTACTTTCAATTGCTATCAGTTAGGAGTTAAACCAAATTTAGTAAACAAAATTTAAAAGTTCAAATTATAAAACGGACATGAAGATTTAACAAATTTCGTTTAATTCTCAGTTGATGACAATTGTAAGTAATTATTTTTTTAAAATTAATTAGAAAAATTTGGACATCGATTTGACAGTTGTCATTGGATATTTTTACAAAATGGGGGGCACTGTCTAAGAATGATCTCAAAATATAAAAAACTTACTTTATAAAGTGACCAAACTTGATTATTTTCATAATAATCTTCAGTGATTTCTTGATCATAAAGTGTTTCGTTAATACAAGGACAATAACTAACGGACACTTGTTTTGTTTGAATGTGTATTAAACCATTAAAAGCTGCTATTTGTGCTCCTAAACCAATCCATAATACTAACAAGAAAGCACTTATCGCACCGGTCATTGCGCCTTTTGCATTTGCCCATGGTACAAACATTCCCAACGAAAACATACCCAGTGTAACACCACCAACCATGCCATTAAACGACAAAGCGACCTTTGACAATCACAAAAAAATAGTAATAATAATAACAAACTATTATAATTAACAAAAAAAGCAGCTTTAGATAATAAAATCTCTTGGTTTTATAATAAATTTTTAAAAATGATACTGAAGTTACTGACAAATTAATTAAAATAATGAAATTGAAAAAAATGCGCGCGCTAATTTTTTAATTTTTTCAAAAATTTAAAAAATTGCCAATTGTCAGCTACATTTACACTTATACTTCAGGATCATATTTAAGATTTTTTTTTCTAAATTATAGACTAATGAGATTACCTCTAAAACACTGCCTAGACGTTCGATAACAAAAATAAAAGCAAAGCTAAATATTCCAAAGAAAATACTAATCCATCTTGCGTAAGCTGCTCCTTTTTTCGCTGGTACTTGGATATTTAATATTCCTTGAAGAATATCTTCACATGTCAGTGCGGCTAGTGAGTTCAATGCGCTTGCTACCGTACTGTTAAGTTATTATTTTTTATTAATAATAATAATTTATTTTTTTTTGCTTTAATTAATTGAAGATAATTACCCAAGAGAAGCTGCAAAAATACCAGCAACAAAAAGTCCCGGTATACCTGGATAACTACCCAAAAAATTCATAACATAAAGGGGTAAGGATTGATCTTGCCCGGTTATATATCCAGCGTTTAGTGGATCGCAGCCTTTATTTGCACTGTAAAGTATCATGCCAGTAAGGAAATTTATCGTATAAATTACAGTCAATGCTAATGATGACACCCAAAGTGCTCTGTAAGTAAAATATAATTATTTTTTATCTATATTCATTTTCAATTTTTTAAAATTTAAATCAATGAAAAAACTGTTTGCATTGCACAAATTTTTAAATTAGAATTTAATCAATGCTATGAAATTTGCTATCAAATGACTAGACTCCATATGATTAATTAATAAAATAATTTGAAGACATATTTTTTTTCTTTTCAGTAAACTCGGGCTGACTGATTAAAAAATTTCAATTGATTCTGATTTAAAGTCAATCGGAAGGTGCGAGCGCGCTCTCAGACTCCGATTAAAATTCAAAAAATTTTTGTCAGATATTTGGTACAGTAAAGATTAAAAACATCTATTTTTCGACACAATTATCATATTTTTCTCATGTACAAATAAATAAATAAATCAATTAATTAATTAATTTACTGAAAAAAATACTTACGTATTAACTTGACCTATAGATTGTACACTAAGATATTTTTGTACAGATGCTTGATTACTACAGAACATAGTGACCCAATAAAAAGTCCCGCCAATGACAACACTCCAAAAGCTGTGTCTCACAGTCGGCCGTGGATCAAAATTGAAGAACTCAATTCTATTTGCTTCAAAACTTTTACTCCAAACCTGCGATATCCCGCCTTCTAAACTCATGCCCATACCCACGACAACAAAAAGTGACAGCAGCAGTACTACCCCTTGAAAAGTATCTGTCATTATAACAGCTTTCATTCCACCCTAGGTAATAAAAATTATCAATGACACAGTTGTTGAAAATGATATTTATCTCTTAATTAATTAACTTACTTGTGAAGCGTAGAAAATACAAACGACGTAGACTAGAGCGACAGCGAGATAAGTATCCAGCCCAGTAACTAAAAAATTTGATTAGTGACAATTATTTTATTAAGTAAAAATCAATCATGTAGAAAATTGATCAATTAATTAAATTAGCCGATTGTTACCATGACTTAAAGCTAATGCTGGAGCGTAAACTGCAACCGATGAGTATAAAATCATTTGCAACATGTACAACCCACTTGCGAATAATCTGCAATGACGATTGAATCTGAGGTTCAAATATTCGTAGGTCGAAGTTAATCTTAGTCTCATGAATACAGGTAAGTAGAGTTTTGAAGTTATCGGTACCACTAGTACAAATGCTATGCAAGTCATCCAAAATTGCGTGCCCTAAATTAATTTTTAATAGTTATTAATAATAATTAAACTTAAGCTGGTCACTGTTCAAAATTTTTTCTTTAGATTTTTGAAAAATCACTTGAAATTATTTGAAAATTTTAATAATTCGTAAATATGATTTTGAAAAGTTAAATTTTCAAGTGATAAATGTCAATAAATAAAATAGTATATTTTTTTATGACTCATAAGTCATTTAATTTTGAAACTGACATTTGAAATCTGAACTTAGATTAAAATTTTTTTTTTCATGTATAATTAGTTTTTAAATACACAGAAAAAAAATAATTTTTTGGCGCGAGAATTTTTTTTTCCCAAGATAATTTTTATTTTCAAACCGTAGCGCAAAAGTTTTCTGTAGCTCTTAAAAAATTAAATTAAATTTTTTCTTATCATTGAACCAATTTGTCAAATTTCATTAAAGTCTGACCCAGTAATTATTGAACTGACTACCACGAGGTTTTAAGAAAGAAAAGTTATTTTTGACTTGTCGCTTTAATTTTTCAAACTGTCAACAAATCGATATTAACGTGAACTTAATAAATTTTATTAAATTTCACGACAATTATCGTTGAGAATAAAAAAAAATTAAACAGTGATAGGCAGGGTAAATAAAAAAAAACTAAATTACTTGACTATACATTTCAGCAGGATTACCAAGTAATTCAATAGCAGTTATAAAACTCGCAGCTAAAGACATCGCCATCGGTATCGTCCCGATACTGGACCCGCCAAGTAAAAAGTCGTTACTTGTTTCTTGTTTTTTAGAAAAAAAACCATAAAATGTACCAATTAAACATGATACTAGTAACATTATTGATAATACTAAGTAATCAATCCATGAAAAGCTGTTACGCAGCCCAGGATTTTCGATGTAGCATTTTTCTTCTTCAGCAGTTAATTGTCTTCGTTGCTCGGCTGATGATGTCGATAGCGCGATAAAGAGGATCAGCAGTCTCAGCATCATTTTCTTATCTAATTATGTCTGGTAATAATTGACATCCATTATTAACATCAATATGCATTTTTACAATAATAGGAAATAAAAAAAATATATATATTTAAAAATTTTATTGATTACAGATAACAGTGACAATTGACAGCAATAAATCTTGGGTGTGATTTATTATTTATTATTTGTTCCATGTATATATTTATATTTATATCAATGATTGATAGCTAAATAATTGTCACTAGTTCAAACTGGTATATATTTAAAAATAAAATATCAAAAATTTTATTTTCAAATTAAAATTTATTTTGAAAGATTTATCGTAATGTACCTCGAGTAATTTGAGCTGATAAATTTATATATATACAATTATATGTAATTTTATATTGTAAAAAATTAGTGGAGTGAATGCGGAATGATTTTTTATCTATTCCTCAGGTGAAATTCACTCTAGAAGAAGTTTGTTTGAACACTAAAGCTCCAAATTGGAGTGAATGTGAATTGAAATAAAATTCAAATCGATCTGAAAAAGCAAACTCTCTACTATGTAGGCTGAGTAATTCTTTTTTAAACTCCAGAACTTTGAGTGCCGGAGTGAATTCAAATTTAAATAGCGCGCAATCACTCCCAATTTTTTAAATTCAATACTGACAAAATTTTAAAAAATCATTTGTGAATAAAAATTTATCCAAAGCAGCTTAAAAGATTAAATTCAACTTGTAGTAATTTGAGCTGATAAAATTTATGTAGATCGAATTAAATGTAATTGTGATTTTATATAGATTTATATTTAATACACTACATATATATGTATATATATAATATTACTGTATTACAAGTGACATTGTACAATTGTTATTGAGTGACATAATTTTAGGATCATTTGGTCTAGTGAATTCGAACAAACAAAAAAAATTTCAAATTTTCAAACGCGTTACTAATGACCGTGTCTTCATTATCTTACCCACGTATTTAACAATATTTACACTTGTCATAAATAATAATTATATCAATGGTACACACTTACCTTGTCAAAAAAAAATAATCCTTAATTTATTCAAAATAAATCCTACAATATATATTTTAAAAATATATCTATAATTACAAAAGTCACTATAATTAATTATGTTTTTAAAAATGTTCGAAATTGCAACTGTATTATTTTACTCGATTGCCTGATGTACCGCATTAATTTAAAAATTTAAAATTTGAATTTAAAAAACAAACTTATCAGTTGATAATTTTCGGTTCAAAAAGAAAAACAAAACCGACTTTTCTTATTGATCAAGCAGAAATAAATTTGCTTATTATCTGTCACTTGCAGTTTTAAAAATATATGTATAAAAAATAGTTTTTTACAATTCAATACAACAAAATAAAATTTAAGTAAACCGTCTGGATTAAACCGGAGTAAAATTCAAAGACTGATGATGATTTTAATTGTCATATGCGCCTTTATACGACACATAATATGTCCCTACCACTATTTTTGTTGTTGCGTGGTGGATGTACACACAATATTCTCGTTTGTCGTTTTTACTCCTTCGAAATATATGTCTATCTCTGTATATATGTATTTATGTATACATATAATAATAATAAAAGAAAAAAGTAGAGCATATACTCAAGGGCGATAATTTCCTTATAATTTTACTAAAAATCGATCCTGTGGCTTAATAATAAATTCAACGATTGCGCCATAATAATAAACGATGACTAAACTGGACGATGTTTTATTAAATAAATTAAATGCATAACTATCTATTATTTCTTGCTGACATATACCAGTAATAGTAAGTAATTGTATGAAGCGATATTATGAAATTTAAGGGAATACGACGCGAGATGTCGAGATGAGGGTGACGTACATGACTTTTTCAGCATCAACACAAGTCATCGCAAATGGAGTGAGATTAATGAGTGTATCATCAACATCTTTTTCTTCATCATCATATAAATTTAGTTTTATTCACTCTTTTTAATATTTAATATATTTATATATTTATCGATATGACAATTGCTTAGATCTGATGAGTAAATTTCTTATGATGATGATGATGATGATGAAGAATATTCTTCGTAAGATGTTATCTATATATCTTTATCTTGTAATGTTTTTAAAGTATTTTAATTGTTATTGCGGTTGCTCGAGAAAAAAAAACGTTGCGTGTTAATTAACAACGCGGTAGTTTATTTATGAAACATATAATTTAGTCAGGTGTAGGATGTTTAATTAAAAAAAAAAAAAGGTAAACAAGCCAGAAATAAAGTTCTGTTTACACATTTTTCTTTTTTTTTCGAATGAGTTAAGTAAGTGAACGAGTACACGCGATTAAATGAGGGATGGGTCAACGAAGGGATGTTCTATTGATATTTTGTATTGATGAGAAAAGTTGATGGTTTGTTTTATTATTGACCGAATTTACATGATGATAAAAATCTAGGGCAACACGCAACGCGTCTTGCGGAGTTTTATCTTCACGTGAGTCCGCCTCGCGATTTTATGAAGAAAAGATTCACTGGTCGCTGTTTATATATGTATATATATATACATACTTTTTATTTGGGTATATATTGTGCGAGTTAATTTATTATGATACCATCCAATAGGGATCATGTTATTTTTGCTATCAAACGATTACACGAGTTATGATTTGAGTTTTCAGGATCAAACTGGTTCCATGCTGCTTCATTTTGACTTTTAGCCATATTATCTATGCAAGTTTATTTTAAAATCAAACAGTTTAATGCTGAATAATATTAATTTTTTGTTAATAATTAAAATCTAAATGGTTTGCTTGTAAAGATAAAATGATGTTTATTTGAAGAAATGATTTTGAAAATTTTATGAGCAGATTATATTTAAAAAATAATCACGTGATAGCTTGTAATTACTGAAACAAGTGTAAAAAATAAAAAGAAGAAGGGATTAAGTGATGATATTATAGTTTAGCGTATAGGAATTTGAATTAAAACCGCTTTTATCTGGATACCACTGGATACATTGAGATTCCAAGACGTACAGACTATTTCGTCTTGAACATTAATTCCCTAATTTGTCTTAATTGAAGATGATTAATTTTAGGGCCAGCATTTTTATTCTCGACAATCAGAGAGTAACCATCAAATTCGCTGATAGCGATCCCCATAAAACGCTTAATTATTTATGAGAATAATATACAATGGAAAAATTGGGAGGGTATTCGGATTTTATTTAAATCCAAACTCCGCCATTCGAAGTTTGCAGTTTTTTTTAAATTTACTCCTCGAACAAAGTAAAGGGGGAGTTTATTTTTTGTGTACGTGATTTCGAAGTGATCTGAATTTTATTCCAATTCACATTCACTGCAATTCGGAGTTTTATTATTAAAATAAACTCCTCTTCAAAGTGAATTTCACTCCGAGGAATAAATAAATAAACAGTCATCCGATCCGTATCTACTTCGCTAATTTTTTCAGGAACAAAAGAAAACCAATAAATTACTATCACTTTTATTAACTAACAATTACACTAGTTTATAATTTTATATATTTTTATTGCAACAAAATATACGAATTACAAATTGAAATATATAAAATTTTATCAATCAAATTATTTTAATTTTTTTTTATTGAAAATGAATTTAAAAAATTATTCATATTTTTTATGATAAATATATAAAATTAGTACTTCAACTATTTATAAAAATATGGAAAATAGAGTAAGCATATAAATTATTATAATTTAATTATTTATTTAAAAAAATATACATCTATAATAATGACAATGATGTCATAAAAGTTAACATTATAGTACTGTACATATGTATAAAATTCAATATTTTAAAATTACATAAGTTTGTTAATAGTAAAATAAATAATCATTTTATCTATGAAATTTTGATTTAAGTACGGGAGGTATCAATAGAAATAATTATTTATGTGAATATAATTAAGGAGCGGTTACCCATTGCCCTGAGATAGAAAAGTACTTAAGGTTTTTAAAAATTAATTATATAAAGCATCAGCATGTTCATTAACATCACACATTTGTCTCAAGGCTGAATCGGTTTAATTACCAAGATAATAAACAAGACAATCATCATTCCGGAAAGAAAATATTCATCCAGATTACTGATAAAATGGATTTGAAAACTCTTGAGAAAATAGTTTTTGAGAGCGAGGCAATAAATTCAAACTTTGTACTTTTTTTTTATGAAACTTAAAATTTAAATATAAAAACAATGGATTGTAAGTTGATTTTTACAATAATTTATGATGCGATGAAAACTTGATTGTAACTACTGAAAAATTCGTGACAAGATGGTTACATGCTAGTGGTAGCAGTGTCGATATTATTTTTACTTTCAAATTGATATTTTTGTGCAGTAAAATTAGGATCAGTCTCAAGCCTCTTGCGAACACGTTTAGCTATAAATGGGAAGAACAGATCTGGATCAATGGCTCGTTGGCTCTCGAACCCAAAGCACCGAGAAATTTTACTGGTGATCATGCCAATGGTGATTGTCAACACAAGACCAATCAGGGAAACCCACAAGTAAGAAAGTCGGTAGAGGTAAAAAAATTCCGAGTTACTACGGACATGAGGATGCAAGTAATCATGTAGCGTTTGATGATTCATTTCTAGCGTCTGGTTGAGTAAAAGTAACGTTCCATTACTGCAGCCCTCAATGGATACTGGTAACGCCGGTGGAGCTGGTCGCGGACCACCGAATGAGATCCATAATGAAAATACAAGTGATACTGTCGTACCTAGAATAGCACCACTCTGAGTTGATGATTCAAATAACATTCCCAGGGTAAATAAACCTAATAGCGGCCCACCAACGGCTCCAAATATTGTCAAGCTTGTCTGCAATTTATGAATGTTGATGTTAATTATTGAAAATAAGCGAAAAATAATAAATAATAAATGATTTCATTTACTTGAAGGACACTTCCTAAGTACTGAGCAAGTACAGCAAGAGCTATACATAAAAATCCAAGTGAAAATGCTAGAAATTTTCCTAATATCAATGACGTTGATGGTGATAATTGTTTTTTTGTACATTTCAAGTACAGGGGTTTTATATAATCTTCCAAACTAACAGCTGCAAGGGAATTTAGTGCTGCTGATATTGTACTTAATCCCGCACTAAATACACCTGTGATAAAATAATAATAATAATTATTGTTATTACTCTGGGACAAATAAAAATATGAAGATAAAAGTAATGATAAACAAATAAATTTTGAATACAAACCAGCGATAATTAAACCAGGAAGACCTGGAATTGAAGACATTGTCTCCATAACATAGAATGGCATCAGCATATCTGGTTGTTTTATTTTTCCGGCTGTTTTTGGATCACAGTTGAAATATTTGCTGTAAATTGACAATCCGGCTAAACTTGTTGTGAGATTCAGTATTATAAGAACCGGAAGGCAAAACCACATCGCGCGTTGTGCTGATTTCAAACTCCTGGTGACAGCAAATAAAATTATTAGACTTAAGTTTTACACAAATTTTTTTAAAATTATTTGTAGTATAGAAATGTGATGATAATAATAAATAAAACTAAAAAATGTGTAGACTCATATCTCGTGTTGATAAAAAAACAAATAAATAATCAGATAACAAAAGTAAATGAATAATTGCTATGATAAAATTTAATCGTCAGTTAAATAATTACATGGTGTTTATTTTAATGAATTAAGTATATAAATAAAATAATATAAAATTATTGTCCTTGGAATAAATTTAAGCATAAAGTCAAATCAAAAATAAAATTACTTACTTGACAGTTAAAAATCGTTGTACTTGAATTTGATTTACTCCGTAGAGTGATAAAAATGTACACATTCCTCCAATTATGAGACTCCACCATGTGTGGCGTTCGGTAGGATCAATAGAAAAGCTACAGACCATAACAATTATGTAAATTAAAATATAAAAAGATAATAATAAATGAATTGTAAATAAAATAAATTATTAAATTACTGATTAAAATCTATACGGCCGCCTTGACTTGCAATGTTCCATACTTCGTCGAGGCCACCGGCTGAATAAGCGGCTACGGCAATTACAGCAATTAACGAAGCAAACATCAAAACTGCTTGGAAAATATCTGTTATCAATACAGCTTTTATTCCGCCGATACTAGAATAAAAAGCGCAGGCTAAGCCGACTGATAGGATACTTTTCATTCTTGATAAGTCAGTTGTCGTCTCAAAGGCCAAAGCCGGAGCGTAAAGCACCACGCCCGAGTACAATAACATTTGGAGCCACACGACGAAGCTCGCTAACAATCTCGTTGGTACTCCGAAACGCCTTTCTAAATACTTTCGCAAAATATTGTTATATTTATCATTTGTAATTGCTAAATTACTAATTAACCAGTATTTATTACTCGGAAAAAAGAATACTGGACAAAATTACAGTTTCAAATATCAGCAAAGTCCCTCTACTTCAAAACTGTTAAAATTACATTATTTCTGAGACATTACAGTTTCATATAAGACTTTTTCCAGTCCTTAACAGCATACAGGTTTTCAAACTTCAAATTTCGCGGTAGAAACTGTAAAATTTGGTATCTGTAATTGTAATTACTTTATAACAAGAAGTAGTTTCAATTATTACAGTGCAATCTACAATACTTGAAGTTTTTTATACGAGGGCTCTGTTCTTGTACTAAAAACTGTAATTTTCCCACTGCTCTTTTTTATACCTCATAAGTACTCGTTGCTTGCAGTTTATAAAATACTGGCAAAAATCCATAGCAAATTATTGGAGTAGACAATATATAATTAATATTTATGACAATAAACTGCGTTCCGTAAACATAATTTTCAGCAGACATTCCTAAGAGTGTTATTGCAGACATAAATGACACCATCAAAGCAATACCAACTGACAGCGGACCCATTGATCGGTTTGCCGAAAAATATTCCTACAATAAAACGAGTAAATTATTAAAAATTAATTGCTAAAAAAAATTTGTCCTTTGCTTGATTGAATTCGGTGAAATTAAATGAATGATCACATTCATTAAAGTCAATTGCTATGGGAATAAAAAGTGCTCAGTAATATATTTTATTTATTTAATTGATGGCATTAATTATTTACTATTCAAATTACCTCGGATGTTTTTTGTTTGCCTCCGGTGAAACGATAATAAATTCCGATACCAACACTAATAGCAATTGTCAGTGTAATCACCAGATAATCAACCAATCCTAATGTTTTTGTCGATTCCATTATCGTCAACTATTCACTGCATCAAAAAAAGTTTAATTTGAAATTTATTTTAAAATTTTCCATAAATAATTAGTATTGACATACCAGTTATCAATTATTATTATTATTATTATTATTATTATTATTATTATTATTATTATTATTATTATTATTATTATTATTATTATTATTATTATTATTATTATTATTATTATTATTATTATTAATGAGAAAAAAATTCAAATCAGTGTGTAAGTGATGAATTAAATTTGAAATCAGATCATCATATATTTTCGCCGCCACAAATTTATATTTCGCTCGAATCCGAATTATCCATTAAAAAGTTTTTGTAATGAGGTCAATAATTATCTGTATCAAAAATAAATAATTTTTAGAATAATTTACTAGTGAATTTAAAATTTTAAAAAATATATTAATTACCTCGTAAACGTCCGATGCGGCAACAAGTAACTGCCAGTGGTTTCTAACCGGGTCTTTCTATTTAATTACCAATCAAGATAGAACTCATATCAATTACTGCATATCTTATGCTTACACTTATAATCTGACTCTAAATATATATATATATGACACATGATATTACCACGTGCTTATCAATACTTTGGTAAAAAATATCTGAAGACTCAGGTCGGTGTCGTGGGATAAATTTACCTGGCGAATATTATTGCTATAAAATCCAAATTTAATTGAACAGATGGCATAAAGAGACTATTCTTTAATTTAAAATAAAGATAACGATCAGTTTTATTGAAAGTAATTGATAATTATAACTACTTCTTGTACAAATGATTATTTATTCTACTACTTGGCCACATTTTGGCGCTGAAATTTAAATTTTACAGATAACATTAATTTCTATTGCATGGAAATTTTTTAAATCTCTGTGATGACGTGTGAAAATTAAATTACTCACGTCTTTAGTTTTTAAAAGGAGTTTTATATATATATTTATATATAAATTTTTTAGTAACAGAACAAACTGAGACAAATAAGAGAGAGTGCGTCTAAAAAATTGATTTATTAATTAAATAAAATGTAAAAATAATTAAAATATGTTTGATATACTCCTGAGGGTAAAAAATTGGGACTATTTTATAAAGAAATATTAATTAATAAATTATCATCAGTCATATTTTTTAGATATGTTTTTATAAATATAAAAATTTTTAAAATTCATAACAAACATTCAGGCCATAATTAAAAAAAAAAAAAAAAAAAACATTTATTAACATTTTATAAAATTTGTAAAACTTAACATTCGTCAAAAATATAAAAATAATTTTTAAAAATACAATTATTAACGTAAAGTTTTATAATCACAACTATTTGGTTACTGAACTTTGGTAATATATTTAAGTATAATTTGTTTTATTGTCAATTAATTATTTTATTAAATTATCAAAAAATATATATTTTTTTATTATATTAATACTAAAATTTCCTATAGCAATTCGATCTAAGTACCGCATTATCATAAAAATTGTACTAATAATAATACCTTAGGTATTATAAGTATTCCAGCGGACTCAATTACTCATATTTGTGTTCAAAGTTGCCATTGAGGTCGCGAGATATGAATTAAATTTGAAATAGTTATCGAAATTTATATCACAAGCACGTAGTGGCATCAAGATCGTCTTTACGCTCAAATTGATATTTATGTGCAGTAATACTTGGATCAGTCTCAAGCCTCTTACGAATACGATTAGCGACAAACGGGAAGAAAAGATCTGGATCAATGGCTCGCTGGCTCTCGAATCCGAACCACTGAGACAGTTTGCTGGTAATCATGCCAACGACGACTGTCATCACAAGACCAATGGGAGCATTCCACATGTAAGAAAGTCGGTAGAGGTAAAAAAATTCCGAGTTACTACGGACATGGGGATGCAAGTAATCATGTAGCGTTTGATGATTCGATTCTAGCGTCTGGTTGAGTAAAAGTAACGTTCCATTACTGCAGCCCTCAATGGATACTGGTAACGCCGGTGGAGCTGGTCGCGGACCACCGAATGAGATCCATAATAAAAATACAAGTGATACTGTCGTACCCAGCATAGCACCACGTTGAGTTGACGATTCAAACAACATTCCCAGGGTAAATAAACCTACTAGTGGCCCACCAACGGCTCCAAATATTGTCAAGCTTATCTGCAATTTATGAATGTTGATGTTAATTATTGAAAATAAGCGTAAAATAATAAATAATAAATGATTTCATTTACTTGAAGGACACCTCCTAGGTACTGAGCAAGTACAGCAAGAGCTATACATAAAATACCGAGTGTAAATGCTATTATTTTTCCTAATATCAATGATGATGTTGGTGGAAATTGTTTTTTTGTAAATTTTGTGTACAGGGGTTTTATATAATCTTCTAGACTAACAGCCGCAAGAGCGTTTAGAGCCGCTGATATGGTACTTAATCCCGCACTAAAGACACCTGCGATAAAATAGTTATTATTGTTACGCTGAAAAATATGAAAATACATGAATTTTGTGGAACTGACCGGCGATAAATAAACCTGATAAACCGGGTATTGAAGACATTGTCTCCATAACGAAGAATGGCATCAGCATATCTGATTGTTTTATTGCTCCGGCTGTCTTTGGATCACAGTTATAATATTTACTGTACATTGCAAGTCCTGAGAAACATGTTGTGATAGACAGTGCTGTTAGAACGGGCCAACAGAACCACAGCGCATTTTGTGCTGACCTCAGACTCCTGGAAATAAATAATTTACATTATCTATAATTTACAGTCACAAAGACTTTTTAAAAGATTAGTGTAATCGCGCTCTGAACTAAATATCAATAGACACTATAATTCGTATCTTTTGATGATAGAAAAAAAATAATTTTTAATCAGATAACGAAAGCAAATAAGTAATTACTTTGATAAGTATTTATCAAATTTATAATCATATTGTACTTAAAAAAAATTATTTAGAGAATTGAAATTTACTATTGATATCCTTGGTAATTTCCGTGGTGATGAAATAAAATATCTTACTTGACAGTTAACATCCGTTGAACTTGAATTTGATTCACTCCATAGAGTGACAAATATGTACAAAGTCCTCCAATTATGAGACTCCACCATGTGTGGCGTTCGGTAGGATCAATAGAAAAGCTATCAACCATAACAATTATATAAATTAAAATATAAAAAGATAATAATAAATGAATTATAAATAAAATAAATTATTAAATTACTGATTAAAATCTATACGGCCGCCTTGACTTGCAATGTTCCATACTTCGTCGAGGCCACCGGCCGAATAAGCGGCTACGGCAATTACAGCAATCAATGAAGCAAACATCAAAACTGCTTGGAAAATATCTGTTATCAATACGGCTTTTATTCCGCCGATACTAGAATAAAAAGCGCAGGCTAAGCCGACTGATAGGATACTTTTCATTCTTGATAGGTCAGTTGTCGTCTCAAAGGCCAAAGCCGGAGCGTAAAGCACCACGCCCGAGTACAATAACATTTGGAGCCACACGACGAAGCTCGCTAACAATCTCGTTGGTACTCCGAAACGCCTTTCTAAATACTTTCGCAAAATATTGTTATATTTATCATTTGTAATTGCTAAATTACTAATTAACCAGTATTTATTACTCGGAAAAAAGAATACTGGACAAAATTACAGTTTCAAATATCAGCAAAGTCCCTCTACTTCAAAACTGTTAAAATTACATTATTTCTGAGACGTTACAGTTTCATATAAGACTTTTTTCAGTCCTTAACAGCATACAGGTTTTCAAACTTCAAATTTCGCGGTAGAAACTGTAAAATTTGGTATCTGTAATTGTAATTACTTTATTACAAGAAGTAGTCTCAATTATTACAGTGCAATCAACAATACTTGAAGTTTTTTATACGAGGGCTCTGTTCTTGTACTAAAAACTGTAATTTTCCCACTGCTCTTTTTTATACCTCATAAGTACTCGTTGCTTGCAGTTTATAAAATACTGGCAAAAATCCATAGCACACTATTGGTGTGCCAATTAAGTAAGATATATTTATAACAACAAATTGTGATCCATAGACATAATTTTCAGCGGATAATCCTAAAAGTGTAATCGCAGACATAAATGACACCATCAAAGCAATACCAACTGACAGCGGACCCATTGATCGGTTCGCCGAAAAATATTCCTGTGAAATTTAAAATAAAATAAGGAGTTAGGAGAACTGATTGCATCATTGATCACGTGTATAACACAGTCTGTAGAGAATATTCATGTTTTTAAGATTGAGATTTAACGACGAATAAATCTATTGATTGGAGACAATTACTATGTAAATGAAAGTGCTTAGTCATATTTTATTTATCTTACTAGTATCATCGATTCTGTACTCTTTTAATTACCTCAGCTGTTTTCTGTCTGCCTCCAGTCAAACGATAGTAAATTCCAATGCCAACACTAATGACAATCATCAGCGAAATGACCAGATAATCGATCGTCCCTAATGTTCTAATTACCCCCATGATCGATAACTATTCTCTGAAATTTAAAAATTAATACATCATTCAAAAAACAATTATAATTTTCATGACATTGTATATTCAGAAAAATTTATCACTCAGTAATTTATTCGACCTCTTGAAAATAATTAGTTTAAAAAATATGAACGTTTAAAATTCCAACTATTTTTTTATTCATAATTGTTATTTAAAAATTTGAATTATTCGCGTTATTATCATTGATGTTTATAAAGATAAAATATATCCTTTATATTCATAATCTATGATATGTTTAATATCGGCAAAATGATAAATGTTATTTAATAAGTAAAAGTGATAACCAGATAAGAATCCAAGAGCCTTCACCTTCCGGTAAATTTATTTGTTGCAGCACAAAAGAACTGCCTACGATCTAATTGTGATTCTTCAATTACATTACTTGGAGTACTAAGTACACATAATTTTTATACTTCTTATATAGACATCTATACATACATCCGTGTATACGTGATCACCACGTGTTATCAGCACATACTGTAATACTGTGATATAAACTTTCGTTTTCTAACGCACACCCGGCCAGACATTGACTTGGTCTTTGGAGACCAGCGCGAATGGCGGCTGATTTAACATTTTAAACTGTAAATTATTTTTATTTCTATTAAATTTCAATATAATTAGTACTTATATCACATATTATATATATTTTTAAATATAATCTCAGTTGGTAGTTTCCCTTTTTTTAAAAATTTAAATTACCTGAATGTCAACCATATTTATAAATAATACTGAAGTTATCTGACGTCTAATAATTTTTGGATTTTTTTTAATAGATAAATAATAAAAAAAAAATATTTTAAAAAATTGCACCAATAGTTTTTTGAATTTTCTACATGTGCATATTTTTAATTGTTTTTTTTTGTCATGTTTTTAAAAAAAAAATCCAAAAAATTTTTAATTGCCTGTTAACTTCAGGATCATATTTATAATTATTTTAAAAATAATAAGAGTGAATACAGCAGATATGAGACAATTTATACGTTTTGAATAATAATTAAAATAAAAAAAATGCGCGTACTGACTTTCTAATTATTAATATTCACATTTTCAAATTTTTATTCCTATTCCATTCATACATTTTATTTATTTATTCAAAAATTTTAAAAATTGACAACTGACAGCTACATTCACAATTATAAAATAATGAGAGTGAATGCAGCAGATATGAGACAATTTATAAGTTTTGAATAAATAAATTAAATAATGACAATAATGAAATTTCAAAAATTGCGTGCGCTGATTTTTCAATTATTAAATTTTTATTTTAATTGCATTTAAGTTTTATTTATTTATTCAAAAATTTAAAAAATTGACAACTGTCAGCTACATTCACTCTCATAAAAAATAACTCAGTCGTTATAAATTGAACTGTCATATCGACAGCTAGTACTGAACTCTTGATGCAGATCAGTCAATTAAATCGTAAAAATAAAATTACATAAAATATTTATTAATTATTTAATAAATCGAGAGCGAAAATTAAAAAACAAAATTTAAAAAATAATTTGTGATAATTAAAAGCAAGTTAATATAGTTGATCAATTGAACCCGTCAGTAAATAAACACGTTGATCAAACTGTCGTTGTCGACTGACTGAGAAAAAATAACTAATGGCCGCTGGTCGTGTGTAAAGTGTTCAGGTGACGTGGCTATGTTAGTATAAAAATATTTAATAAATAATATATTTAAGATGAATGCTTTTAAACGGGATAAAAAAGAAGAAGAAGATGGTAAGTTTTATCTTGGACATTTAAATTATCAATTAGATAACTAGTTACCAATTACAAATTTAAATTGTCACGTCTGTTTGACAACTCCCTTTACATTAACGCTAAATTTCATCATTTATTTTATAATTAATTATTACTTCAATTTATAATCAGTAATTGACATAATAATTTTTTTTAGGAGGTGGTAATCCGTTTCAAAACTTAGAAAAGACAGCTGTGCTCCAAGAATCAAGAACTTTCAATGATACACCAGTAAATCCACGAAAATGTAGTATCATAATGACAAAAATATTGTATCTGCTGAATCAAGGCGAGCTGCTCGGAAAAGCAGAAGCCACCGAAACATTTTTTGCAATGACTAAATTATTCCAATCACGAGACGTCATATTGCGCAGGTTAGTTTACCTGGGAATAAAAGATTTGAGTACAGTAGCTGAGGATGTGATCATTGTGACGTCAAGTCTGACCAAGGACATGACCGGCAAGGAGGATTTGTACAGAGCACCAGCAATACGCGCTCTCTGCACGATAACTGATGCTGGAATGCTGGCTGCCATTGAGAGATACATGAAACAAGCGATTGTTGACAAATCACCGGCAGTATCAAGCGCTGCTTTGGTCTCATCACTGCACTTGAGCAACGTATCGGGTGACGTTGCACGTAGATGGGCCAATGAAGCACAAGAAGCACTAAATTCTGACAATGTCATGGTCCAATATCACGCTCTGGGTGTTTTGTACCAAGCGAGAAAGTCTGATAAGCATGCTGTCATTAAACTCACGGCGAAACTTATCAGAAGTCGGCAGAAAAGTCCATATGCCACGTGCATGATAATCAGGATGGCTTGCAAGCTGCTGGATGACGTCAATGAGAGCAATGAATTGCTGGATTTCATTGAAGGTTGCTTGAGACACAAGTCTGAGATGGTTGTCTATGAAGCTGCTCATGCTCTCGTCAATCTGGGACGCAGTGGAATACGTGAAATAGCACCGGCAATCAGTGTGCTCCAGCTCTTCTGCGGGTCACCCAAAGCTGCACTGAGATTCGCGGCCGTTCGCACGCTTAATAAAGTCGCCATGACTCATCCAGCTGCTGTTACTGCGTGTAACCTGGACCTGGAGAATCTTATTACTGATTCAAATCGTTCAATTGCTACACTGGCAATCACAACTCTTCTTAAGACCGGAGCTGAGAGTTCAGTAGATCGTTTGATGAAACAAATAGCGACCTTTGTATCAGAAATTTCAGATGAATTCAAAGTCGTCGTCGTTCAAGCAATCAGAGCACTGTGCCAGAAGTTCCCGCGCAAGCACTCTGTGCTGATGAATTTCTTGTCGGCGATGCTGAGAGACGAGGGTGGGTTGGAGTACAAAGCAGCTATCGCTGACACAATTATCGCTGTAATGGAGGGTAATTCTGAAGCAAAGGAAGCTGGACTTGCACATCTCTGCGAGTTTATTGAAGACTGCGAGCATACATCTCTCGCCGTCCGCATTCTCCATCTTCTGGGACAAGAAGGACCAACGTCAAAAAATCCATCTCGTCATATTCGTTTTATTTACAATCGCGTGATCCTTGAGAGCGCAAGTGTAAGAGCAGCAGCAGTCGCTGCCCTAGCTCATTTTGCCGCAGTCTGTCCAGATTTGCTACCAAATGTTCTCGTTTTACTCTCACGTTGCCAACTTGATTCTGACGACGAAGTACGCGACCGTGCTGCGTATTACTGTAGGATTCTACAGGAACGTAATGATCCAACAATCTTACCTACACTTATCCATCCACCACAACTCTCAATCCCAAGCCTCGAGAGAGCTCTCCGCAATTACATCCAGTCTCCAATGGACGAGCCATTCGACATCGGTCAAGTACCACCAGCACAAGCTGTCGAAGAACCGACTCCAGCAGAGGTACAGCTCATCACACGACCGACTCAACCACGACTTACACGAGAAGAAAGCTACACTGAAAAACTGTCTCAAGTTCCACAGTTGATGATGATCCTTCAGAAATCACCGCTCTTTAAATCATCATCAGTATTTGAACTTACGGAGTCTGAAACGGAGTACAATGTCAAGTGTGTCAAACACTCATGTGGCGATTTTCTCATCTTACAGTTCGACTGCTTAAATACATTAACTGACCTAGTGCTAGAGAACGTCAGTGTCGCAGTTGAAGCACCGGAAGGATACACTCTTATTGGAGAAATATCCTGTCCCAAGCTAGCGTACAACGAGCCAGGAACAACTTACACTATCCTACAGTTTCCTGAAGACATCAATGCCAGCGTGATGACCACTCCAGCGACTTTGAAATTCATTGCTCGCGACTGCGACCCCACTACTGGACTTCCTGAAGCTGATCAAGGATACCAGGATGAGTATATGGTTCGTATTAATTTTTTAATCAGTTAGCTAAGTGTGAATATGACTAGTTACTAATTAATTATTTCAATTGACAGCTCGAAGACCTCGAAGTGACTCTGGCTGACCAAATGCGCGGCTCAGGCACCCGAGGAATGGACATGAATGCCGCCTGGGAAGCTGCGGCGACACGTGGATTCACTTGTATGGAAGATACCTTCGCTTTGGGAGCCAACGTCACAACTTTGGAAGCTGCTGTGCAGAGTCTCGTTGGTTTCTTGGCTCTCGAGCCGGCAGATCGCAGCGACAGGGTGCCTCCCGGTGCTACATCTCACGTATTGCTACTCCATGGTTACTTCCGCGGTGGAAAGGAAATATTTTCCCGCGCTAGATTAGCTCTCGCTGATACCCAGGTTACAATGCAGTTGTCCGTACGTTCTCAGGACCCTGATGTCGCAGCACTTGTCCTCGCATCAGTTGGTTAATTTTATTTTATTGTCTAATTATCAAAAGTGTCTATTTAAATATTAAGATGATAAATCAAGATGTCTTGTTGATGCTTATGGTAATTAGATATACTTATAATTGTTGTACAGATAAGATAAATCAATTAGTTGTTAAGATAATTATCTATCAATACTTTTTCGATTCATTTATTTCATATTTTTATCATTGTATTCTTAATATCAAGATTTATGTTAATAAAATAAATATATATAAGAACATAGTCTTCATTAATTTGAAAAATTTAGAGGTTCATCCCTGATAGCAAGACTAGTTACAACGTTGCGATCAAGTTGATGACAACTTTGTTGACTACAAGTTATTACCAACTTTTCCAAAAATTTGACTGTAATTTACTGCCACCTTCTGGAAAAATTGAGGGCAACTTTCCATCACCTAATGGATGACAACTTTTGCCGCCAAATTTTTCAGTAAGTTGACGCCCAGTTGTCAACTTATGGAATTGACAATTTCTGGGTTCAACTTGACAAGTTGCAACAGTTAGTTGAGTTGTCATCAGCTTGGCTGTCAGGGAAATGATACTCAGCTGACGTTTAGTTTTTGAATTTTTTTTTAAACTATAAATTATAAAAAAAAAAAATATTTAAAAAATTGCACCGATAGTTTTTTTTGAGGAAAAAAAATTCAAAAATTGCTAATTGTCTTCTGACTTCAGGATCATGTCAAGAAAAGTTTTAATTTAAAAAAAATTATTTTGCCGCTTACAGATAACTTACCGATTCTTGTAAACGGTTTTACCAACTTGCTGGTGATTGTTTTGCGAAGTTTGTGTGGATGAGTGTGTGATATTATTATTTTTATGTCTTTTTAACAGCAGCAACAACGAGCAAAACGAGACGAGTAGCCAAGAATCGTGATACGCAGTGAATATTTCAAAAAATGGCTGCGGTGCTAGATGAAGTCGGCAAGCCCACTATTAAATTAGTTGACGAAGAACCAGAAGATATTGTTGATGATGAAGATGAAAGCAGTCCCGTCGATGCTGCTAAAAAAAAGAAGAAAAAGAAAAAGAAGAAGAAACCTTGTATGTATATTTTTTTATTTTATTTTGCTTCCATGTTCATTTTCCGGTGTCGCTTTAAAAAACAAAGAGTAAAAAGTGGAATTTTGCTAGTTGAATTACAATACTTGATAAATATTCATGAGACAACTTTTACTCCAGTATATTTTTCGGGTGAGATAAAGTTTTGCTTTGGAGGTTAACCCAATTATTTTATTGTATGTTTAAATAGCTGGAGATAGTGCTGCAGTAGACGGAGCAAACGATAAGAAAGAGGACGATAACGAAGATGCTGATGGTACGTTTTATTTAACTGAATTTAAAAATGGGTTTTTAAATTTTTTAAATAATTTTGCAGCTCCAGGGAACGCGGATAATGAAATAGAGACAGAAGATGTAAAAAAGAAGAAGAAAAAACGTAAACCACGTGGTAAAGGCGCTAAACAACAGACAGATCCGCCGAGTATACCCATTGGGGATCTGTATCCAGATGGTAATTTCCCAGTAGGGCAGATAATGGATCACCCTTCAGCAGCAGGAATAGATGACAGGACAGCTAAAGACAGATTTTCAAGTGAAGAAGCTCGTGCACTTGACAGAATGCACAATGACATTTACAATGAGGCGAGACAGGCTGCCGAGGCTCATCGACAGACGCGTAAGCACATCATGAAGTGGGTAAAACCTGGGATGACGATGATAGAAATTTGTAATGAGCTCGAAAACACTGCGAGAAAATTAATTGGCGAAGACGGTCTGAAAGCCGGGTTAGCATTCCCGACAGGTTGCTCGCGAAACCACTGCGCGGCTCATTACACACCAAATGCTGGTGACCCAACGGTACTTGAGTACAATGACGTGACTAAAATTGATTTTGGTACCCACATAAACGGCAGAATAATCGACTGCGCTTTTACTTTGTCATTTAACCCAAAGTATGATAAGCTCATTGAAGCTGTGCGTGATGCAACAAATACGGGAATAAAAGCTGCTGGTATCGATGTGCAGCTGTGTGATGTTGGTGCCGCAATACAGGAAGTCATGGAGTCGTATGAGGTTGAGATTGATGGTAAAACTTATCAAGTTAAATCAATTAGAAATTTAAACGGGCATTCTATCGCGCCTTATCGTATCCATGCCGGAAAAACTGTACCGATTGTTCGCGGAGGTGAGGCCACACGTATGGAGGAAAACGAATTTTATGCCATTGAAACTTTTGGATCTACTGGTAGGGGTATTGTACATGATGATGCTGATTGTTCCCATTATATGAAGAGCTTCGAGGCTGGTTTTGTGCCTTTGAGATTGCAGAGCAGTAAATCACTTCTAAATACCATCAACAAAAATTTCAGTACGTCTTCCTTTTACCAAAGACGTTCAATACTTTTTTTAAAAATATTGTTTGTAATATTTATTGTTTATTTTTCTAGGTACTCTGGCTTTCTGCAAACGCTGGCTAGATCGCGTTGGCTGCACTAAGTATCAAATGGCGTTGAAAGATCTCTGCGATAAAGGAGCCGTCGAGGCTTATCCACCGCTGGTTGACATCAAGGGATGCTATACCGCCCAATTTGAACATACCCTAGTATTACGTCCCACTTGTAAAGAAGTTATTTCACGTGGCGACGATTACTAAGTTATCTCAATAATGTAAACCACAATAATGATTTATGTATGCGTGGGTTTAAATAATTATTATTATTGTTCTTTTTTTAAAGTCAAGCATACATACTATCATATTACTAAAAATTTTTAATCAATGCTACTGATGAATATTTATTTTCTGATACGTATTTTCACGTTATCACTTATCTGTATTTACAATCGTGCATTCATTCATTTGCGCACTTATTCAATCAGTTTTTTTTTTCATTATTATTATTAAGAAAATTGTTCTTTTGTTACAAAGATAATTTTTTTTCAACTGGTTAATTAATAATCAGATTAATTATACTAACATTATAAAAAATAAAAATGTGTGGTACCTTTTACTGACATCATATTCCTATATGTATAAATATATATATATATATATATTTAGACACAGATAAAAATGAGATTAAAATTACGTGATAGTATATTTTTTCTTTGTTATTAATAATTAATTTTAAATATTAATAGTAATAGCAGATTTAATAACAATGCTGCGGATAATTACAATAAAATTATTAAAACTTTAGATGGTAATTATATAATACAAATTATAAACCAATCGCGGAAGCTAATTAACGAAATAATACAAAAATGATTGAATCTTAAAATGCAATTGTTAAAAAAAGTCTCATACGCATAATTAAATTTATTAATTGATAGTTATTAAAAAAGCGCGCCTTTAATTAGTGCGCAGTGACCCACTGCACAGGTGGTCCCACGTAAATTACAAATTCACTTTCCGTTTATTTAAAAATTTATATATAAAAGACAAAAAAACATCTGTTTTAAGCAAAACATGCGTACGTACTTTTAAATTTATAATAATATATAATAAATAGCGTCAGCTTTATCATCGAGTCCGTACTCTCTCACTCAAACAATATGTTTTATCAATTTAATAGTTTAGAAGAGACAGACACCAGAGCTAGATGATTTCTACGTCTGCTCATATTTTCTCTAATATATATTTGTTTTTTATATACATTTAAAATGTTGCGTATAGAAAAATGTCATTTATATTTATACTTTATATATAAATTATAATAACTACGTTAACGCGTTATAAATCCACCATTTGTTCTGTAGTTCTCTCTGCCTTAGGAGAGAGTGTAACAATTCAATCAAATAGACAATTGGTATTTTATTTTTATTTTAGTTTTTTTTATTTTTCTCATCACTGTGAATCCGTGCGTGTCCGTAATTTTGCTCTCGCGGTCACTAATGGATTTGGTGGTTCAACTGCTGGCGGATGTTCCTGAAAAATATTAATATTTCATCATTAATTAATTTATTCCCAGCAATTATTTTATTTTAAACAAGGCACCGTTAAATTTATTCAATAAATTTAAATTTTTTACTTCATATCGCATTAAATTAAATTAATTAAAAAAACTTGATGAAGTAAAAATGAAAAATTATGTAGTCGATAGTGTCAAGTGGTGAAAAAAATGATATAGCCTACCATAAGTTGGATTTGCCGAGCTCTTTGTTCAAGTGCTCTCTGCAATGCCGTCCTTGGATCATCTTTATAGCTTTCTTCACGATTTCTTTCTGTTTCGCGTCTCATTGCTGCTTCTCGTTGTCTCTCTAGAGCTCTCTGAAGTTCACTTTTCTGATTAAGAACATTTTTACCTCTACAATAGTAAAAAAAAAAAAATTATTTATTTATTATATTTTATTACACAATTATTTAAATTTAAACTGCTTGAAATAATTACATTTTTTGGTTGAATAATAACTCTCTGCGAAGGTCTTTATGATTATTGGATATGAGGCACGGGTTGTAAGGCTTACGGGGTAAAATTAGACCATCTGGACCCATATGAGGAGCAGGTGGAGGCGGAGGTACTCCCATTATTGGGGCCATTTCTTCACCTAAACATAAATAATAAATATTATGTAATACAAAGTAAGAGACTCATATATTTATATGTCTATATTCACAAAATATATGTATAAAAATATATGAAGTGATCGAGTACTAGTTCCCTGATCAAGGACTTAGTTTTTTAAGTATTTTTTAAAAATTTCAAACTTTTAAATTTCCCGCCAAAAATTCAAAACTCAATTAATTGAAATTTATATATTAAAAATATTATATAGTAATAATAAACCTCGTAAATCATTTTCAATATAAATCTGAGACGTTTCCTCATCTTGTTTAGCAAATTTACACTCTAGATATGCGATACGGGCCTTAACAGAAGTGTTTTCGCACATTCTAACACAGTTTACCGACACACTACATGAAATACTGATTCACTCAGCATACCGGGCCGTTAATAATAAATAACTAAGTATTATATACATTGATATAGGGCTTCGTGTACTAATATAATAGAAAGAAGTGATGTACGTGGGTCAGTCAAGGCAAACTACAAGCGTGGGAGGAAAAGATTAATCAATCATCGTGGGGGTTTTATTTAATCTTTTTTTATCTTTGGTTTTACTATTATTCTATGCAATTAACATCTATTTATACATTCGTTACTTTGCTTAGGTGTAAATATGTCCTTCTAACAAATAAATAAATAAATATTTAATAAGATTCTAAATATAATCCAGCAAAAATTTATGCGCGCAGAGATATTTGGCAGTAGCCTTACACTCTGCTACAACTCCAGAACTCAGAGTGACGAAGTGAAGTAAAATTTAATTAAAAATCGAATTCACTAACAATTTTGTACAGTGCATAGACATCTATTAGAAAAAAAACCAGCGGAAATGAGGCAATTCTGTGGAAATAGTCAAATATTGATTCATTGAATCCTAGATTGTCCATCAATAAATCATCGACGCAAATTAGCATCAATACTAGACCATCCATGATTATTTGACATTCAAACCATTCTAGACAGTTCCCGCCATTTTTTTAAATTTTTTAAATAAGAATTTCAAATGTTTCATTTTTTTGGAAAATCATTTAATCAGATAAATTTTTGTAAAGGATACGAGAGCGGGAAATTTATAGCTTTTATAAATATCATTATATATATAATATATAAAATTAAAAAAAATTTATATATATGGTATTGACTTTATAATCAATAAGAGAAACTAATAATAATAATTTAACAAAAAATAATTTATTTAATTTTTTTTATTATTTTACTCTCGCAATGTCAAGGTAAATAAAAATAATGACATTTAATGTAACGCTTTCCCTCGAATGCTTTGATGCTAAATAATTTATTTTGTGAAATTTTTAACATGAATTATTTTAAATATATTTATCATTTAAATTTAGTTATGGATTATTTTTACATACAAGAGTATAAATTTTTTTTTTTTTTTTTTTTTTTTAATAAATGCTCGGATGGTTATCGATTGGTTGCAATATCAGTGATGCGATTTGTGATAAATTGCGAGGAAATTGAAAATTCATTTAATTTTCGATACATTTTTTTTTGGAGTCAATATTTTATTTTGCATAGACGCAGATGTAAATTTATTTTGAATTTAAAATAATTAAATAATAAATAGATAACGCGAGTTTATTAAAATACTTTAGAAA
Organism: Microplitis demolitor; assembly: GCF_026212275.2. Taxonomy (NCBI): domain Eukaryota; kingdom Metazoa; phylum Arthropoda; class Insecta; order Hymenoptera; family Braconidae; genus Microplitis; species Microplitis demolitor. The sequence goes on along the minus strand of NC_068545.1, from coordinate 18,630,198 downwards.
GTATTTAAAGTATATACCGACATTATTTTTTAACGTAGCGTTAAAAAATTGACGGCTATTTATCGTAACATTTTATTGTTTGATAGAAAAAAAAAGCACGGAGTCGTAGACTAGATAAAGTTCAGATAAAATGAAAGTGTTTAGTTTGAAGTCGTTAAAAAATTTAAATAAATAAAAATTTAGTGTAGGAAAATGATTTTAAAGATAGTAAAAAATTTATAGACGTTTCAGATGATTCGTTTTTACGAGACAAAAGTGAAATTTTACGATAATTTAATTAAACAAACTTGGTCTATTAACTGCTGAGAGATATTTACAACTACATATTTATTTATTTATCTTCCTTTTCAGTAAATACTTGTGCCGATACACTTTCTCATGTCAATGTCAGTCTAGATTAAAAGATTATATATGGCAATATAATAATAAGACATCTAATTATCCATTTATGGCCATTAAATAAATTAAATAATTAACTTTAATAATAATATTAATAATGCAAATCACATAAATATGCAAATATATTTTTATGAATAAAAAATAGTAGTTACGAATTATAAACCCGTGACTAAATAGCGTGAGAAATAAGAGAAGGGTCATGGTTTGAAGGTCGCGTTCATCTTTATATATATTTATTATTATTATGATATTTTTTTTTTATCTTGTAACCACTGACAGGAACATGGGCATACGCGTTTAGTTCCTACACACGATTAAGATGTAAAAGAAAAAATATATATAAAAATAATTATGACAAAGGAACGCAAGATATTCTACAAAAAAATTGCGGAGTAAATGCGGAGCAGATGAATATTTACTTAATGTTCTTGGAGTAAAATTTACTCCGAAGAGTTTTTTATCTTTTAAACTCTGGTTTGAAGAAATTGACTTCTTAAGGAAGTTTGTTTTAATACTAAAACTCCGAATCGGGGTAAATGCGGATTTAAATAAAATTCCAATCACTACGAAATTACTCCGCTGGAAAAAAACTCTATTTACTCCGTATACAGGGTAAAAAATTATTCGAGTGAATGCGGTGTAAATCCGGAGTAAATGCGGAGTATGAATATTTATTTCGTATGTTAAGTGATTTTTTTTACTCCAGAAAAACTGATGCTGATTTTTTAACAGAGTACAAGTTGAGTGAATTTAAGAATTAAAAAATAAAGCGATGAATTTTTAAAGATTATAATTCTTTATAATGTTTGTAACCGGAACTTATAACGGAAGTCGTTGAGTCCCTCAGTAAATTCCACCGACGTCGGTTGTTTTTCAATGCCTCATGTGTGACCCTCACAGGTCATGTCGTTTGAATCAGAGGTTCTTTTTTTTTAGTTACTTTGTGGGATGAATTATAGTAATTGAAAGAATTGAGCTCATAAAACCAGGCCATTAAACCCACGGATTAAAAAAATTTAAGCCCTACAATCTACGGTACTCAATAATAAAACATTAAGCTATATATTTGTTCAAATATATATACATATACATGTACACATATATTTATAAATAAATAATACAGTAATGTATTTTATTTTTTATGACTCACCGTTTGTTAAAAACTCGCAGCTATCGTGGTCTCTCTTAAGGCCGTTAGTAATCACCTGAAAAAAAATATAAACATAAATTACACATATTCTTAATTACAAGTGCAATTATTATTGTGATAATAAATAAGTAATGAAAAAAATACGGAAATGTTTGAATGTCAGCCGCGTGAATTAATAATTTCTTGTAATATTAAAAAAAATATAAAAAAAAAGCATAAATCTTCTCTTTCATTATTTCACGGTTGGAATAATTTAAAAATCGACATGTCTACTTATAATATCACTAACTTTAAGAGCATATAATATAATATAAAGTGCGATTAGATAGGAAACAGGAACGAGAGTGTAAGGTGCGTTGTACGTTTAACTGATCGCTCAGATGGAAGAAACGAAAGTATAATTTAGATTTTATAAGACGAAATGCTATAGAATAACTACACAGATTACTCTCTTATTTATTTTTTATAAAAAAAAAATACTTCTAAAGTTTTTAGCTGTTGTTATCATCACTTAAGTTAAATAGCAAGAAACAAGTTTGACATTTTGTTAATAATGATCTTGGCTAAAAGTTTTTAGACAAATTGATAAGTTTCTTAGAGTTTTAATGATAAAGTCGAAATAGTCATGATATTGATAAACTATTTGACATTTATTATGATAGTTTTTTTATTATTGTGATTATTATTTTATAGATAACTGGATACTATGTTACTGATGACTGAATAGTATAAATATTAATTATTGTCATGAGAATCGTGAGAAATAAAAATAAAAAAATATAATTATACATATTTGTCATGAACACATGGATCGAATGGTTAAATAAATATGTACTGAGTATATTATATTGTGGGTGAGAATATGTAGTTCATATAAAATAATAATAATTTAGAAAAAAAAAAAAGTCATCAAATCCGGAAGGAAGTTGTGTGAGTGTACTAATATTTTTTTTTCTTTATCAACGGAACTTATCGTTTTTATTATATATATATATATTAATAAGAATATTTAATTTAGCATTGAAAAGTTTTCGCGGGAAAAAAAAATTTCGCGGGAAATATAAATTATAGGATAAAATATAAATTATTAGTAAATAAGATAAAATTGAAAAAACGTTTGAAAACAAATAATTTCATTGAAAATTTAAAAATAAAAAATTACTTAGAGAAAAATATAGGATTAAGAAATTAACTGTGATGTCTTAATATTTAGATTATGGTATTTAAGTTTGAGTAGATGAGTTAATTTATTACAATTATTTTAATATTAATGTTTTAAAAATTTCATAATTGTTCTCTACAGAAAGTAAAAATAAATTTTAGGTCACCGAATATTCAAGTCACTAAAATTTATTATTAATAAAAATTAAAAATATTTGTTTTCTGATACAGAAAATATGAATCATGATTGATTCATTGGTTGATGACTTGAATATTTACATAGGAAACACGAATTATAAACTAACAATGACGTCAATCATAATTTGTTTTTACTATATATAAATATTTTAAGTAAAATTTATTTTTCAACTGAGTGTTCAGTAAAAAAATTAAAAAAATTAAGCAAAGCGAGTAAAAAAATTTATTAAAGTATGATTAAAATTTAACTCATTTTATAAAGTCAGCCTGTCGCTTAATTCCAACTCGAGACTCTTCATAAACTCGCAATTAAGCCAAAAAAAAAACCAAACCAACTTGTAATTTTTTTTTTGAATTAAAAAAAATTCGCGCAATTAATTTGAGCGAAAAATTTATTTAAAACCATAAAATTTAATTATTAATATATATTCAAATGACAACAGTAATTACGAATAAATTATGTACATCGCGCGCTATATTTAATTTCAAATGATATTGGCACATTTTTAATAAAATAAACTTTCACTCATAAATCCACGTATTTTTATTCAAATCCCGTTGAAAAAATAGTCACGTCAACGTTTAATTTCATTTCAAAATTAACAAACATGTAAATAAATAAATATATAACGAATCGCTTCAAAAAACTTTCTACCTTTAGTAAATAGTATAGTACTACTCGGTATATAATACAAGTAATGTCTGTAATTGTAGTTGCTCCAGTACTTGTGGTTGCAATACAATATATATATATATATATATATATATATATATATATATATATATATATATATATATATATATATATATATATATTTATAAACGCATTAAGTAATTTATGATACTGAGTTAGGTCGACGTCTAATTTTTAAATTTCTTTCCAAACGACAAATTAAAAAACAATATTTAAATAATTGTACCTACAGTTGTTTCAATTTCCTACATGTGCATATTTTTAATTTTTTTTTTTTTTTGTAATTACTTTATTGAAAAAAATTCAAAAATTGTTAGTTGTCCGCTAGCCTCAGGATCATGTAATGTCTGCAATTGTATCAGCTCTAGTACTTGAGGTTGCAATAAAAAATATATATATTCATATTTATATACGCATTAAGTAATTTAATGTAAAATAAAAATATCTATAAAAAAGCACCCGGAAGTAAAATAATATACCACAGTACTATAATAACCATACGCGTAACACTACTAACTTATTATTTAATTTGAATAAATAATTTTTTACACAATGTAGTAATATACCATTAATTAGTATACAATTACATCACTGTAATAATTTTTAATGCGAAGTTTTAATAATGAAAATAACAATTATTTTTTTTCTTTACCATTGTATTAGTCAGTATAGTTTATTTTAATTATCTTAATTATTAAAGTTGTAAAAAAAATTTTTTAAATTAAAAAAAAATGTATCCTGGTGCGAGCTCACATGTGTACGAATGTTGGTGACACGAAATAGTTAACTTTACATTACATTACACCAGTTAGATATGTTTGTATATCATATGTGTGATGTATGTGTATGTTATAATAAGGAAACCAGACGACTTACTCATCAAGTATGTGACCTATGTAATATAACGGGGTACCGCCTCTGAATGTATGTTACCTTTTTATTTTTATATTTATTTTATTTCATTTCATTTTATTTTATTCAACTTATTTCGATGTCTGTTTATCTACGGTCACTACTTCTTACATGTAACGTACAATGTTTGTAGAAATGTGTGCGAGTGGATGTAAAATGTGCGTATGTAGACATGTGTGGTGTAGATACGCACAACCGTAACCGTTCACGTCATTTATAGAAAAAGAAACAACGAGAATGTCTGGTAGTAGTCACAAGTTACACTACTGGCATATTACAGATGTCGTGAATCTTTGTGTATATTGGTAATGAATGTCATGTTTTTTATCTTAATGCACTGAGAAGGAGAGACGGTTATCTTTTTTTTTTTTTACATAAGACGCAGAATTGAAATAAAAATGTGGGAACGAAATCTAATTTTTTTTTAATTTTTTGTTAGTAGTAGTAGTAGAAAAAAAATAGAGCAAATTTATAATTATTTGAATTTATAAGTGATGAGAAAAAGAGATATTATTTATATGATGATTGAAATTAAAAAATTGAGATTTAAAATAAATAATATTTATATAAAATCTCTAGTACTATTGAGATTTTTTATGGATATAATTTAAAAAAAAAAAAAAGAATAAATTAAAATTTGAAATGTGTGATAATTTGTTATTTAAAAAATATTTATCAGTAAATTCAGTCTGATAAATTATTAAATCGAATAAGCACATAAAGTATCAAAATTACCAATTAAACTGACAGATGTTTTTCATTTTAATATTCCCAGTACACTTATAGTCACTTAACTCCATAAAAAAATACACAGTGTCGAAAAATGAAAAAAATTATTTAAAAAAAAAATATTTAAAATAAATAAAAAAAGTCATATATCGTCCACTTGTAATATTTAAAATTTATAATAAATGTGTTAATTTAAATTTGTTTTGCGTATGTCGAAGTCCAAGTACTCGGCTCAAGAGCATGTCAGTGACTGAATGTAGTCAGGAAAAATATGCTCCGAGTTTAACCACGAGGACTTTCACTCGCGCTCATAATAATCTGACAATCTGACTCAATCACCAGCAGCGCACAAGCTGCAGTCTCTCCTCCCTGCACATCATCATTTATATCATTTTATTTTCTTAAATTATTACGTGATGATTCTACGAGAAAGACGAACAGTAGTACACATAAATGACTTTTTTTTTTTTTGTCAATAATAATAATTTATTAATATATGTAATTTAATTGTTTGAACGGCATTCATAATGTTCCGTTCTTATTCACGTAGAAGAGAATTGGCGAACAAGTCAATCGTAAATCCCGTCGTGTAATTCGCTAGATTATATACATACGTATTTGAATATTTAAATTTGCCGCGTGAACAATTGCGCGCTTTCTCTAATATATTAGCAATTAAATAGATCAATAAAACAATGTCAACAAAATAAAAAAAAAAAATATATATATATATATATATATATATATATATATATATATATATATATATATATATATATATATATATATATATCACTATTATTGATAATATTAAGAGGAGTCAGCATTTTTTTTCTCTATCACACCCAAGTTGACATACGGTATTTTCTTTTTTGTACTTGCGCAGTAAATGGAAATTTTGTCCAGGTTTTTCTCTTAAACAAATAAAAATTTATAAAAAATTAAAACGTCAGTTGCTAGATTATAGGAAAATGTATCGAGCCTCGATCGTAATTTTCCGTTTAAAAGTTTCCTTTGAAAGAAAAGCTTGGAAAAGATTACTATACACAGAAAAACGAAAATGGCGGGAGAAATATTTTGAATTGAAGACTAAAATTTTCTTAGGACTAGGAAAAATTTTTGGGCGCAAGAATATTTTTCTCTCCTTAAATAAATATATTTATAAATTTATAGAGCTGGTTTTTTTTTTCATCTTTTTCAAAGCCAAGTTAACATAAGTCACCGCAGATCACGCTCAAGTGCATCGATTGATAGTATTTTCTCTCGACAACATGAAATAAAAAAATTTTTTAAAATTAAAAGAAAAAACTTTCTGAATCCAGCGACTGGATGTCGCTGTTATTTCGTTTCCGTATCAACGAGCCCGCGAGAAACTTTCGTTTCTCTCTAATGTAATGACACTTGGCTGTAAAAATTAGCAAAATATTACGAGAGTAAATAAAACCCTCCGTTTTTAAGAGAAATCATTATTTTTTTTTTAATTTATGATGGAAAAATAGTCAAAGCTAATGAACAATCGGTTATTTAATTACCGCAAAGTATGAAATAAAAGTTGATTATTTGTAATAGCAAATAAATGAATAAAATAATTAATTAACATTTAAGTGAAATGTTAATTAAAAAATATAACCAATGTAATATTTCTCAATTTATTATATAAAAGTATATATTAGACGTATAAAAATAAACAATGATATAATTGATGTAGTAATTGCAATTATTGTAAAAATAATTAAACATTTTTTTTACTAAAATATGTTTTCCTCTTATTTACAAAAGTTTATAAATTTTATGTAGATTCAGCTAATTCACTCGGCAGTTAATTATAATTAGAGTGACACTTGTATATGTTATTATTAACATACATATGAATTATTATTTTTTTATTCACATCTGTATTAATAATAAGGAAGTGAACATTTTAATTATGACTTTCGCTATTTTTTTAATTACACGTTAGCACCAACATCTTTCACGACGATTAGATTTTAAGCCTGTCTACAAAGATAATAGAAGTGTAAAATTATGTGACTAAGTAATATATTACTTTATTATATACGACATAAAAAAACTTTCATTATTATAAAATTATAATATTTACTACTAATAGCAATAATTAAAAAAATTAAAAAAATTTAAAAAGTGAAAATAAATATTATTATTGTTATAATAATAACTTTTTGACTTCCTTATCATTGTAAAACCAACTGTCTCTTATATATCGTCTATGTATATATATATATATATATTCCTGTGAAATCATGACAATGGAAAAGTTTTCAGTCTTTCAGAGCGAATGCCTTGAGGGCTAATTGATAATGATGGTAAAGTATCGATTTGTCTGCCTACGCTCTCACTGATAGAAATTTCAAATTTACTACAAAATATATATATATATATATATATATATATATATATATATATATATATATATAGATATATTTACATAAAAATAAAAATATCATAGTGTCAGAACTTGCAATCTCCGGGAAATGATCAACTCAAGGGAAATTGAAGTCAACTGCCGTTGAAATATCGATTTATCATTTTATAATAAATTTCACAGCGTTTAATTTAAATACATTTATGAATATATTGTATATATAATTTTGAATTTTGAATTTAATTAATTATGCATTCAGATCAATTTAATTTTGATTTTAATTCGCCGAAGGAGCGGAAGAATTTTTTAAATTTTTGTTACTGGGATAGTAATTTATGGAAATTAATGTATACGTATATGTATGTTTATATATTTAGTGAAGAGAGGTCTATATTATTTCTGTTAACTTTAATTTGTACAACTCAGAATCGATGAACTAAACGTAAACGGGTTCTTACGGTATCTAAAAAGTTTTTCCACGTGAATCCACTGGTCATGACGAGTTGAGCGATTCAGTGGTTATCCGTTTTAACTATACGTTATTAAATAAAATATACACATGTAAGTATATATAAATATATATAACACATGTATGTATTGTTGTAGATAGATATTTTGTCGCGTAATGTACGGTTAGTACACGAGCAAATATTTCACACTTGAATAATTTTTTTACGCTTTAACGAAAGTTTTTTACACTCAATTGCGTCTCTTGTATATAATACACTTGTGTGGTTTTACCAAACAAAAATATGTAAGAAAAAATAAATAAATACGTAGACGTGTATTGATATAGATATATACTGAAAAAATTATTTCTTGACGCAAGTATTTTTTTCAATTTATAATTCAAAAATTTCTTGGGACGGCCAAGAATTTTTCGCGCCAAGAAATCCTTTTTTTTCTGTGCATTAAATTATAGAAGTACAGAGTGAATTATTTGGAGTGAATTTTTAATTAAAGAGACGAATAATTAAAAAAAAAAAAAATTAGTCCGAGGTATGCAATCCCGTCATTCTTTTGAGGACAATACGGAGTAGTTATAGAGAAACTTGGAAGGTCTGTTATGTACTTTTATAGTGCAATTTACAAGGCCCGACATAACAAGTAAAGCGAGACGGGAAACTTGTGTCGGGAAACATTGACTACTCGCGAACAAAATCGATCGTGTAGCAGTGACTTGCTCTCGTGTGTATGACCTACAGAAAAAAAATTATTTCCTTGAGTACAATGACATTCGAAATAATATATGGCTTGATGACACTAAACAAACCATACACGTCACCAGTTATTTTTAATCGCTCAATAACGTTCTTCAATCATTATAACGATAATAACAATTAAATTAATATCATTACTATAATTTTTTTCATCATCATGACTAAAATGACAGCCAAAATAATTACTGCTTCCAAGCATCGTTTTTCATAATCGTGACAAAAATTTTATCAGTCGCTGACCATTATTTTTTTCTTTGAATTCTGCTGATAAATTTGAAATGACACACTTTTAAAAAAAATAGTTTTATCGTAAAAGTTTATCTTTATAAAAACTAGTTCAAAAAAATATATATAATTAACATAATTGAATTAAATTAAATCCTTCAAACAAATAAAGCATTGTGTGAATAAAAAAAAAAAGTAATTTGATTACGTACTGCAACAAATACGGCTGTCATTTAAAACTACGTAACAAAAAATAAAAACAAGGAAATTAATTTATTAACTATTAGGAAATAAACTCACTAGACTTGTTTATACGGGAATTAAAATGTACAATATATAAATAAAGTAATATGTAATTTAAATGAAATTACGCGTATGTTATATATATATTTACACTTTATCATTTTTATCAATTAATAAATAGAGATCAAAAGTGATTGGTGAAGTTTTATCTCTATAAATAATGAGTTTATGTCATGTAAACATTGCACCTAATGTAATATATATATATATATATTAATATCTATAAGTGAATACTGTCAGTGTCGGTCTTGTAAAGTCTTAAACTGCGCGACATGAAACGGCACAAGGTCGAATAAATGCAATATGACGACAATCGTTGCAACGTGACTGTATGTAGAATTTTTAGTACAATTTTATTGAAAAAGAATTTAATACTCTATATTTAAATAATTTATTTGTCAGGATACTTGTATAATTTGTCTTAATCTCAATAAAAAAATTGAAACTATTGCAAAAAAAACAATAGAACTTTTTTTGCCCTTTGACCAATAGCATTCTTATTGTATTAATTTCCAGTATATACTTTTCTTTCCACTTGACAGCATTCCTTAGCGATTACGATAAGTATACCAGAGTTAATACAAGAATAGACTCACGTAATATGCGCGTTTGCTGATAGGAATATACCGTTCGAAGAAAAGACCGCAAAAACATCACGAAACGAACCGAACGAAAATATTAAGGAGAAACACAACAGTAATAATTAACAAAACCTTATCCTATAAAATAATTGTAGTTACAACAATAATTTTATGATAATCAAGTTGAATAAAAAGTTTGATTTACTCCACGTGGTTGGATACTCAACACTCGTAACTCCGTGACGTGGATTATTTTTATGTACACGTTGCAGCGGTATACTATTTAAACAGCAGTTAGCTGTGTGTTGGTTTGTTATATTATAAATTTAAAAAACTTGGTAACCTTAAGTGCAGATATAACTTTGCGAAGCAAAACTGTTTGAATTATTTTAATCAACGCGCGGAACTGAAGAAAGTACTTCTTGCAACTCTATACTGTAATACTTTGTCTCATATCGTGTATTCATTTATAGGTATATATATATATATATATATATATATATATATATATATATATATATATATATATATATATATATATATATATATATACAATGTATATATAGTATACAACAGTGATTCTATAAATCTCATGTACACAGACTCAATCACCCCACACTGCGTTAACGTCAGTTGTAAATAAAATGAAAGATTTAAAATATCAACACTTCCACTCTCGCTGTGATAAAATATACAAATTAAAATATAAACATATGTAACAAAAATAAATTACAATATTTATCGAACGTACCTAGTTACCAAAAAAATTTAAATAATATGTAAAATTTTCGGGAAAAAAAACTCGAGACTGGACAGCAAATTGTAAGTTAACGTCTTGAAAGCCGCACGCAAACTAAACTGCGTTGTACAAAGAAAACCCGTGAGGGATGAACTTGCATTGCCCGCAGGATCAAATGACGTAGATGAGGCTTGTGGACCCTCGAAACGCAGACAGCCCATACAGGCTTAAGAAAAAAAAATTTAGACAGGTCGAAAAGAGAGCTAACATGAATAGAAAGATGTGTTTCATCCCTAGGCGGAATAGAGATAGAGGATACAAAAATTCAGTGCATCATTCTTTTTCTGAGAAGACGATGATCCATTGTCCCTGGCATCCGGGTAGAGTCCTAATGACGCTTTTAAGCCCGGAGATAAAATTTTAAGATTTATAAAGTTTTGATATTTTAAGATTTTTTACTGCTGTCACAGTAGTTGTAGAAAAAAATTTTAAGTAAAAGATCTAGTACCGATCAGAGAACTAGTACTCGATTACTCCATGTATTTGTGTATATACACATATATTCAGTAATATTTAGTAAATATAGAAATACAAAAAATACAAAACAACACTAAGATATCACTAGAGCCGACTTTAAGAAGACATTAAAAATGTGACATCCGCCCGATAAATCGGGTACCAGTTCCCTGATCGGACACTAGGTCTCTTATTTTAATAAACTTCTAGTTATTTTATAACTTAGAGAAATAATGAATTGTTGAATACCTAATGAGCAGAAGAGACTGTATAAAAAATAAATGAATCGTTTATAAAGCATAAAAGTAGGGGATTGAAAACGGACATCAGAGATTCACAGCGTGGCTCTATACAGCAGCTGCGTCATCTCTCATTGATTAACCCGACGAGATACGTCATGAATTTAATCCTCTCTCTCTTTCTATTCATATAGATGTCGGCCGCGTGGACCTACCACGCTGTTTTCATTTGCAACTAGACTACTATGCGTATACACTAGCCGGTCGCATTCATACAGCAACCCCTCAGTACTACTCCATTATCTATGTATATCACTGTCACTTGAACTCCTCGGTCTCTGGCGCCCCAAAAATAATAACAGAAAGGGGTAAGAGTTTTTAGAGAAAAGGCTTAATGAACCTTGAAAATTAAAGATAAAGGGATTTTAAATTTTCGTGTCTTTGGATGGGTGCGTACTTCTGTGAATGGAGAGTTGATGAATATCAAGTGAGTACTTTTTGGAGTTTAAGAGTACGGTAGAGTATAAAATAACTTTTGGCACGGCCTGTAGCTTGAACGTGACCAAAACAAAAAAATCATAGCAGTATATATAGTTGAGGCAGGTGCAAGGGGATGCCCTGGCTCTGTTGGGATGCTGCTCGCGACTTGCTGGAGCTCTGTACTCAGTGCAAGAAGAAATGAGAGTTGAATCATGACGTGTGAGTGTGTATGTGTGTAGTAGGATGTATGTATGAGTATATATATGTCGTGTGTGTGTGTGCGAAAGTATGTGTGGGATCCAACTATATGTACAATAGTCTGATGAATAATTTGATAGCAATAAAATTTTCATTGTTAAACTATAAGCTGGAGAATAATAAAAATCCACTCTTGTTTTCGTTTAATTTTCCATCAACCTCCGCCCTGTCTGAAATTCTCACGTCACCTATTGTTTAGCGTTAATTTATATCCTCATTAGCACATGATTAACAACGTACCTCTTTAGGAGTTGTCCCGGATATCGTAGAGGATGATGATGATATTGATGATGGCGGTGGAGGTGGAGGTGGTGGAGGTAGTGGTGTTGATGCTGATGAAGATGATGATAAGGAAGGCACTTTTACTGCAGCGTCGTTCACAACACTTACACTCGCGTTGTTGTCTCGCTCACAACTGACCGTGGAGTCTACAACTCGGTTGCGAACGAGTTCGGCCGTGATCGACGCCTCTTCCCACCTCTGCTGGTGTTGCTGATGCTTCCTGAAGAATTCCAGCTCCTCCGTTACCACTGCAGATACTTTTTCGGTCGTCATCGTGCCCATCGGATTGTCATTGTCGCCGATTTTATTATCATTGCCGGCGTCTTTGAGAATTCGCGGCGGATCTTGATCCCGATATGTCCTCCGCTGGCTCTTGGATATCTCGCACATCCTCTACTCAACTCTCGAGTATTATATTCGTTCTGCTGGTTTTATTTTCCTTTTTTTTTACCCTCGAGACTCAAGATCCCACGACGTCCAGTTGGAGAGCTACAGAGTCGATGCTGGAAACTCTTTTATTTTCCACGAACACCGACCTTTGAATGCAACGAGCCATTAGAATAATTGCCGGGTTGCGGAAAAAAATATTTAAACTCACTTCTTAATATAAATACATCCACATTATACATTACTATTAAACCCATCATCTTACATTAGCGAATAAAATAAACTACTCAAGATTTTTTTTAAAAATAAATTAACTACGACATGAAATCGTCCATAAATAAATAAAAAAAAATCTACATATTTAACACATCTAGTCAGCAAAAAACAAGTTTGCCAAAGGATGAAAGTAAAAAAAAAATTAACACACATTCCCAGCAAAAAAAGGCGTGAAAATAAAGTAGAAAAAAAATAGTGGTTCCACAGTATACTATTCAGCTAACCCGATTGGAACCAGTCTTTAAATAAAATACCGTAAAAAAATATTAAAAAATAAAATCTTTTCATACTTGTAAAGCGAGTGACACTTCTCAGCCGTGCGCCATATCTTTCAAAATATTTCCAAGAAGTCTACTAATCCATGATGCTGATGCTCATGTAATTATCAGCAGAGATCTCAGTGACAGCAGCACAAACACACTGATTCCGAGTGGTCTTGAGTTTTAGTGTGTGACAGCATAAGCAGCTACGAAGACGGGTAGTGAAATACAACAACAACCACCGTAGCACCATGTAATGCGTCATCGACAGGACATCTGTCGCCCCTTACTTGCATCCCTTCTTGCTCCCACTCGTTTAATTCAACCCTCCTGATGGTGATACTACGACGACGCTCACTCATAAAAACCATACTCGCTCCAGCCCCTCTTGTACTTCCTGCTTTTATACAACACCCTGCACCCTGTGTGAGAAATATACGACACGGTGGGTCTCCACCTTGAAAATGGCCACTTTGTGCGCCTGCGTAACCAGAACAATAAAAACATAAACAAAAAATTTATTTAATTTAAATTTTGTCACATATTTTCATAAATTTATACTTTACCTTTTTATTATTTTTGTTATTGTTGATTAAAATTATTTGTTATTTTGTTTATATATTTAATGACGTCAATTTCAGCGGCTATAAATTTAAAAATTCATCGAGAATATTTTGAAATGCGATAAAGTAAATAAAGATAAGATAAAATAAAGTGAATGTAAATTACTATAGATTTTATAAAATACTATTATAATTATTGGGATTTGTGTAAAGGAATTTAAAGATACTTCTACAAGAGATTATTAAATATATATATATGTATGATTATTTAAATAAATTATATGAAATTATGTCATCGTACTGATTGACTTGCTGTTATTATTATCAGAATTATATTTTTTTAAATTACTGACGACACTAGCTGTGGATTATTTTTGAATGCTGGCGCCACCTTTGAATTTAAATGCCAACTGTCGATAACATCGGCAGTATTTCGAGACATCGATTATCAAATCGTTGGAGATTATGAAACGATAGCCCGAAAAGTTTAGTTTTTGATGTTCACTGCCTGGTTTTTTTTTTAAATCGAAAATTATTAAATAATTTATTCTTTTGGCTACGAGTAGTTGAACCTAGACATCATGCAGGCTAATTTGTGGAGTTTAATGACGACAGTAAAGGTAAGTAATTACTATTTATTTTATAATTACAATTTATTTAGTCAATGCGCGATAGGCTTCGGCTTTAACCTTCTTCGGATGTCTTTCAATATCCAAGGACGTGTTAATTAATTTATAAACTATTTTTAATTCAAATTTAAATTCAAATTATTATAACAACTGATAAAATTTACCGATGGAGATTTAAATTTTAAGTTAAAAATTATTTTTCAGCCTGCGTGCATTAAACGTGTCATCAATCCAACATTCTCAGTCCTGCAGCAGAGACGGTACGCAAGTACATTGGATGCTGATGTTGTGGTGATTGGAGCTGGTCCTGGTGGTTATGTAGCTGCTATAAAAGCAGCCCAGTTGGGAATGAAAACAGTATGCGTTGAAAAAAACCCAACACTTGGTGGCACTTGTCTCAATGTAGGATGCATTCCATCTAAGTCACTTTTAAATAATTCTCACTATTATCACATGGCTCACAGTGGGGATTTAGCTAATAGAGGAGTCGAGGGTAAGTCTGAGTTATCAAATAATAAAACACATCAATTAAGATAAATTTTATTACAGTTGGTGACGTAAAACTTAATCTGGATAAATTGTTGGAGCAGAAAGATAATGTAGTAAAAGCATTGACCGGAGGTATCGCTGGGCTGTTTAAGAAAAACAAAGTCGAGTGGGTTAAAGGTCATGGTAAAATAACTGGAAAGAATCAGGTGTCTGCACTGGGTCCTGATGGATCAGTAGCCACGACGATAAACACCAAAAATATACTTATTGCTACTGGCAGTGAAGTGACGCCATTTGGTGGTCTGGAGATCGATGAAAAACAGATTGTTTCATCAACTGGTGCTCTGTCATTGAACCCAGTACCCAAGCGGCTTATAGTCATCGGCGCTGGTGTCATTGGCTTGGAGTTGGGATCCGTATGGCAACGGTAGTTTACTTTATTAAAAAATTTATATAAATATTAAGAATATTTATTTATTTATTGATAAATTTATAGATTGGGATCCGAAGTAACAGCCGTTGAGTTTATGCCAACGATCGGTGGTGCTGGTATTGATGGAGAAGTAAGTAAAACAATGCAAAAAATATTGGCCAAGCAGGGTTTGAATTTCAAACTCAGCACCAAAGTTACTGGAGCTCAAAAGAGTGGATCAGAAATAAACGTTTCGATTGAGGATGCTAAAGATCCCAGTAAAAAAGAAACGTTGGTTTGTGATGTGCTTTTAGTTTGCGTTGGCAGAAGGCCGTACACTCAGAATTTAGGATTAGAAGACATGGGTATCGAGAGGGATGAAAAAGGCAGAATTCCCGTTAACAACAGATTCCAGACAGTAGTTCCTAAGTAAGTTTATTTATTTATGTAAAAATTTAACGGTGACTAATAATTATTTTATTTTATTTTAAGCATCTTCGCTATTGGCGACTGTATCCACGGCCCAATGTTGGCGCATAAAGCTGAAGACGAAGGAATTATCACCGTCGAGGGTATCGCTGGAGGTGAATATTTTTTTTAAAATTAATTTCCCGCCATAGAACATTTTTTTAAATTGTATTAATTATTATTTAATTAGGCGCTGTACATATTGATTACAACTGCGTCCCAAGTGTCGTATACACACACCCTGAAGTAGCCTGGGTCGGAAAAACCGAGGAAGACTTAAAGAAAGAAGGCATTGACTTCAAAATAGGCAAATTTCCATTCATGGCCAACTCCAGAGCTAAGACGAACCTTGAGACCGAAGGTTTCGTCAAAGTATTAGCTTGTGAGAAGACGGATAAAATTTTAGGAGTGCACATGGTCGGGCCGGGTGCTGGTGAGCTCATCAACGAAGCTGTCCTCGCTATGGAGTACGGTGCCAGCGCTGAAGACGTGGCAAGAGTTTGCCATGCGCATCCAGTACGTTTTTTTATAAATATAAGTTTTGTAAACTGCGCACTTTATTTTTAATTATCACTATAATTAAATTTTTTTTTTGCTTCCAGACCTGTGCGGAAGCTCTCAGAGAAGCTCATCTAGCCGCTTACTTCGGCAAACCCATAAACTTTTAATTAGTTCCTCATCTACTTGTGATGCAGCAATCGGCAAGTTTATTTTAGCTTGTGTCTAGTAGACCAAAATAAAAAATAAAAAATGAATAAAGACAAGTCAAAGATGCTGCACTTTATCAATCAGCCATTGCACCGTTTTTATTAAATATTATTTGAGGATTGTAAATACTAAACTAATTGAAAAAATATATACGTAACATCGTACCACTTAAGTGCGAGTATTGTATTTATTAATAAATAATAAATTTAAAATAATTTAAAACACATATATGTACATTTATCAGACATTTGAATCCAACAAAATCCTGCCGGCATTCAAATCCTTCGAATTTTATTCAAATAAATAATTCCAAATTACAGTTATTAGATAAAAATTACATAAAAAAACTGTTAATTGTTTTTTCAAACTCAAGAGCTTTATTTTTTATTGTCATTTAATTAAGTTAATCTAATAAGTAATAGTTAAACTTGTAAGACATTTAATGAGCATGATCAAAGAAAGCGCTCGGTTTCCAAGCGCGTAAATATTTTATCACCAACCCTGGGCTTATTTGCATTCAAAAATTTGTAACTTTCCCGCGAAAAAAAATTAATTTGAATTGTCTAAAATTAGCGACATAAAAAAAATGCTCGGGGATGTTGATTATGGATTAATTGAGTGAAGCAAAAGAATTAAGAGGATTTTTAAATTTTAGCATCCTTATAAGTCGTTCCTGGAGGATCACGTGACCAAAAGTGATAGCCCTTGTTGTCGGTTGGTGTCGCAACGCGGCAACGCTGTTTAGTTTAGTAAAAACCGTGTGGCACTTGTGTCTGGTGCAGCAACACACCCAATGTTTGTGTTGTTTTGATATTAAACGTGATAAACATTATATAAATATTTAAATAATTAAATATGTAGACATTACGTGGTAATAAACTAAAATGTGGACCACCACCAAGACAACCAAGTACGGCGTCGGTGAGTTTAAATAATTAACTAAAAATAAAATAATTATCTCCACTACGTCTTTTATCTTCTACATCAAACTCCTCATCTGTCAAACTCCAAATTATTTTATCTTGTATTAATATAAAAAAATTATTTTTTACACTTTAGTTGGTTTAAAAAATGTTTTTGACGTCGTGTCAAGTGGCTGATTGATTTATCGATGGGCTATGAGCTGTAAAATAATTTAGTGATGTTAAAAAATTTTAAAAAATGCCGACTAGACAGGATGGACAATCAGGAACGTGCTCCGTAAACGTGAACACGCTGGTTTAAAGTGTGCGCGCGCGTATATTTTGATACTCTTATGTGTTGGTCCATTCATGCATTGATCGTATTCAAGTACATACTACTCTACGATAGTGTACATACTATATAATATATTTATCTATATGTGCATGTATGTATGTCTTTATATATCTACATATGTAATAAGTAAATGTAAGAGCGAGTATTTTATAAGCAAAGTAACAAGAAGTACCGGGCCAGCGTTTTAAAGACTCACTGCAATCATCAATTGGCCGTAAGTAAAAAAAATCCCCTTGAGGAAGATGTCATTCAATTTTAAATAAATAAATAACAGTATATATTTATTGTTATTTAAAGGGTTTAAAAAAATCAATTAATGAAATATTAAATATTTAGCAGATCAGTACTACGTTTGATGAGGAAATATATTTATATTGGAGCGTCGAAGACAAAACAAACATAAAATTTATAATTTATCAATAGGATGTAGTTTTTATGAATGGAATCGACGATCGATCCCGTTGGATAGTTGACGTTTTAATCCGTGTACGTGCTCGAGGGTAATGGGTAGAGAGAAAAGAGAGTAGAGTGGATCAGGTGGATCGGATAGCACTTGAAACAGGATCCACTTAGCGAGCATTATACGCTTGAATAAATTCGTACTTGACACGACGTTTAGTTTTAGTAATTAAACTTTTTGCTCCTAACTTTTGTTTTAATTTTGGGTAAGAGTATCGTTTTATTGGGCGATATAAAAATAGACGGTGATAAGACTGATAGAATGTCAATTTTTATGCTCAGATTATCACCGACATCCCAGGGGTTTTAGTTTCATATTTTTTATTTTATTTTTTACTGTACGTTATTTTGCCGATATTTTCTTGTTCGTGCATGAAACTGTCGTTCAATTATTACCCACGCGTTACCTCAACAAAACGCTCCGGGTGGCACGCAGGTCGCTAAATAAAAAGAACAACTGTATTTATAAGTATATATGGAGTCAAAAAATATATATACGAATGCATGAGATACATTCATTTGCGGTATATACTTTATTAAACTACTGTGTAATGTCGAATGTATAAATATAGAGAACGCGTAATACTATATTTAAATTACTGATAGAGTGGCGGGAAAACAAATTTCACTTGGAATTTATAAATATAAACATCAAAGTTATTTTATTTAATGTTTTTTATTCAATAAAATCCATTCATTCATTCATAAATTGTTTGTTCGTACAACTATCTTATCATTATCATTTATTGCGTGTAATTTATTTTTTAATTAAAATGTTTTAATTGCCGTTTAAAAATTCTCATTTCCTGAACCGCTGAAATGATTTTTTTTCGGGAGATAAAACATTTTTTTATTCTAACAACAAAAAATACGTTATCGTATATTAGTGGGAAATTGAATGTCATCGTCATATACGAAGAGACAAAAAACGTTGACGTATTATAAATGAAATATATACTCAGTTCTTTTTTTTTTTGTAAACTCTGCATAAAAAATAATAAAACAAAATTCTGGCATACATTTTTGTCGTTTCATCACATTATCTTGCGTATCTTATAACTTTCTACGGTGAAAAATAAAAAAAATAGCTTTCGCTCAAGTACATTACTCTGTAGTTATTGAAATAAAATAATAATTTTAAAAATATGTAAAATCATTATGTTGTATATTATTATAAAGTTATATACACACATACATCTTAAAAGTTGGACAGAAATAAAACTTTCACCAAGTGGAGTACAAGATGCCAAGTAAAGATCAATAAAACATTTATTTGAAAGCATCCAGGCAGCTTTTAAAAATAAGTACAAAGTGCTTATGACTTCGGGCTAGTATTGTTTACGTCTGCTAGTAGTTATTTGTTGTAATGTAAACTTGCTGTACAATATATACATATATAGTTCAATGTCTTTGCCCACGTTTTACTTTTTTCTTTAGTACAGTAAGTACAGAACATATTTTTTAGTTACCCTCGTAGCTCGTGTAATAGTAACTGTCGCATGTATTATTACAGCTGTAGCTATAACTTTTACTATAACTATAGTGTTCATTCATCCCCCATCATACTTTAATTCCCATTGGCTTCTCTCTCCCTCTCTCTGTCTCTCTTTCTTTCCCTCTGAAACTTTTTCTCCCTAACACAGTGCAGAGGTTGTACCCACGTCCCTTGGAAATGTTTTATACACCGAAAGGGAGAGCTATTGATTTGATTCCCCGGGAAAACCTGGGAAACCAGTGAGTTGAAGAAAGACAAAGTGAGAGAATAGAACGAGAGTTGTAGCTGTGGAGAACAGAGTCACCCTACAATGTGTCTCTTATTCCTTTTTCTTTTGTCCTTTTATTCTTTTCTACTGCTATCATATCTCTATCTCTATACTTTAATTCAAACTACGGGCATCGTGTGAACTTGGCACTTTTGTTACCACACATTTATTTTATTTACAAAAACATAAAATACTTTATTTTTAAATATTTACGGCTAAAGTATTTTTAATTAATTCCAGTCCCGAAAATTAATTGCAATATTTTCTTTATTAAAAAAAAAAAACAAAATGATATGAATGAAGAATACGTCATTGTTGTTGACTTAAATTGTATGAAAGATGTATATTGAATGTATGAAAATAAAAAAAAAACATGTGTCAGACAAGAGAAGAGTAAGTGCAGACGGTACAGACGTCTCGGAATCACCGAGGCGTTGGTGTAAGCAGCAGCAGAAGCAGAAGTACGAGCAATACTTGCAGAATAAGTAGTACAAGTTACACACAACAGTATAGACATTTGAAGTAGTCAAAAGCAGGATGCGGCAACCATCCACACACTGTAATACATCAGGCGTAAATGCTCATTGAGATGCATCTCTCGTCGTGTCTCTAGCTTTGGCCGGAAGCCTGTATCATACGCACATTGTCAACTGACATCCGGCGTCCAAAGTTCATATATGAAAGTCTTTCTTACTCTAAATCAAATCAATTATAATTATAATATATATTTATATTTATTACACTAATTCTTAATCACAATTATTCCATCACATCCATACTTAATTAATTTATTTATTAATTAGATGATTAGATTAACTAATCAGAAATTGTATGGTTCTAGCCGTCTACAACTGGCGAGGAGACACTCGGTATGGCCTGCCACTGGAAATCGGAGATACGCTCCATATTTTAGAGGAATGCGCAGGTAATAAAGATAATTTCCAAGAAAGTATTATTGCTGTTGTTGTTGTTGTCATTAATTTTTTACAACATCTTGTCTTAGGATGGTACCGAGGGTTCTCGACGAAGAACCGAGCGGTGAAAGGCATATTTCCGAGCTCTTACATCCATCTGAAGCCGTGTAAAATCGAGAATGAAGGCCTCTTTGAGTCGGTGATACCGGAGGAAGATCCAGTGGTACGCGAGGTAACTCTAGTTCTGCGAGAATGGGGTGGAATCTGGAAAAGACTTTATGTGGTAAGTAAACGTCTGCCAACTTTTTTCTTATTCTTATTATTATTATTTTATCTTTCTTCTTAAATCTACGGATGTCGTATTAAAAAACGGCCTTCTCGGGCCAAGTACACTCAGACTGACTCGTGAATCACCAATGTAGTCATACCGGCAACTACTATATCTTATCTCAATACAATACATTAAAATTTTTTTTGTTTAAAACTCTATTATGACTCAAAATATTTATTTTAATACAATATCCATTGATCAATTTGAATTTTCAATATGTATTGATAAATATTGTTCAGTACTTTTTAATAGAAAACTCTTTTAAAAATATTACCGACTACAGTATTTGTATTTAATAAATAAAACATGATATTTATTATTTTTTTTCAGGAACGGGAAATTTACAAGTTCAATACTCTACGGAAAGTAATGAGAGAGCTATTGGAATGGCGACGACAACTTCTAGGAGGTACGTTGACAACAGACCAAACGAGGGAATTGAAATTACGAATCATCAACAAAGTCGACTGGGGAAATCGGTGAGTCAACCAGCATGGGCTCCTATAATTGGATTATTATTATTATCATTGTCATTATCATAATTATTTTTTTTTATTACTAATAATCAAATAGTCTGACAGTTGCTTGACTCATGCTCTCATTATTCCACATACTTTATTCAAAACCAATAATAATTAATATAACTTTTAATTACGTCAACTAACAATTATCATTAAAAGCCACGTACGAAAAAAAATATCTTTATTCGTCATTAATTATTACATTAAAATTTAAATATAACAGACGTATTGATACTCGTAAATATTTATGGTATATAATTACTACATATCACTTAGAAACATGCTATGATATATTATTTTTAATATAAAAAAAAAAAGAAACAAAGCTGCTTCTTATCTTTTAAAGCAATTCGATATTGAGAGGCTACTTTTTTTAAAACATACATTCGATACAATTAAAAGAAAGCTTTGTAAATAAATGACCGAGTGAACAAAGACAGTAATTAATCAGATTTAAAACTTATAAATAATACTAAATCTCGATTGGTCCTCAGTACTGAGCAGATAATTATAAAGTAGTTCCAGGGCACTAGTTTTCGCGATTTAAAGATAGAAACAATATTTATAAAGTATATAATTATTATTAATAATAATTATAAGATTTTTCTTGGAATAAACTCACGGTCTTTTTCATTATTCACCGTACGCAAACAAAGTACCTTACAGACAGCGAGATTATTCATATATTTATAAAGCTATTGAGAAAAAAATATTAAATTGAGAAAATTATTGAGGTCGCTCAAGGACAGTCGGAG
Organism: Microplitis demolitor; assembly: GCF_026212275.2. Taxonomy (NCBI): domain Eukaryota; kingdom Metazoa; phylum Arthropoda; class Insecta; order Hymenoptera; family Braconidae; genus Microplitis; species Microplitis demolitor. The sequence goes on along the minus strand of NC_068545.1, from coordinate 18,607,537 downwards.
CGGTTGCTGAACAAAGAAACATAATTATTAAATATATACTTTATTGTACTAAATATATATTTATAGATTGATAACGTTGGCACTATTTCGTTTTATTATTGTTAGTAATTATTTATAAGTGAAATAATGATAAAGTTTATGATGATAAAATTGTTTAGTGAAAAGTTTACGATACTGAACACAATAAAATACAATATGCCCTGGACGGAATATATTTATGCATTACGTTTTAGTATTTAGTTTGATAATAATATAAAATAATAAGAAACATGTGGATTATTATTATTAATTTAATTAATTAATTAATAATAATAATATTAATTAATTCCTACACGGATTTAACATTTATCAGTAATAATTATTTGTGCAGATGCATTACTGTTAATTTAATTGTCGTTATGATGACAGTACTCTGTTACTATTAATCGAGAATCGTCGTACGTCGCTTTGCATTAAGAATCGATCGAGTCACAGCCCACTGATTCAAAGCGCGTTTACTTTTTATAATATTTTATAAATTGTTATTATTTCTATTTTATTTTTTTATCTTTCGTATCACGCAAACAATTAAATTTAGTAATGCACAACAATTGCACCTTTATTGTCGATTTAAATTTTTAAAATTAATTATTTAAGTTTTTTAAATTTTTTCCTACGTCATTTTACACTGAACAAAAAAATTTGTTACTCATAATGAGTAATGCGCCTTATTTAATTAATCAAAATTTTGATAATTTATATTCCGGTCACGTATAACTAAAGTTAAAAAATTTTTAAAAAAACTACCGATTAGTAGATATTAAAATTTATAAATTTAATAATTAAGGCACCAGTGTATTATCACAAGTAATAACTAATAATTGTGGTATTTAAATCTCGGTATCTTTTGAATATTTTTCAATTTCCGGATAAATTGGTGACATTTCTAAAGTACTGGGTGCCGACGGTACGGAAGCCGGTGACGCTCCGCTACTTGATCCGACGTGAAGACGGCGACAAAGTTCATCCAGCAATTCATTGAATACCATCATGTTCATATTTTGGCCCAGCAAATGGAGCAAAAGAAAGTCTCCCACCTAAAACAGCCAAAAAATAATTACATATATTTATTTAAAAAATAAATATCAAAACAAAGTCTACTTACTTGTGTTTCGCGAACGAGACTGCCAGCTGCAGACGCTGTGCTAAATTTGAATCGTTTTTTAAGAATAGTCTCCCTCGTGCTGGGTAACAGAACAACGGCCATGCTGTATAGCAGCGCAACGCCCGACATAACAGCCAGTATGATAAACCAGAACCATAAAAATATGAATATCTTTTCATTGAGAATATTCAAAGCAAGTACACAGAGAGCGTCGAGTTTTTGTATCGATCCGGAGGCACCGTATTTGTGGAATGTACACTTGGTTAAACGTGGGAATATTTCAACCATTGGATCGCTTCGCTCGTCTTGATTCATCTGGCTGAATTTAACAACTTCTGTTCCGTATGTCAAGAATGCCCCGCCGAGGAATGTGTCCACAAAGAAAATGTTACCGACCTACGTAATTAAAAATAAATAAACCATTGCACGGCTCTTAAAATTTGAAATTTGAAATACTTACAACATTGACAAAATTTAATGCTTCACAGAAGAAATAACCAGCAGCATAACTATTATGCAAATGCAATGTGTCCATAATATATTGAATAAGACGTGATGTACGTTGCTGACGTTCTTGTTTGGTTTCAACAAGTGTACCACGCATGCCATCAGAAATCATTCTTATTTTACCATCTTCCCATTGCTTCCACATCCAGTGAGGCAGATAGAACAGTATTCCTTGGAAGAAAAGCATGAAAGGAACCCACTGATAATACGAGTGGTACTTTTTCTCTCCGGTATCTGTTCCAAGTCCGGGTGCTGCTACATGAGTACCCACTGGCTTCAATGCATTGTCTGGAAGCGTGTATGTGTATGTTATCCAACAAAAGGTGTTGATCACGTGCTCTGTTACCGCTGAATCGGCTATACAGTTAATAGGATCACCTGAAATTTAAAAAAATGGTTTTTTACTGCCGTTTTGGTAGCGCTGAGTTAAAATATATAATTAAAATTATCTACCGATTAAGTTGTTGGCTGTGACGATGATGCAACAGGCAAATAAAATAGCCGACGTGATTCTATAGTGAGCTCTGAAGACCATGTTATCAATGATGGCCTTGTCAATTAAATACCTCACTTTCACAAAACCAGCTACCGCTGATACAAGACCAAAAACTGCCATTTTTGTAACTTTTTATCTGAAAAAATATAAATAATTATAAATTAACGGCGTCAGTGGATAGAAAATATTTTAACTTGGACAAGTTGACAATGAGTGGCTGTACACTGGCTGAGCTTTATTAGTCAATTAATCGAGTCCGGGTGGGGCACGTGCTGTAACCAAAAGGTCAGCCACCAATTAATTTCACCAAAAAGCTCTCAGTACAAATTGTTTGCCAGGTAAATTAACAGCACGTGGGCTTTGATTACAGAATTTAATTTAATTACAGTAAAATGATTATCCTACATGTCTTAATTTAATTATTTATCTAAATATATACACACACATGAGATCGTGTGCCGAGTGCTTGCGGTCAATATCCCAAGATATTTTCTTAATTGAAATAATGATGAAAAAAAATATTTTAACTACTGAATTAACTCTCGGCGTCCTTCAGTTAATTTGACTCAATTGAAACGAATAAACGTAAAATTAATGTCATATATATTTTTTATTAATATAACATTTATTATTAACTCGTGGGATTTTCGAAGTTTGAACATAATTATTATTATTTTTTAGGGACTTGTGTAATCAGAGAGATTCGTCGTTTTTATTTTTTTGTCCTGAGGTCTGTGACCTGAATATTTTCTTTCAAACATTGAATTTATTCATAAATAAGTGAATGCGAAAGTATATTTACAAAAATTTTGAATATATTTATATTTATTTATTTATTTATTTATTTTGATGTTGGCAAAATTTTGGATAAAAATTATAAACTTTCTCTAGTGTCCTTGTGTCTTATTGTCATTTAGTTGGCAAGTTTCGGGACCAATACTGGCTTCTACCCAACATGTCGCGACTCATAATAATAGAAAAATGAATAAATATGAAGATAATAAACGAAAGCAAGAGATAAATTATTTCCGGAATTCATAGCATCCGGCTATGAGAAATTCATCTCAGTCATACATTTAACTATATATATATTCCAGAATATGATGTTGATAAAATAATAATAATAATTATCGTGTTGATATGCCGACTATTAAATTTAAGTTCGTGCACCACGCGTCCAGCTCTGGAATTCATGCCGGATGAGTTGAATAATCATCATTTACTCATAACCCAGTCTGACCAGATAAATTTATATAAGAGTAGTAATTGTTAATAATGATAAATAAACTAAAGAGAATTGTTACGTCAAGAGGTCTGCTGATTAATTTTTTTTTTTAAACCGATCCAATTTCACGGCTCTATGATCATATTTCATTATCACGAAAATACGATAACCGCAAGTGTAAATTGAATCTAAACCGCAATCTAAAACTTCGTGATTTTATTTTAAAAAAATTGCTTTGTCTCTTGAAATGAAACTTCAACAATGTCTTTTATATTCAAATATGAGTCACTAATTAACGAGTTAATAAATCATGTATAGACTTTTTAAAGCTCCATGTATGAATATGTATTTTTGGAGTGTTATAAATTTATAGTCTAGGGAAAAGTTAAATAAAATAAATAAGTAATAACAAGTAGTTAAGTTGCATAGTGAAAGGACGAGAATCTTATATTAGCCCAAAGCGCGTTGGCATTTATAATGTGTAATCATGAGACTAGTACAGTTAACTTACTACTATACTATTAAAATACATGAGTCAACACTCAAGACATTTATATACATATATGATATATATATATATATATATTCAAGAAATATGTTACAATAATAATTTAATTTAAAAATTTCAACTATTTTTTCCTTTACTATAAATTTATATCTTTCGATCTCTTATTTCCACTTGGTTCGTTACTTCTAATCCTCTTTTATCTTATATACATATAAAATATATGAAAAAATATATTTTACTAACGTACTTTATCACTTTGAAGTTTTATTTTCAAAGGTATACGTTAACAAAGATTCGAAAAATATGATTACGATAAATAAGTTAAATATATATTATACATATTTTTTATCTTTATTTTCTATGACTAAATAAAATGAACAGCTCATTTAAATAATTATAAATAAATTTAATATAATGAGTATTTAATTATACACACAATTGTTGGCGAAAGGAAATATATATATGTTTAGAAAAAATATATGAGGGCAAGAGTCAGTAAAAAAAAAAAAAGAATAATATTAACAATAAAAGGCCGCGAGACCACTTACTGATCGCACTTTGTTTCTTATGTAGTCTAGTATAAAATTACAAAATGCTTAATCTTTAAGTAGTCTGATGTTCACTTAGAGTAACAAACGTTTACGCGAGAATGTTATCAGCTTACATGACTTTAGCAAGTAAAGGACTCGAGCGAACTATTAAGACTAGAGTTTTTTTTAAATTTAATTTTATTACCCTCCATGTGTTTCAAATGTTTAAATAGATAAACAATCTTTGCGCATGTATGCATGTTATATCACGTCTACTGTTTGTGTACGCAATTTTAATGAGTTATTAAATCAAATTATGCTCCAGTTTCATCATAGACGATGTAGTTTAATGACTTTTTTTACTTGCCAATAAATAATTTAATAAATAAATGAATAATTTTTAAATAAAATATAAATTCCACTCAAATATTCACACGTTCACGTGAAAAAAAAATTCAAACTTGGCACTAAAATAAAATTTTATTAACAATGGTAATGAGCACAGTTAATTTAAATTATCTAAGAAAACTTAATAAGTAGTCACAGTAAAAATAAATCACCTCACCTAATCCTGCGATTATTTCCAAGCGCTTTCAGTAAATTCCACTTTTTTTTAAATTATTAGTATTATTACTAATAATAATAGTAATTTATTTATTTATATATTTATTAATTATTAATATACGGATATATTTTTTTAGAGTACGTAAAAAAATGAAAACAAATATAATTATAATAAAACAAAAAGCACTCGACGCTCGGGGGCTTTATGGAGTACAAAAAAAGTAGCGGTTACAGGAGACGCGCGTCGCGCCAACTCAGGGCCCGAAGAGCGACTCACAAGCAACTGGCTTGTAATTCTCTCTCTCTAGTTTGCTGCGTGGGCCCCACCACCCGCCATATTGCGCGCCACCAAGATCCACAAGCTTCACATTCACACAGACATCAGGATCCAGGTGTACAGCTTCGAAAATCATCTGAAACCAAATGCTGCTCATAGTTCAGTTGTGTTGTACCACATTATACAGTATCTAGATCCACATTCATCTTTACCTGATTCATCTAAACTTTTTCTTCATTCCGTCATTCGATTGTTCTGTTTCCTGGTTTGATAAATGACATGACTTGTTATTATCATAAAAAAATGGATAAAAGAATTTTGTTTAAAAAATACAAGACCAAGTGGCATTGGACAATGACGATGTACTTGAAAGATCTAGATGAATGATAATTCAAGTCTTGGTAAGAAGATACTTGGGGTCGTGACTTTTATCAAGTGCACTTGAGTCATGCGATGCCATTGCAACTGGAATAAGAACCAGTACGTAGAATTACTCTACACGAGTAGTAAAAAAAATATATAAATTGACTTAAGAAAAGAGAAGACGAAGCAGAGAACAGCGACCAGCATGACAGTGATCGTTCACACGATCGATAGCAAGTCAAGAAGCCCCACTGAAACGTGATGTTTTCATCTTGCTCGTGGTCATATGATCCACCTTTGCGGATCCTTGTCTGCTTAATACTCTGCTCGCATTTGCAATACCATGATCATCATCATCAGCAGCGGCAGCAGCAGCAATAGAGGAAAAAGCTTGCAGAGGTTATATGCCAGAGCTGGACTTTTGTGGTGGGTGAGCCAAGGTTTTCAGCACGGTGAATACGCGGTAACCATGCTGAGAACCTGTTCCCCCTTGGAGAGCGTCTGAGGCGAACGTTACAGGCTCTTTAAAGTCCCTCTTCCTACTTGTTTCGTGTGAATATGAAAGCGAATACGTATATGTGCTGTGTAGCACACAGACTGCTGATGCTAGTGAGGACGTGAGGATCGTGTGTACATGGACACTGTGTACCCTCAGTGCTCTTGTCGGTATATGTAGCATACTAATACTCGACACAATAAAATACTCTACAGAATATACCGATGTCAGTAAACTTATACCCGACTCTACTCCTTTAGCCTCGAGCCACGGCACAGCATAATAATGCCGGATTTCTTGCCGGCGTAACACGTGGGCTATTTCGTTCGTATCGTGTGCGAGTCTACATGTACGTCCACATGCTTGGGTTTTATCTCATCCGCTCGGTCGGGGTATTCCTGAATAAGAGAATATCTTGAACTTGAGTTCATGATGAAACATCTCTTCCTTTTCTCCTCCTTCATCTTCCCGCCTACTCTTCATTCCCATTACCAGCACCAGTACCAGCATCAGCCTCATCATCCTCTTGTACTTGTTCATCTCGCCACAGCTGAGTGTGTAGTGATGCTTAACTATATATATATATATACATATATATGTACACACTCAATGCAACTTAACTGAACTCAACTCAACTTCTATCCTCTTTTGTGTAGTGTGTTGGTCTTTCACATTTGGAGCTGCGTGGTTACGCGGTCGTAAGGACAAGCCTCAAACCCAACACGACACACAAGTAAAGGCAATAGTCAGCCATACCAGGGTTACTTGTACGTGTAAGTTTCAACGCCTGCGTATTCATCACACACATTTATACATGTAACTTTAATTATACAGGGAATAAGTTTGTGTGTGTGTGTGTGTGCTGTAGGGAGGCTGGTGGAAATGCTGCTAGACACGGGAACTCTGGCTACCGGTGATTCCTTGTACATGCCTGCCGGGTTTGGTTGTAAAAAAATTCAAAGGGCTTAATGAATGGCGGGAATCGTCGGACTTAATAAGTGTACAACCGGGTGCACTATCCTCGGCTCCGAAGCTAGCGATTCTTTCAGGTTATTTTCTTTGTTTGTACCAGCAAAGGTAAAAGAACTTTACTACTTCTGCTTCATCTCCTTCTCCTTATCCTTAAGCAGTTTATTACTTTCCTTGCATTACATTCAGAAGGAATAGCTCCAATGGCTCAATAATTATCAATGATTTCTGCCTACCGACTTAAAAATTTTTTTTTCACCCAAGTATTGCACCAAGGTCGCAGTAGTAAATCACTGAGTCGCGAAATCCTGGTCTTGGATCTAGTAGCCTTGAAAAAAAAATTGTTTAATCTTACGGAATTATGTACTTAGAATCGTGATTATTAAATATGTAAATTATAGTTTTGTTAAATTAAATAAATAGTGTATTATTAAATGCTAGCATACGTATGTAATATATGTCGTATGTAATAAAATTATTTAGTAAAGTGGACGGCAAAGTACGTTTAATAATGTAGCATTGGGACTAATTGTAAGTGAGGAGAGAGGGCTCGCGGGATTTGACCCTGACATCCATTATCTCACGTTTATTTTACATCGAAAACGACGGTGCTGATCGATATATATACGTACAATATCGAATGTACTTTGCCAGTATAGCACAAAAGAGGATTTCCATGTATATACATACATACATATATTTTAAGCCGGCGCCAGGACTGCCCACCCACGTTAATCCGGATTAAATCTCAATTTCACAGTATAATCTGCCCGCGACAAATTTCATCGTTACAAGGAAACCCTTTGCAATTTTCATATGCATATCTATGTTCATATATATACATACATTAATTACAACTTTATAATACAATGTAGTATATATAAGGAGTAAAAAGGGAGTTTTTTTTTTTAATTTATATGGAGCACATTGAACTTTTAAAATTTTTTAAGATGATTCAGTCCACGTTTTAGCAGCTCTAACTTGTGTTGTATTTTATTATATTTTAATAGAAATTTAAAAATGACTATTCTGTCCATACCGCGAGTTTAAAATGCTGCTGGAAATAAATACCAAGCATCAAATATGTTCTTTATATGTATATGTATATATATACATATATAGACTTAAATTTATTTATAATACGAGTTTATTCGTGACCAGTGACGCCAATGCATATATAGGACCAACCGGTTATCATCTTCTTAATTTCTTCTCGTCTTATTGGTCTATCTGACGTTATCTTTTTACTTAAAAAATTCAAACTAACACCTAGTGTATTCATATATCTTTACTATATTTAACACCAAGATTAAGGTCGCATATGCTTTACAAATGACATTTGAACCGATTGCATTGCGCTAATCTATTAATACAAGCGATTAATTATTTTTTTCTTTTTAAATTATAATCTCTATTGTGTATTATAAATTAATATCTAAACTCATGACACAGTTGCTTGCTTCGTAGCTAGGGGATCCAATTTTATCTTCCATTGTCATGTATTTTATATCGTCAGCAAAAATTAATTTATCACGGGTGGACTTTTTCTTGTGAGAAATTTAACATTAAACTTTGGACACTATGAATATTAATGAGACTAGATAGTAATAAAAAAAAGTTTAAAACTTTGATAATTAAATTGTCATTACGAAGTAGATGAGTAGCAAGTGAATGATTTGAAATGCTGATCTAAATGACTGTGGGATTTCTTCGGTTAAAGATAATAACTTGTCTATTGTTATGCATAAATATATAAAGTAATAGAGTATATTATATATATATATATATATATATATATATATATATATATATATATATATATATATATATATATATATATATATAAGCTGCCACTTTGTCTTGAGAGTGTATATTGTTGATTAAAATAGCACGAGGCTATCGAGTTTACATCCAATCCCTATCAGATTGTCTGATCATCTACGTCAATTACGATCTATGAATCAGCTTATTCAATAGTAACATCAAAATAAATATTAGATGAATTAATTTGCCCGCAATAAACATCCAACGTAACATAAATCTAATCTAAAACATGATCCAGCTCTTACAAGTTAATGCCGATCTTAAAGTAAATGTAATAAAAATATATTTTTTAACCCGGGGATTGGATTGGGACGGGCTCGAAACCCGTTTTCCAACATCAGGCCTTATTATTATTTTTAGTGCGAAAAGAATTTATATACATTTAAGAATATCCGATATCTTTGGAAAGGGACATAGGTCCCAAGACAACACAGCACGGCGGACATTGGCTGAACCTGTCTCCACGCATTCAAGTCTCTTACATTAGCTCTCGCCGGCATTCCATCAACCAAGGGGGCCTTTAAGGCCCATCAGGCACGGATACTACCTCTCATGGGCCCTTTTATCTTCATTCAAATATTCATTTTTCCATAAATTGTTTTTTTTTTCATTTGGCTAAAACTGCTCTGTTCTAAACCCGCCACGCCCATGACAATTTAATTCAAATTTTATTTTTTAATTATTTAAATAATTACCGCTTCTTTTCTCAAGCTCTGATTCATCTTGGCCCTAATTACACCGGAGTAGGTAATTTTAAAAATAATTTGCTGATAGATTTCATTCGAGGGGTTCTTGGGATAGGTACACCATTGACCGGCCAAGGGTGTGGGAGTCATGAACACCGGAAGACTTCTGCTCCAAGTTTACTAACAAAGGCGAACAGTGAAGCTGACCGATGGCATATGTTTGGTATATGGACATACTTATATACCTGCTTACATATACATATACATATATATGTATATATATTAGTACATATATTTTATCTTTACTCTTAAACTGAGAGAAGGCTCTTAAGAGGAGAGTTTTAGGGATCACGCAGGTTCATTCTATTCAGGTTTATTCCAATTCCCAGAGCTCACCGACCGGAGCCTCAAAGGTATTCCCAGAGTGGGGTCTGAGTCTGGGTCTGAGTAAAGCAATCGCGAAAGTGACTGAAAATACCATTCGCCACAATGCCCCCCGGGAGATTTGGGAATTGTAAATAACCTAAGGTTTGACCCCAAAGACTTCGGACTCGCTCGACCGAACCTTTTAAAGTAATGAAAATTTTTTTTAAAATTCATGACATTGCTCTTCTGTGGTCGGTTAATTTTTAAGGACTAATTTTTTTGTCTTTGTCGCAAGCTGCAAAATATATATAAGTATACATTTATTTTATTGTCATGTGCAATGGGATTTTGAATAAACAAAAAAAGGTTTTTTTTTACTGAGACGATGGTGTTTTTTTTCTCGGTTATTTTTTCTGGTACTGAGGTAACACTAGAGGTTTACCTGCATTCCATTCACGGTTACGAAGGGTACGAGGATCGAATAAAGGTGAAGTACTTTCTTTGTGGTCGAGTATGTTCCGAGATATTTGAATGCGTCACGTATGAGAGTAAATATACACATATATATAAATATGTGTGGATGTGAATTATATGAAAATTCCAATAAATTTAATCCGCCCACGATAAAGAAAAATTTTAATGCGTTTAAATAGCTGGCGCGAAGTAAATAACATTTTTTTAATCTAAGTATTGAACATAAAAAATATACGTTGAGAAAAAATATACAATTGATGGGTAAATATGTAAATGGAGTAAATAAAAAATTTGAAGAAAACATCTGATTAAATGAATTTTAAAAATAAATAACTCGATTACACAAATTTAAGTAAACAGAATTTTTAAAAGAATTTTTCGGTAATAAATTTTAATTATGAAACATCAGATAATTATTATTAAATAATAATGATAATTTATAAATAATTTATTATTTTTTTTGTTAAAGGAAACTTGGGTTGGATCTGGTACCGCGTCAAGGAGCACACATGGTCGATCCAGATTCAATGTCAGTCGTGGAACTCTACCATGTGGTAATTAATTAATTAATTACTTAAAAAATTAATTGCAAGGATTAAAATTACAAATTTTTTAAAATTTCTAGCATTTGCAAAGCGCAGAAAATTCTCAAGGTGCATCAGCACGTGGAACCCTCCGCCGCAAAGAGCAGAAAAAAGTTCTAACCCATCATCTTTATTTTTGCATGCGCGATTTCGGACATTCCGTAGGCGAGGATACTGAAATATATTTTTCCCTGTGGGATTCTCGCCGCGGCGAGTATCTGAGCGAGAGATTTCTCGTTAAAATATCCAAAGAAGGTTTTTCAAATTATGTTGAAAAGCTACACAGCAACTGTACCATTTTTACTGACCTCGGTAACGCAGATCTCAGTCGGGATTTGTACGTGATTGCTCATGTGATGCGTTGCGGTCGCATGCTTTACTCCGATTCAAGTAAAAATAAATCTGGAAGTGTTGTCTATCGTCGGCCACATGGAGTTGGTGTCTTATCTCTCGCTGAAGCTGCTCAAGATCACGCTGAAGAACTCGAGATGACATTCAAGGTTACTCTTATTTTTAGTTTAAGAAAATTTTTTTAACATCCTGATTATTTTTAATTAAATTAATTACGTACTCCCGCAGGTGTATCAAGGGGAAGAGAAAGAGTTTCATCAACTGCATGAGCAGATAATAAAAAATAATAAATGTTCACCGCTACCAGGGCAGCCGAATTACGGAATAGTGGTGTCCCTACGTGTGTTACACGGGGAGCTGTCACAAGTCCGTGAGGAACATCCTCATTTATTTAAAAACGTATGTTTAACACGTAAACTCGGTTTTTCTGACGTCATAATGCCGGGTGACGTGAGAAATGATTTGTACCTGAGACTAGAACGCGGAGAATTTGAACGCGGCGGTAAATCGACTGGTAAAAATATCGAGGTAATTTTGTTTTAATTACTCGTTTATTTTTATGTCAATATTAATTAGAACTAATTACTAATGAAATGTAATTAATTTAGGTAACAATGCTGGTGCTCGATGCCGAAGGGAAACCACTCGAAGGCTGTTTATTCGGCGCCGCTGGTATGGAAGGTAGTTCTGAATACCAAAGTTTAGTAATTTATCATCACAATAGTCCTTATTGGGGAGAGACTGTCAGATTAGCGGTGCCAATTGAAAAGTTTTACGGTAGTCATATAAGATTTGAATTCCGTCACTGCTCTAGTAAGTAATGACAATTTAATGTATATATAATAAATTAAAAATTACAGTATCGTAAATAAATAAATAAATAAATAAATATTTTTTTAGCTCGCGAGAAAAGTGATAAAAAATTATTTGATTTTGCATTCGTACGTTTAATGGAGCCAGACGGAGGTGCTACAATCCAAGACGGATTGCACGAGCTCTACATATATAAATGTGAAGAACGTGCCAAATTAGATTCATTGAGTTACTTGTCGTTGCCATCAAACGCCCGTGAGCCAAATTGTCCAGGAGTGCCACCGTTTACAAGATCACCCAAGGAAGCTGTTTTCATAACGACATTACTGTGCAGCACAAAATTAACGCAGAATGTCGATTTGCTGAGTTTATTACAGTGGAAAGCGCATCCGGAAAAAATAGCAGAAGCACTAGGACGGGTTTTACGACTCGACGGTGAAGAGCTCGTTAAATTTTTGCAGGATATACTTGACGCTCTATTTGCGATGTTTCATACTGAGGATGGTAATTCAACAGCGCACTCTGGTCTAGTATTTCAAGTCCTTGTTTCAATATTTAGTCATTTAGAGGACGTTAAATTTGAACACTTCAAGCCTGTGATAGACGCATATATATCTGGTCATTTTGCAGCAGCATTAGTTTACAAAGGTCTACTAAGTAGCGTCCAGCATTGTGCTGATTGGGTTACCGCTGCTGAGAAACAAGAGCCTATTATGAAGTGTTTCCGTTCGCTCGAGTACATCTTCAAGTTTATCATACAAAGCAGACTGCTATTTGCTCGCGCAACTGCTGGTCAGTACGAGGACAGTTTCAAACGTGATCTCTACTGCGTATTTGCGGCATTAAATAAAATGCTCACGTTGACATACGAAACTGTTTTGTATTCCCAAGTCGCATTACTGCTGTCTATATCTGCTGTTTTCGAGCAGCTCGAAGTTGTTCTACCGGCACTAGAAGTTGCTAAACTAACATGCACGATGCTGGACTCGGTACCTCGAGAACCACCGCCGCAACTTTTGCAGGCCAAACTTCTGGCAATTAAGAATCTTGTTACCTCAATACTATTTCAGGATGACGAGAGCAGAAATTTGTTACTGATGACCATTTGTCGTCACTTGAGAATACACTTGGCGAGAAGAGAAGAGTTGAGATCTTGCACAGACATATTGGGAGAAATATTGAGCTTTCTTTACAAACGCGGATGTGATACAAATAAAGTTAACAATTGTATTCATCATGACATTGAAATAATATGTATATCTATACTCGATGTTTTGGTACAGACGATATTAATAATTGTCAATACCAGTGGACCAGTATTGGGATGTCTCGTTGCCTGTCTGATTGGACTCCTTCAGCAGCTAGACGAGTACCATTATGCGCGACTGTGGGAAGAATTAAGTCACGGTGGGGAACGTAAGCCACTGAAAGATTTTCTTTTTCGGGTATTTTTGGTCCTAAAGGATCTTGTCCGTCAAGAAGTATTTCCGCCCGATTGGCTGGTAATGAGAATGCAGGCCAATAACGTTATTTTGAAATCATTACAAGAACTAGCCCAACCACTGGCGTTCAAATTTCTCCATGGCAACTTTGATTCTCAACTCTGGTCAACGTATTTCAATCTCGCGGTGGCTTATCTCACCCAGCCGTCGCTGCAGTTGGAACATTTTTCCGAAGTTAAGCGCGAAAAAATAGTGGAGAGATACGGCGACATGAGAGTACTTATGGGTTTTCAAATTCTGTCGATGTGGTCGCATTTGGGAGAACGTAAACTTGAATTTATACCGGGTATGGTTGGGCCTTTTCTTGAAGTGACACTTGTTCCCGAAAGTGAATTGCGTAAAGCGACGTTACATATCTTTTTTGACATGATGGAGTGCGAGCAAGTAGCACGTGGCAGCTTCAAGTCCGTCGAGTCCGAGCTCATTGATAAACTAGACATTTTGATAAGCGAAAACAAAGGAGACGATGAATACCGTCAATTATTCAATACCATGTAAGCAAATTTTTTTTTTACCACTTACTGAAAATAATTTTTTTTTTATGCACACTACTTTTAATAACACACTAACATATTAATTATTCTAATTGCTTATTAACTTTTTACGCTGCTTCAGGGAGCATCTTAGCGCCGTGTAAGTTATCTAATAATTTATAAATAACTGATAGTTATTTATGTTAATCGATTGTTTTGTATCAATTTAAAGGCTGCTGGATCGTGTGCAGTCGGAAGATCCAACGTGGAAAGACAGTGGTACGGCATTCATTACCTCAGTTACCCGGCTACTAGAGAGACTTCTCGACTACCGGAGTGTTATACAAGGCGACGAAAACCGTGACAAACGCATGTCATGCACGGTTAATTTGTTGGTAAGAAAATACAAATAGATAAAATAATTGTTTATTTATCACATTGACGTCAATATCTCAGTTAATAATACACCAATAAATATTAATTAAAAATTATACTAATTACTTGTCTTGCTGCAAGTTATTTATTGCAAACAAGTGTGAATAACCGTGATAATTGACCGTGAAAATTATTTGCCACGTGTTCTTCTTATGCAGTTATATATATATTTTTTTTATGAGTATATAAAGAGGATCATAAAGTACTCGGTGAGGTCTAATGACTTGTCATTTATAGATTGAGTATTACAGTGAACGGAATATTTTTATTTAAGTGATTATTTAATAATAATAATAAATAATAATAATGGGTCCTATTTCATTGTTTCTACAGAATTTTTATAAAAATGAATTCAATCGTAAAGAAATGTACTTACGGTACATTTACAAACTTCACGATCTCCATTTGGCAGCTGAAAATTACACAGAAGCTGGATTTACGATGAAACTATATGCGGATCAATTGAGCTGGGACTCAACGATACTGCCCGCTGATCATGTGCATCCTCAACAGGCAGAGTGGCAGCGGAAGGAACTTCTATACTATCAAATAATTCATTACTTTGATCGCGGCAAGTGCTGGGAGAAGGGTATCCCTCTTTGCAAAGAGCTGGCTGGACTCTACGAGACACGTCTGTATGACTACGCCAAGCTCAGTCAAATTTTAAAAATGCAAGCTAAATTTCTCGATAACATTCTTACGCAACTTCGACCCGAGCCGGAGTACTTCCGCGTCGGGTTTTACGGTCTCAGCTTTCCACTATTTGTTCGGGTGAGTAATTTATATGTTTTTAATTGTTTATTTAAGTATTCAAATATTTATATTATTTTTATCATTATTACAGAATAAATTGTTTATTTATCGCGGTTTGGAGTACGAGAGAATAGGTGCCTTCACACAAAGACTTCAAACAGAGTTTCCAAGCGCACAGATACTAACTAAAAATTCCCCACCGGATGATAGCATTATCACTGCTGAAGGTCAATGTAAGTATTTTATTAAATCCCCTATTAATAATTCATCATCGTGCTGATGATAATTATTATCATTAATAATCCTTTGATAATTTTGTATTAATAGATATTCAAATCTGTAACGTAAAACCAATCCCGGAAGAGAGTAGCTTGGCATGTACAGTAGGAGAAATACCGGAACGTGTGGTTGCATTTTATCTCGTTAATGACGTACGTAAATTTACATTCGACCGACCCTTGCACCGGGGGCCAGTTGACCGTGAAAACGAATTCAAATCGCTGTGGATTGAACGCACGACATTAACTACAGAGGCCAAGTTGCCGGGTATATTACGCTGGTTCGAAGTTATTGAACGACGATCAGAGCTTTTAGCACCGGTACAGTATGCATGCGAGACGATGCAGAACGTCGAGACGGAATTACGTCGTCTGGTGGCTCAGTACACCGCGGAGCCACATCGTAATATAAATCCATTCAGTATGAGACTACAGGGAATAATAGATGCCAATGTAATGGGAGGGATAACAAAATATCAAGAGGCTTTTCTGACTGCTGAATTCGCGCGACAGAATCCTGAGATGGTACCGCATGTCAATAAATTAAAAAATTTAATTCTTGATCAAATAAGCGTATTAGAGTCGGGGCTTGTTCTTCATGGGCAAATAGCACCAGCTGGAGTGCAGCCGCTCCACAAGAGACTGATTGAAAGATTTACGCAGCTAAAACAGAGTCTGGGTAATTTAACAAGACAACGTACAATTCATCAAGACAGTATTATTAATTCGCCATTGCCACCATTGCCAATAAATGAGAAACAACGACCGGCTACTCTAGACACCGTGGGATCAAGACTCTCTCATGCTGACAGTGACGGATTACCTGAGGACGAGGGATTTTATACGCGAGTAGACGGAGCACCGCCGCCAATACCACAACGCGAAGTGCGGCCACGTTCAGTCGGGTATGGATCGACACCACCGAGACTGACTCATCACAGGACACTCAGCAAACCTCTGAGTCCCAAACTTCCGCTAAGGCACTCACTGCCGACTCCGACTGATGGCCAAGACCAAGCGAACATGCGGAGTTCCTGGAGTGAACCGGGACCCGAACAAGCTCCGCCTCTGCCACCTCGAGGCTGCACTCCCGACAAACGAGAGTCTAATAACCCCAGTATTGCTGTACCACCCGCACCTCCCAAGCGACTGACGACTCACAGACGCAACACCGATTGGAGCACCGAGGATGACATTGACAACTCAAATGACCTCAGAGACACCAATGATTTGAGAGACTCAGGCATTTCCACTACCAGTTTCCAAGACTTTCAGCAACACCTCACTAATTTAAATAATCTCAGCTACGAAGACTTTGAGCCGCGATCAAGAACTAATGATATCATGAATATTTCACCGCCTTCTGTGATAAGTTCACTCAATGTTTCTACTGTTAGCTTTATGAGTTCTACATTCCAAGGACCGCAAATTATTCTGGATCAAGATGTAATTTTTTTTTATTCAGTACCAATAAGTATAAATTAATAATAATAATAATATTAATAATTAATTATTTGTTTTATAGTCAAGTCCGCCACCAATCCCACCAAAAGTAAATCAAGACACACCATCAGCGCCTTCAACTCTTGAGCGGGCGAACCGCGTCCACGTCCACGGGGGAACTGGGCACGTCGAAAATTACTCGGTGCCGAAATTACAAACTCTGTCCGTCGCAACTGATGGCGAGAGTACTGTATAATATTACGAGTCGAATCTCCTCCTAGTCTTAGCAGTAGTCATTATTATTATTATTAAAAATTAAATAACATATTTAACAAGAGAAAATACGTTTTTATGTATTGCTGCACAACCCAACAGTGAATGTTGGGAAAAAAGAACACAAAAGATAATTATTGATATTAATTACAAAAATTAGCTTTAAGATAATCCATAGTTAAGAGAAACCGACGTTTTATTTTTTTTTTAATAGTGCTTGCAATCGAATTAATTATGTAAATCAGTAATCTTTAATTGTTTTTTTTTCTTTTTATACAGATATTTAATTTTTTTGTTAATCCGTAACTCAGATGCGCTTCCGGATTTAAAAATAATATTTTACAACAAACTTATTTATACACTTAGACTGTAATCTTTTTAACGCGTAGCTTATATATAAATTAATTTATATAATATATTATTAAATAAATAAATAAAAGGTCAATGTATTAAAATAATAAATAATATTAAGATCTATATATATAAATTATGTATTTTGTCATCATGTTTATTCGTATAAATATATACAAAAATTTGAGTATTATCTTGTGTCATTTCCGAGTAATAAAATTTGTATAAAAAACTAAAAAAAAAGTAAATAATAATTTGAAATATACATCATTTAAAGAATAACTGGAATGTTTTACATTGCACATAATTAAAATTAAAATTACAATTAATTAAGTACATTACGTATATTATCAATAGTACGTAGATATAAATGATAAAATGAGCAAGAGATCATTTTTCCCGGGATCAGTCATTGTCTTTAAAATTACGTCTTAGTCTCACAAATAATTATTTTTAAATATGTATATAAAATACATAGTAGTCTATGTCTTTTTTTTAATTAAACGATAGCTGACAATGAGCCCGACATGAATATTTATCAAAAGCTATTACATCGAATTATAAATCAATAATTAATTAATCATTATAAAATGAGTGAGCGATTAATTAATTATTAATTATCTTAGGCATATAAACAGGCACTCACACATACAAACTTATCAAGTATGGCTTAAATATATATATATCTATATATTTTTTAAATAATTAAATATTTTAAGTACAGTCATGGCCACTGCTTTAGTTTCTGAAAAAATTACATTTTATTTTTCTATTTTTTATTATTATATATATTTATTTATATATAAATATATATTTACAGTCGACTACTCGTTATAAGCCTGTGTTAACAAATTTCCTTCATGGGATTTTAGATTTGTTTTAAATATTTATGGGATTTTGAATCATGAAAATTTTTCAAGGAACTTCGTCTCTATTTTTCCGGAAGCTTTTACTTACCCAGCCTTTAATACTGAGTCTAAACATCTTCGCCCACTTAAACTCTTTTGTACCGAGTTCATTATAAGCCTCCGTTAAAATTTTCAAAATTGTAAACTAAAAATATGAAGAAATAAATGAAAATTTACTAGACTTCCGGAGAAACTAAACTTCAGAAATCGCTTCCGCTGCCCATCATTTTTAAATCGAGCATTCTCAAGGAAAAGCGATAATGATCCTGAAGTTACTAAACAATTAACAATTTTCGGATTTTTTTCCAACAAATCCATTACAAAATAAAAAAAAATAAAATATATATGATACCAAAGTTAACTGATGTAAAATAATTTTTGAATTTTTAAAAAACCAGACTTATGGCGGGTAATCGACTGTAAAACCTTACTATTTAAATCTGGTGAAAATTATTGAATCTAAGGTATTTATTTTGTACGTTATTTTCTTGTAGACGGAGTCCTTCATACCGGTGTCTCGGCGTTAATATCCTTCCTGTAAAACCATAAGGATACTTTTTTTAACTCGGTGTAATATTTCTTAGCACTCGGCATTATTTTATTGGGGCATTGCGGGTTTTGTTTTATTATAAACTGATATCTTACCTCCTCACTGTTTAAATTTTTAAAAATCCAAAGTTACCGCCACCAAAGAGAAAGCAGGAATCAGAAAATTTATTTATTAGCTCAGAGTTTGTTCCAACTCCACCTTTCAAGTATAAAGTTTATTTATATCAAGAATAAATGATAATAATAATAATAATTAATAAAAAATAAAGTTATTAAATGTAATTTAAATAAAAGTTAAAAAATAATCTTGTAGTAATAAAATAAAATTATAAAGATCATTAAGAAGTATTTATAGAATAGTACCGGAAAGACGGGTAATTAATATGAAATTACTTACTCAGTCTCAGTGATAGTCTGTTCATAATGTTGCTGCTGATGCTGTAACTGCTGTTGCTGCTGCTGGTGATGTCTCAACGCGGCTAATTCGTTGCTATGATGAAGATCGTGAGTCAGCGAACTGGATAATATTCTCCCGGTCATGGGCAGAATGTACTCTGGCATATCTTCGAGGACTGTTGGTGTTACTTTACCTCGTTTCAAACTTCCATATCTGTCGGCAGCATTCAGATTGTCGTGCAATGAACCATGGAGAGACTGACGACTCTGACTCTGGCTCTGTCCGCGTTTTAAACTCCCGTATCTTTCAGACCCACTGTGATTGTTATCGTGATTTGAATTTTGGGAATGATGGCTCATACTCGAGCTCAAAATACGCGACGACATTGATAGCAAATACGGCGTCGGAGAGACAGTGTGGTCTTCTTCAGCCGTGTAAGGAAACAGGTATTTTTCACCACCCCCATTCCCAGGATTAACTTTTTCCTCGCCCTCGGAGTAATTTTCGTCATGCGGGCCCAACTTCTGCGGAGGACTCAGGTCTGGATAAGGCAACGGATTAGGGCTGGATGTTTTGTTCGACGCGATTTCATTGTCCGACATCGTGCCACCGGACCACTGGCTACCGCGAATATCAACGTTGCTTGGTAAGTAGGCTTCAGGCAACTGTGAGCTCCATCTTGGAGCGTAAATGGGTTTTATGTTAGGAAATAAATCAGTGTTTGAGCAAAGTATGTTTAGATGATCACCAGCATTCTGATGAATATTAGGTAGATAGTTGTGCGTAACTTGCTGAGTTGATACTCCGATATTTTTGTGGGTTCGTCTACTGGTAGTTACTTCGTCGTCGTCAGAGCTGTGGGAGCTGGCGAGATCAAGACTTCTGCCGCCGCCGGTGTCGTCGGCATGCGAACCATCTGAGTCTGACTCTGAATCTCGTCTAGAACCACCGCCACCTGGACCCCCACGTGCTTCAGTAGTTTCTGGACGATTGTGTTGACTACGCGATGATAGATAGGGATCGCGGTCGCTGTTATAATTACTCGTCGACGTCGAAGTATGTCTGAGGTGTACGTCACTGCGGTAAGGACTTGACCCAGTTTTGTTGGTACTTCTGGAAGTGGTGCTGCTTGTAGAAACTCCGACATGAACACGTCGGCAAGTGGTACCAGTTCCAGCGTAAGTCGAATTGTAAGCCAAAGCTGAGCGTGATTGTCCATTTACATTTTGACTGCTGCTGCCATTCACCATCATGCTGCTTTCTAGCAGCGGTGACTTTTTACCGAAACATCTTAGCAAGCTCAGGTACAAATTTCTTCTGACTCGTCCGTTTATGAAGCAGTAGCCGATTAAACTGAAGGCCGCGTGGGTGACGATCGACACGCTGAGCAAGTAAGACAGCATTGGGGAGTTTTCAGACGCACTGAGCACCGCCAGGGTCCAGGTAGCTCCCAGCAGAGGTAGAGACACCACAGACAACCACAGCAGTGTCCTCAAATTACCAAAGCCCATAATGTGTTCTTTCAATGTAAACGCCGCTTTGACAGACATTATTAAAATAAAAAAGTTGATGATAACAGCAACGCAAATTGGTCCAATTAATGACCAAACAACGGTCTCGTAGATAGACAACCAGCAGAAATAAAAATTACCGTACTGATCAGCACGTACTCCAATAGTTAATCCAACGATGATTGCTGGCATCGCATACCCAATTGTGTAATAAAATCTCATTTGTCCGTGATTAACATCACGCATTTCCGTTAGCATACGATACAGATGGATTGAATCAACCAGAGTCCAAGCGAATGCACTGAGCCATGCGTAATGCAAACCAATTGCTGTTAATTTACAGGGAAACTCATTTGAAACTAACGGGCTGCGTGCTTTCAAGGCTATCATGTACAATAATTCTGCTAGAAAGACACACATTACCAGGTTTTTATGGATGCTATTTGAATTAGTAGCGCTACCGCGTATTAATGTGAGGATCAGCAATGCTGATAGTAGAAGTGGCAGTGCGAGCATGAATGCGCTGTAACTGGTGACGTCTTCCAAGAGCGAGGGTTCCGGTACGTATTCAAGGTCAAGGACGTCTGTCAAGACAGCGAAAGTCGCGAGTTGGAGATTTTTGACTTGCAAAATTACACCTTGACACGAACAGTTGACCATCTGACGGTCCGATTCCTGGGACTCGTCGATCTCCGTCGTGCATCCGATTCTGCTCCACTCACCAGAATTTCGTGCTGTGCTCCAATGAACGCACTGCGGGTTGGTCCGAATTTTAGCCCCGTCGTCTTCGCTTATCCATAATTGAATTTGCACAGGTGACTGCGGACTATCTACCAGTGATTTGGTCCCATTGTCCGAGGGGATGAGCACAGAAATAGTCACTATCGGTGATCCGACGGCTACTTCAACTCCCCACCGTACGTTAACTGAATCATCAAACCTTTTAGGCAGCAGAGCTCCTAATTCTTTGTATTGCACGTAGCTCAGCACAGCTTTGTCATTATTATCTTTATTTTTGTCATTAACTTCTCCCGGGTTCAGCGGTCTGATGCCCAACAAACTCAAGGGGACTCTTATTTTAGAATACGGATCAAAACGCCGGGGATCCGCAATGTAGTTGTTGTACTTTGGAAAACTTATGTAAGGTTCTAAATGTGCTGGCATTGATAAAAATGACGAAGTATCAGGCAAAATTACTTTTCTGTCAGCTTCAACCGGGCGCGCAGTTGAAGCCGCGGGATCTTCTTTGTACTCGGCAGTTTCATACCCAAAGAGACTCTCAGATGTCACCGTATCCATACCCATGATGACGTAGGTATCAACGACTTCAAACGGATCAGTGAATGTGTTGTGCTGGGATCCAGTTAAAACTTTCAAGTACTTGGCCATCGCATCGAGTATTTTATCAGGACTGTCACCATTGAGCTGCTGTATTCTCTCCCATATGTTTATGTATTTTTTATTAAGCACTGAGCTGGCTATGCCAACTAAATGTGGTACGTAGTCTTTATCTTGATTATGCGTGAGATGTAAATCAGCTTGACTCTCCTCATAATTGAGCAATGCGATAAGAAGCGACTCTGTAATAAGTACGTCAGCGCCATACATATTTTTAACAGTCTGTACAGCTTCATGAAGATCACGAGCTATTTTAACAGCCATATCTCTATCAAGTGTCATCTCTGAATTCTCAAAAGCCGCAAGATAATATCGTTGCTGCACAAATGCCTCAGATGTGCAATTAAACAGATCCGGAGATTGCCATCCACCTGATTTACTGTCACATTCTCGGGAGGCCATACCTTCAGCAGTACCAGGACATTCTTCGAGTACAAGCACCGCTGTCTTGTTAAATGAAGTCTGGGGCCACCACAATCCACCGGCATATGATCTAGGGCAGCCGTGGTAGATAACTTCGCAGCCGTTTGATGTTACCTCAGCATACGGATTAGCACAGTCTGTGCAAGCTCTACCAATAACGCCTTCGAGACATCTGCACTGTCCTGTTACTGCATCGCAACGCGGCCCTCGGCTTCCAATACTGTAACAATTACAAGGAATACATTCGTCTTTACCAGGTGGTTGGTAATGATTCTTCTTGCAGTAGCACTCCCCGGTTGTTTTATTACAAGACGGGTCGTAACCTTTTGATTCATCACAGTAACAAGGGCCGCAGACTGGCGACCCCCACCAGGTGGTTGGACAAGACTGATCCACTCTTACTTCGCAGTACTCTCCGGTGTACTCTTGACTGTTACACTCACACTTGTACCCACGTCTGGAGTTATTTACCTCGATGCAAGTACCAGAGTCACTGTGACACGGGTTTATGTCGCAGATAGCCTCGCAGTTTTCACCAACGTGTCCAGAATTACAGACGCACTCACTAGCCTGCCACTTGGAGACGCAACTTGACTCTTCAGGACACGTAACGCTGCACTCATTGTCAGCAAGACAACCGGTACCGACATTTTCCTGGACAGTTGGACGTTGGAGTACGCTCTGGTTAGTTCCGATGCGTAAATCTTGGATGCAGCCTTCATAGAATGGGAGCTCCGTGCTGACTGATTGGTCCGCTCCGCCCAGTAAAATTCTTCCTACATACAGACCTTGGAGTTTTGCTGGCAAAGATGAAATCGAGGGACGGTTTCGGTAGTTCATGTCCAGAGACACTAAACTACTTTGCCAAATTATTTCAATGTGATGCCACTCGCCATCATTTATTGACGTTTGTGTTCTTATTATTTCAATTCCGTCTAATGAGGTCGCGAGTCTGCCCTCCTTGAGGAAAAATAGCGCCGAGCTATTTTGTCCGATCTGTATGCTCATTACGAAAGTGTTGGTGGCTCTAGTTCGCAAACTCAAAGCAGTCATCCACGGCAGCTGAATTGGTCTCAGCAGCGGATTAAAACTCAGAAGACCGTCGCCGTGAAAGCGCCAGGGCTTGCCCACTTCTTCACTGCACTGGGAACCAGCAAAACCTTCTTCACACTCGCACACATACCCAGACCAAATTTCACGGCATTTTCCATTATTATTGCACGGGGACGAAGCGCAGAACGCGTGTTTTTCTGGACAGCCTACAGTCGTCCCATTGTCGGCGACGAAAGAATTCAAATCAATGAATTTATAGTCTATGTAAACATCGCTTATACATCCGACGAAATCTTTGTTGGTGACTTGAAAGTCAGATGGGATAGCAGGCAGCCCGCCAAGCTGCATCGGACCAGTGAGATCTAGAAAACGGTGGCAAGTTTCGGTGATCAAACTGCAACGTGGCTCGAGTATTTGCTCAGCAGTACCAGCACATGTCCATTTATCACCAAGTCGGTCGCCGTAACGCAGTGCCAAGGCGACATCGCAGTCATCCACGGCAATTGTAACAGTGCGATTTACATAAATAATTTGAACTTCGTGCCACTGGCCGTCTGTGACACCTCCAGGTATCGCAGCCGTCGCTCTCGTGACTTCATCGCCCAGTGAAAAGCTAAATTGCACTTGCGAATCAATTATTTCCAGCGCAATAAAATCGTGTTTCTCATTATAACGTCCGTTGTAAAGCAACAAACCTTCAGACACTTCTGTTGCAAACTTTAATTTCAAATGCAGACGATGCCTTTGTTTAAGTGACGGAAATGTCAGAAAAGTCGCGGGACCGAAACTCCGGGCTCGTAATTCACAGAATGGAGTCACGGTATCCAGTGGAGTTATCGGACAAGCTTCACATGTGAAACCACCGCCTAATTTTCCTAAACACTTGGATTCGCCTTTGCAGATGTCCGCCGTGCAGACGCCTTCGTCCAATGAGACTTGACAGTTGTCCCCAGTGAAGTTGGGACCGCAGATGCAGGTGTAGCCGCCTTCTTTACGTTGACAAGTACCGTAATTTTTGCACGGGTTTGAAAAGCATAAATTAACTTCCATGTCACACAGATAAGCCTCTTTACTGCCAGTAAATCCACGTGGGCACTCGCATGAGAATGTCGTTACTGGATAAATTGGACGGAATAAAATTGTATTGCTGCTGGCAAATCCCGACGCATTACCGAATTTTAGTACAGTAACGCAGTCTTCAAAATTCAAACACGGCTCTCTTACACAAAGATTGTCATCAAATGGCAGGACAACAAGAGTTGATAGTCTTGCCAAGATACCTCGATTTAAATAAACACGTTCTTGAAGATACTGCGAGCTATAAAACTCATCATTATTGCCAGGTTCAACTTTACGAGCTGAAAAGCTCACGTTTAAAATTTTTCCATGGACGTCAGTGTCCTCTTGCACGCTAAATATAAATATATTTTCACGTGGACAAGGAATTATAGCTGCTAGACCATCAATAAAATAATTTAAAAGTGGTGATAAAAATGCCTCGACTGTCATATCATCAAGCCGGACTGTTATTGAATTGTAAAGCATCTTATCAGTTATGAGTCTTACTGATAACGTCATCGTAGCTTTGGCTTCATTGACTCCGTCACTTACAGACACTTCCATGGTTGCTATTCTCGGTACGTTGGTATTTAATTGGGGTGATAAAATTATTTCACCGGTTGTTTTATTGAGTGTTATGAGATTGGCATTATTACCGGCTAGAATATTATAAATGAGTTTGTCGGTGACGTCGGCATCGACAGCAGGAATTTTTCCAATCGGTGTAGTGGGAAAAAAGTCTTTGTAATTATTAAAAATAATTTGAAAGTCTTTTAGTACTGGCGCGTTGTCATTGACATCAGTGACCATAATTTGCACCAGGACATCGGAGCGCAGTGGCGGGGACGCCGCACGTACGAATATTTCATATTTTTTTTTAGGTGACTCGTAATCCAATTCTTCAAGAGTCAATAACTCTGCGCGATCAGCACCTTGCCGGGTATTTAAAGCAAAACTATTGGCATCCTCTCCTCCGATAATTGAATACTGGACTACTGCATTCAAACCCTCGTCCGGATCATGCGCGTAAATTTCTCCCACTGTTGATCCTACTGGTGAGTTCTCAGCGATATATAAAACTATTTTGTCACTTTCAAATGCCGGCGGCGAGTCATTGACGTCCTCGATTTTAATGATGATCGGCACGACTGAAGAAAGCGCTGGGATTCCTCTGTCAACTGCCATCGCTTTCAGTGTGTACCTCATGACAGATTCGCGGTCTAGTTGTTTGGCAGTTCTTACGATACCTGTAGTAGAGTCAATAGCAAATGCACCATCACCATCATCATCCAGAGTGTATCTGACTCGTCCATTTGATCCCATGTCCGCGTCTGTTGCCGACACACGAACAACCGCCGTGCCAAGTAAAACATCTTCAGGTACTGTGCCAGTGTACTGAGCAGCTTCAAACACTGGGGCATTGTCATTTACATCAGTAACTGATATTTCGACGTCCGTGGTATCTGAAAGTGGCGGGACACCACCATCTTTAGCTGTCACAGTTAATAAATAACCTGACGAACGTTCACGATCTAATGCGCGAGTCGTTGTTATTGCACCAGTCTGTGGATTTATTGTAAATTCAGCGTTGTCATTACCATCACCTTCAGTACCAAGACTGTAAGTTACTTGGGCATTTTGTCCGACATCCGAGTCAGTGGCACTAACTACCAAGACAGTGGTTCCAATCGGTGCATCTTCAAATACTGCTACAGAGTACGGCGCGTTTTCAAACATCGGAGCAAAATTGTTAGCATCTGATACATTTATATAAACCAACGCTGTGTCCATTCTACCACCAGAATCTGATGCCGTCACTGTCAATACAAATCTTTTCTCCTGTTTGTAATCAAGCGGCTGAGCTACAGTTATCAAACCTCCACCATTTTGCGAAGTTATGGAAAATCTAGCCCGGGTGTTTCCCGCAGTGATGTCATAGTGAATTTTAGCATCCTCGTCAGGATCCGTAGCAGTGACTAACGCGACTGACGTACCTGGTGGATCGTCTTCAGATACTACGGCTTCGTAATTTTTCGGCTCGAATTTCGGATCATTGTCGTTTATGTCAGTCACCGTGAGAACGACAGTTGCGCTTCCAGATTTTGGCGGTTCTCCAGAATCAACAGCAATTACCGTGAATTGATACCGCGAACAGACCTCGCGATCCAACTGCTTGGTCGTGTGAATCCAACCGCTTTCAGCGTTAACAGCTATTGGAAAATTTTCTGTAGACGCTCCGTTAAAATCTCTGGCTCCAATTGAGTATTTTATCAGCGCATTCAAGCCTTTATCACCGTCGTAAGCTTGCACACGTATAACAGAATGACCGATTGGCACTCCTTCGGACACTGTTTCTTGTAAAAGACTGGTGAAGAATCTTGGCGCATTATCATTAACGTCTTCGACATGTACCAGGAGTTGAGTCGTATTTGATCGAGCCGGTACGCCTCCATCCTGTGCGCGTACGACTATGCGATAAAGATCCATCGTCTCGTAATCAAGTGGTTTAACTAGAGTAACATCACCACTTAATGAGTCTATTGAGAATGTATTCTGTGTATTACCACCGATAATATTGTATCTAATAGCGGCATTAGCTCCGCTATCGGCATCTGTAGCTCTTATGCCGGCAATTACCGGATTTGTTGTGTAGTCCATATCTTCAGCAACAGTCGTAGAGTAAGAGCGTTCAGAAAATTGTGGGTAGTTATCATTGTCATCTAGAACACGTACTATCAGTGTAGTAGTCGCTGTTTTACGTGCTGATACGGTGTTAGCAAGATCTGATGCGCTAATTAGTACCGTATACACTTCAGTTTTTTCCCGGTCCAATGACATCCGGGTCGTTACAACCCCAGACTTTGGATCAATACGAAATGTCGCACAGTCTTCAGTTACTGATGTCATACCACCGCCAGTTGTTGATACGATTGCATACTCAACTTCGGCATTCCTGCCGGAATCTTTGTCCGTCGCTTTAACGGCAATTACTGTCGAACCCAGAGGTACACTTTCACGTATCGGCGCTTCATATTCTGGCCATTCAAAACTCGGCGCATGATCATTGGCATCCAATACATTTACTTGCAAAGTTGTAGTTCCTGTTCTAGGTGGAAACGAATCGTCGACGGCCAGGACTTTGAAATAGTGAAGCTCAACGCTTTCGCGATCAAGTTTAGCACGTGTTGTTACTTTGCCGCTGATAGAATCGAGGAGAAAGAGAGCGCTGGAACGTGCATCCAATAAAGATTGCATTGAATAATGTACAGTACCGCCTTCTGGATCACGCGCACGTACAACAGTTACCAATTCGCCGGGTTCTTTTTCTTCCTCGACTGCTGCAGTGTAAAGTCCGTGTTCGAAAAATGGAGATCGATTTTTTAACTCTCTCCGAACACGTCTTCCAAGATCGGTGTCGTCGAGTTGCTGGTGATGAAAGACAATCTTCAAGCGATGCTCGGTATCAGCAAGATGAGTTGAGCCGCATCTTAAAATCATTGATACAGAGATTTTCCAAAGTGGATCGATAAGACATTGCTCGGAGGCTGAAACAAGATCACCGGCCGCACCTTCAACTAGAAATCGCGAGTCGGCCACACCTCCCCATCTTGTATCGCACTCTTTGATAGCGGTATGCGGTAAAAAATCACGTAGAGCAGCAACTAATTGCGATGTGCGTAAACATATCTCGGTAAATTTGTCAGTACTTGGCATCGCATATGAAGCGAGAGTCTCGGCCATCCATCCCTTGGTAGCCGCTAGGTCCTGGTTTTCATCACCGCAACCGGTAATTAGTACCCGCAGAGGCAAACTGTAGTAATCAATATTGGGTCTGCCTAGACGTGAACTTGTTGAATCAATGTAGAACGTAAACAATCTTGGGTACTGCAATCCATCACAATTAAGACTTCTTGCCAGCGTAACTCGACCATTGTGAGGATTTACTTTGAGTAGCTTACGTGCAAAACGTGCCGTACGGTCTGCTGATACCTCATACTTTCTTCTTCCACCTAACTGAGGTACACCTGCCTCGAATACCAGTGTACCAGGTGGTAAATTCGATGATAGTACTGCCAAGTAGGCTTGCGTCACCTGCCATAATCCTGCTAGACAACAGACCAAGACTACTATCCATATCGTTCGCGCCATATCACACTGTTATCATTTTTATTATCAATTTAAAGATCATTTTATATTTTTATTTCCTCTCCGCGGTTTTTTCTTCTTCTTCTTTTTTTTTCTCTTATATATATACGCTCAGTGCGTACCTCGTGTTTTCACGAGACATTAGATACGTCGAGCCGCAGAATCATTACCTCTGCAATCATCCTCGACTTCCTGAAACAAAAAAAAAATAATATAAAAATAAGTAACTAACAGTTTATATAGAATCTTGAATAGTATTCATGCTTTATATCTGACATTACATGGTCTTGCTTGGTATTATATATATTTATATTTATTTATGTAGATGTATATGTGTGCTGTGTCGAGAAATGGAATAAATGGGGAACAAGAGAGATGGAGATAGTAAAAGATGAAGAAGAAGAGGAAGAAGAAGAAGAAGGATTCAATACGAATGAGACGTGGTATCGGTGAACGTTCAAGACTCAAGAGGTACTGAGTAAAGAGCAAGGGGGGAAATTGTTTCAATACATAAGTATCCCTATTGAAGTTTCCCTAGTCGTTTTGTCTCGTCGGGTGCTTCATCGGCAAAAATCGTGATCGTGAGACCACTTGACCGTACACCGACATCGTCCAAGAGCTACACAGGTACAGCAGAGAGTCCGGAGTTGCTACGAGGGATGCTGAGGAAAGAGGAAAGAGGAGAGACAAAATAAAATAAAAGCATCTCTGAAAATCGACCAGTCGCATCCAACGGCACGCGAATACCGACCAATCGAATACTGAAGATCTACTCCTGTACTCGATTATTCTCTCGTTTTATCGTTATGATATTGCATAGAACTGGTGTGAATCACGTACATCATTTTGTATCGTCATATAAAATATACAACTGAGTTATTATACGATAACGTAATTTTAACTATCGCATTGCAATTATTCATCTCTGAATATATAATCTTTTGTAATTAATTGAGCAAGCGAAGAATAAACGGGTAGAGACAGCAGAAGAGGATAAGCCAGCTTACAAGTCCGGCCCATCAAAAAAAAGGACTAAAAAAAGATAGAATGTCCCTTGAAACTAAACCGATTAGATCTTCGCTCAGTATTATATATCAAGAGGATATTTTAAACGGCCTTTGCCGTTTTAACTTTATAAGTTTTAGTTTAAACTACAGAAAAGCATTCAAGGGCTTCAGGAGAAGGTCTTTAAGAGCCTTCGGGGTATC
The DNA here is from genome assembly GCF_026212275.2 of Microplitis demolitor. NCBI lineage: Eukaryota > Metazoa > Arthropoda > Insecta > Hymenoptera > Braconidae > Microplitis > Microplitis demolitor. The sequence continues at coordinate 18,577,200 of NC_068545.1, read as the reverse complement.
ATTTTCGGTTAGGGAGGTCGGACGTGCTCAACGTTCTTGGCAAAACTATTAATTACAAGAAGACAAGTCGACGGTATCGAGACCAAGACGAGAACGAACAAGAAGAACTGAGTAGAGTGAAACTTGTGCGGAATCCGGTTATACCAATTATCAACCGAGGCGTTCGTCCAAACCTCTTGAGCCAGTATATATAACTTGCCAATCTTCCATATGCCTGCCCTGGCTATTCACAATTTTTTTTGCCCATGATACTTTTAAGTCTCACGAGTTTTGGCTATTCTCTTTTTCTTTCATTTACGTCCTGCTACCTGGACTTTATTTTGATGGTCTTGATCTTGCTCTTACTCTTGGTCTTGGTCTTGGTCCCAGTATTGGTCTTGGTCTTTATGCAATCAATCGTACGTATAAAAAGAAAGATAAAAATTTTTATGTACATTAACAATCAGGAGAGAACGCGTCTTTGAGACACCCGGTATGGCTATTACTGTTGCCTGTGTCCTGTGTACGCTCGTTTTCTCGTGTGCCATTTCAAGGACGACAGCCGCGATGGGCCCTTTTACAACATCACATTACATTAGGTTTCCAAGGCATCGCGCTTGCCATGCTGGTTTTATATCTTTTTTACGTTAGTGTCTGAGTGTGTGTGTGTTGTCCAGAAATGCAGTATCGCCACCATCTTCGCCATTACTACCATCCCCACACGATCCTTACACCATCATCATCATCACCGGCAACACACAAGACACCCATCTACTTATTTCGCGGATCGACAGACGTTCTTAAATGATAAAGTAATTTAAACGCAATGTCATGGACATTTCGACAGACTCTTTCGTGATGCTGCCATGGTCCCAATATCTAATTATATATAAGTATTTAATCTATATAATTTTATTCTTCGTTATTATTTAAACATAATAAATAAAATTTGTAATTAGGTGTCGCGAAGCGTTAAATTATCGTATACATTTTTAGTCGGACGGAAATTAAAAAAAAACATAATAAAAATAATAATGACAGAAATGAAAATAAATCCCGAGGGCAATTGAGTAAAAATGTGCTGGCGTGTTTTTTTTTTCTTTTTTTCCGAGTCAAGAATTGAGGGAGTCACGTAAATTTTTCTGGGGTGTACATATAAGTATAAGTATGCATTTATGTATTAATATATGTATATATATATATATATATATATATATATATATATATATATATATATATATATACATATATATATACATGTATGCATGTTGGTATAACAATTGTTTTTTCCTGAGTACTTGTGCGACTCAAGCGGTTGTCGTGGGACTTTAGAGAAAAGGAAGACAAGAAAGAAAAGGGTAAAAAAATAAGAGCGATCCCTTTTGTACTTATAAGCTCGGGTGTGTGAGTTTCACTTGTGTACTTATGTTATGTATATACATATATATATTACTCTCTTTACTTAGCACACCAGAGGAATGAGAGGGCTCAAAGGAACAAGGAGAGAGATGTTTACCACAGATAAAGGTTTCACGGAAGAATGCCTGATTTTATGAAACTCGTTCCCACCGTATCTATACATACAGAGTTGATACTAATATATGACTCCTGTATGTGCTGTATTCTGTATTTATACTCGATGGTAAAGTGTATAGTACTTACTATACCAACATGTCCACGCACGAAACGGGTTTCACTCCCATAAGTTTCACGCTCAGATGACATTTTTAGAGATTATAAATTAGCCGGTGCATCTTGTAGAGTTTGAATACTGCCGGCTTTTTTTTTTATATTTATTTATTTTTACTTTTTTCCGATAACTTAAACTCCAAATCCTTGATGTCTTCATCAATGCTTATCTCAAAACCGTGCGCTTTTACTTAAACCCAAACTAACATTTTCTATTCGTGAGAAATTTTTAAAATTCAAAATTTAAATCTGTAAATAAATGAAACAAATAAAATTTTTACCAAAAATTAATTAACTGAATTAATAATTAATAGGGAAATAAAAAACAAATTTAAATTTAAATTAAATTCCCGCCATAAAAGTTAATTAAATTAAAAAATAGTCAGCTGCTATAAATTTTATTATTGCGGCAATAAAAATAAATAAAATAATTTCGAGTAAAAAATGTGCTTATTACAGTAGGCGGCCTATATTAATTATTTAAAATACTTAGTGGTTCCTGTTTGTTATAACGTACGTTAAATTATAAGATGCGTTGGAGCATAAATAAAACGAGGGTGTAAGTCGGTAAGCATCTCGTCAGACTTTACGTACACGTGGGACGTGGGGCGAATTTATATACCAGAGGAGAGGAGAGGACAGGATAGAAACTTAGTAATACAGGAACAGGGTGAACCCTGCCAGGGTGAGTGACTCATGTTATCGTAGATTCGACGCCATCCGTTGGGGGCGACGACTATACTCTACGCTATCGATTCACTGTGCAAACGAATGAACGAAGGGTAGGTTTTTCAACAGAGGTCTTGTGCTGTCTACTCCACTTAACTTGGCTTATATATATAAGTATATATATATATATATATATATTAGTTCTTTATGTAATGGTCCCCCAGCAAAAGTAGCATCTAGAAAAATTTTTTTATTTTTATTTCTCCAAAGACTAAAAGAACCACACGCCCGAGCTGATATTTTATTGTGTGTTACAACAGACGCTTTTATAAAAGCCGTATTATCGATTGAAGAATACATATGTATGTATATATATGTCGGTAGATTTATATATAAATATAAAAATAGGGTATTATATAGTATAGAGTCAGCTCTACTCTCAACTGTAACACGACAGTAGTTGTCGGTTGACGAACCCGTCTGTCCAGTATCCAGTCCGATGAATAGACTGGACGTGTGTCACGAATCTTTACAATTAATTCAACGACACGCGTCCTCAGCAGGGAGCTCTGAGTCTATTACGCGTTTATTTACCACACAAAAGAATTTTACCAGGGTTTCTTAAAAGTAAGAAATGGTAAAAATAAAAATCCATACTTGATACATAAAAAAGCAACGGGATTATCAGTAGGATTCTCTCAAAGGTCGATCTCCGATTCTCGATTATTACCAATCCGGTTTATTTTTATATTTCCATTTGGTATGAGATATAATGCAACGTTTGGTATTATATGTGTACAAACTAATATAAAATTAAGACGTAATTATAAGTCAGTAGAATCAGGTTTTGACTGTCGGCTAAATCTGAAAGATCAATGTAAATTATAAGTTATTAAATTATTTTACGACAAAACAGATAATAGAATTATTTTATTCATTATTTACTGTTTATTAACGTACTAAATTTTTTTTTATCGCTTACTTAGCTCGCAAGAAGACAAAATTTAAATAAAATAAAATAACTTTCACAAAATGGTTTAATTAGGAAGCCCGAGCCTAAAAAATTTAAACTTGAATTAATAATTAATTTTTTTTTTTACCGAGACAATACAATGGTAAATTTATTCAAGTAATTATAAATACCTAGGTCATTTATAATTAATAAAGCAAGCAGTTTTCACCGTGAGAAAAACACCCGGCGTTGAACGAACTGACTCGTGAACCCGCGAATAGAATCGCGCATCTCATTGTCAATTGTATACTACATTACTATTACATACATTATATACATTACACACACGTTAATACATATATTTATATACAAGTATGTAATCTACCTTCTCAGGTACAGCAGTTCCGTCAACTAAACTACTGAATAATAATAACAATATTAACATTAATATTAATTTTTAAAAATGTCCTTTGAAAGGTCACTCACCGCATTATCAAGGTCGGTAAATAAATCACGTGCTCAGGTGACAATTAATCCAATTTATCATTTTTTATCGTCACATAATATTTCAAATTCACTTGTTCCTATAAATTCAAAATTTGAAATTTTTTAGTAACACAAGTCAGTATAAAGTTTAAAAGGAATACCTTTGTATCAATATCAATATCACTATTCCTTATATTATATGTTATATTATATTATATATTAGATATTATATATATATAAACTCAACGGTTTTTTAGTTTTAAGTATCAGCTTTGAAATATTCGATCCGGCGTCTGGCACTACTACTCCGACTACTGACTGCTGCCTCCTGGCATTACTGGAACGCGTGTGTTGTCTTGTGTGTGTTGAGCACACATTTCACCCACGAACATATCACTACGGTGTGTTCCAGTGTCCAGCGACCACCGACTCCAATTTACAGTCACTCCAGTACAGTGCGCTCACTCTGACTCTAATCCAGTCTCTGCTTCTCTCACTCTTTCGCTCGCATCTCCAGTCTCCAGCTAAGCGGTAAGCGGCATCGAGCGTATATTTGACTTAGTTTCAAATTTTGCCGCCGTACTACGCTGGCGCTGATTATTTATTTTTAGTTTTATTATTATTTATTTTTACTATCAACCATTGATGAATAAATCATTAGTTTTTTTTTATGGTTTATTTTATTTGTATGGTGACAAAATGCTGGTAATTTTACTGTAATTTTTTTGTTGCTTATTAATTTAATACTTTTTTTTTGTTTGTTAATGACTACTTATATTTTTATTATTTTGTTTGTATTTTTTTTAGATTCAAAGTGGCCAGGGAAATGATTTTTTAAACCGGAAGATAATCATGGTGATGATGATGTTGATGAATGCATGAAGTTTTTTATTTGTAAATTGATGATTTGTTTATTTGCTAGTAAAAAAAAGTAATGACTAATTATTATGGAGATGATTCATCATCTTCGGAGGATGAAAGCGTAAAACAGGCACTCAGAGAAGCTACTGATCAACATTTTTTTAAGGATTCTCTTTTTTCTGGAGATAAAAATAATGAGGAAGGCAAGTTATTGATATAACCTAAAATTTTGTTATTTTTATTTAATAATTTAATTTTGTTTGTGTTTTCAGAAATAAAAACTAGTGATTTGAATAAATTTGAAGAAAAGAAAAAAGAAAATAATGGATTTTATAATTTTGGAGTATCAGTACATTTTCAAGAGTTTGTTGGTAAAAAGTTGAGAGAACATCTTGACAGGTTTGTTTATTATTTATTTATATATTTATTTATAAGTTAATAAATTTATCAAAATAATGTATGGAGTTTTCGATAATTTATTGTTGCAGAGAAATAGAAATAGTTGAAGTTGCTCCTGAGAAATGTAAGAAGAAAAAAAAAGTAAAAGGCGGAATAAAATTACTGAGCGATTCTACAGATGTTATAAATTGTGAGGAAGAAATATTGCCGGTGCCGGAAAAGAGGAAAAGAAAACTTAAAGATAGGAGTGAAAATAATATTTCAAATATTGAAAAATGTAAACAAGCTGCCGTTGATCCAGAATTTATTTTGTCTAAGTTTGAAGTTGGCTCGTGGAATGAGCGGCCAAAAGGGACTGTTTTTAAATATAAAAAAATGCCCAATGGTACATTAATTGAAAATAATTAAATATAATTAGTATTTTTTATCAAACTAAATATATAACATCCAATAAACCTGAATTTTTTTTTTTTAAATTAGTAATTTTTCTACGACCAATTACTGATAAATTTCATATATATTTCATTAGCTTGCGCTCATAATTATTTATTCATAATTCAATTACCAACATGTTGATATTTTTTAAAATTGATATTCAATAATTATTAAATATTCAAAAGTAATTGAAATTGGCGCTCTTGCACCAACACACGCGACTGCGCACATGCGCATATTAAAATTTGTGGTTATTTTAAAAACAAACGCAAATTGCACGTATTGTTTACGATTATCATTTAAATAATTTATTCTTTTGTAAGTTTAATTGAAATTATCATCAGGTTTATCAATTTTTTATTTTAATTACTTAATAATTCAATTATTAATGACAAGTGAATAAATAAATGTGTCCATCTACAAGTTAACCGGTGCCAGGTCATTACTAACTTTATATAAAATAATAAACAAAATGAATTTACCGGGGTCTGAAAAATTATGTCAACTGTGTGACAGTTCCGAAGCTAAATACACATGTCCAAGATGTAACAAACGTTATTGTACATCAGAATGTTATAAATCAGAAGCACACGTGGACTGTTCAGAAGAATTTTACAAAGAATGCGTAGAAACAGAGTTGAAGTCTAGAGTAAATGACCCAGATGATCAGGTCAAAATGTTGAATATTTTAAGACGGCACCAGGAAGCACTGAGTGATGGAAAATTATTCAATGACAATGAAGAAGACGACGATGATGATGATGATGATGATATACTGAAAGATTTGAATGAATCTTATGAGGCAATTGATTCAGATGACGACGAAGAGATACCAGACCTTGCTGAAAGAATTAAAAACGTCGACATGAACAATCCGGATGATCTCTGGGCAGCATTAACTGATGCCGAACGTCAAGAATTTGAAGCCATGATTCACAATAAAGAAACTGATAAATTATTGCCGCAGTGGGTGCCTTGGTGGTCTCGGGTTGGTAATAAACTTGTTACTGAACTTGATAATTCATCAGAGTACAAGGAACATTGTCCCGGTTTAGTAGCCATTGCACCCATCAGCGAACTGAACAAAGTTTCTCCATTATTGTCTCACAACCTGGTTAATATTCTCTACGCGTATGTCATTATGGTTCTTCATTACAATGGCGAGCATCAAGATTCTTATAGAGAAGCCTTAGAAATTTTTCTCCACCTCAATGATGTTATTAGTGAAAAAAAAGTATTCCAGGACGACAGTCTAGCTGCACAAGCAGTCATTAAAAAGTCTATTGAATGCAAGATTCTGCCCGAAGATGCTGAAATGGCCATCAATGATTCCGTCAATAAAATAATCCGCGGACCAACTGATGATAGAACTTATTATTTGAAAGCTGTTTTATCTGATCTACATGTTTTGTTCAGCAAAGTCAAAGATGGTGATCTTGGAGCAGCTAAAGGTACTTCAGTGCTTCCTAAAAAATTTAAAATTAAAAATTTGAATAATTTAAAATTAAAAGAAAAAAAAATACAACGGTATTTAAAAAAAATTGAATTCTACTTAGCGTGGGTTGATAAATTTGGAGCAGGTATGAGTGAATTAAAAATATAATTAATTATTTTTTTATACTTACCAATCAATACTTTATTTTTAAACGCTCATTTGTAATGAATTTAAATTTAAAATAAAAATAAAAAAGAAAGTCTAGAAAATTTATCTTCATTTATTCTTTAGTCTTGTGATTATGAAATTAATACGACGACTGATTACGTTTTATCTCAAGGTCGTTTTTAAAACTTTGTATTTTCATTTTATATATCTTTGTGGTGACGATTTATAAATTTTTTTAAAAGCCCTCACACCTTCACTCCCCACTACTTTATTTTATTTAGTGGCGGAAGTAAAAGCATTGAGACTCCGAATCAGTAAACTGGTTGCTGTCATTCGGGACACAAACTTAACTAGTGAAGTAAATTTTTTAAAAAATGGAGGATGTGGATTCTCGGCAAAGTCAATTGAAGACAATTAATCAATTTTTTTGTCATCAAATGGTTTATACATTGTGTGGTGGTAATTATCATTGCGTGTCATGTACGAGAATAAGATCAAAATATCCAGGATTTGTTATGAATTCAGTAAAAATAACGAGACATTTCATAAGTCGCATGCCGCGACATACGACACGTACTTGTCATATTTGTAAGCATCCTTTGTTATTTATTTGCCGCGCGAAATGGTGCAAAAGTTGCTGCAATTACTTCAATGATAATGCCGAGCTTATGGAGTATGAAGATGGAATTGCTGAGATAACTTCAACACTCACGTAGAAAGATTTACGTGTAATTGAGAATGAATATTTAATGACATGAGCCGAGTCGGACCACATGGCGAGTGACAGCTGCACGTTAAAACGTAACGACGCTTTGATATTTTTCAATTCACTTTAAAACTTTTAAGCGGCAAACTTAATTTTTTAAACAGTTTTTAAATTAATTATTAATTACTTTTATTATCGTTTTATGGTGAAACTTATAATGCATTTATAAATAAAATTATGTAAGATATTTATTAAATATACAGTCATGTTTATGGCCATTAAAATTATTTATTTACTTTATATTTATAAATAAAATTAATATAAAGCAAACAAAATTGTTGAAGGCTCATATTTTTTGCTCAAGTTTAATCACAAGCAATTCTAGTAGCTCTTAAATTTTTTTTTCTTTTTTAAGTTAAATATTTTATAAATATTTATTTACATTTATCACTTTTAAAGTTTTTATGATTATAATTTACTTTTATAGGATTTCCAAATCACAGTGTCGGATTGCCGGGTGATTTTTCTGTAAAAAAATACAAGTATTATAAATAATTTCTCATAAATCTATTGTAGGGTGTATCATATCTGAATAACTTTCAGAGAATTTTCATTTACTGGTCGTATTAATTCACTGTACCAATCACCCTGTTATCTAATTTAAAATTACCTTAAGTTTTAATTCAATTCTATCAATTTCTCCACCCAGCATATCTACAATACTCTCACCGTGTTTTAGTAAAAATGGTTCAAGTTCATCAATACTCTGCATTTTTTTAACTTCCTAATTAAATAATAATTTTTAATTAAAAAATATTATTTTTATAAATTATTTAAAAACTTACTTCCAACATAGCACTTAAATCATGTTTATCAAGATAAGCTCTCGTAAGTTCGCGACCATCAAAATCAATTTCAGCTTTATATCTAACGAGATTATTACCCATATCAATACCTTTTACATCATAAATAGCACGTACCTATAAACAAAAAAAATAAAACAATAATTATTACATTAAAACAAAATATTTAAATTACAAACTCCGTTACCATAACATCAGATTCAATTTCCGCATTTATTTTATCAAGATTCTCTTGCGGAATACTACGACCCACTAAAGCTGCCACATTATTATAAATAATAAATGAAGCAACGCCACCCAGTAGCCCACCAACAAGCAAAGATCCAATGGCATCGTAAATAGGGTCACCGAGGTACGACGTCAGTCCCATGCTGCATCCAGCCAACGCGATACCGATCACTGCAGCAAAGTCTTCCATAAGTACGACATTAACTGAGGGGTCATGGCCCATCAGAACATAATCTTTGAACGGTTTGTTTTTATCTTCGGCTCCTTTTTTTATCGAGTTTATCGCGACCAATAACGTTGCTCCTTCAGATACTAGTGATCCTGCTAGTACTAAATACGCCCAGTAAAATGATTCTACGGGATTTGGGAAAAGTATCCCATGGATACCGTGATAAATTGACAGTCCAGTGCCAACACAAAATATTCCTACGCCTGATATTAATGATGACACGTGTTTCATATTTGTATAACCGTAAGGATGATCTGCATCCGGATTCTGTAATATTATTCAAATGTTAATGACAGTAAAAAAAATTAATTATTTTGTAATTAATAATTTAAATTACTTGGACAGATTTATGTATTCCATAGGCTAAAATTAACTGATTAAAAGTATCTGCTGCGGAATGTATACACTCTGAAAACATACTGTGAGAGCCAGTATAAATCCACGCTAATAATTTAAATAAAAAATTACTACCATTTCTAAAAAAAAATTAATTGATTGATTAATAATTGAAAAATAATATCAATAGTAATTACAAATAATTCATAAAATATTTACATAATAACAGCAGTCAATACAACTTTACCCGAACGACTGAAAAGTCCTTCTCTCTCTTCTATTTTTTTTTTGTTGCCTATCTCTTTTCTAAAATCTTTCAATCGTCTCTTCATCGTAAAAATATCTACAATAATAATAATAATTATTATTACTTAAATTAATTGATACTTGCCCTTTCAAAAGACATTTTTATGACATCAGAGTTGTCTGTACTGCTTACAATGCCCTTAAATAAATAAATAAATGTATCTATATATAATTACTTTGTTGGTAAGTTTTATGCTCGAGTTCTCTTTTAAGCCGTTCTTTCATCAAAGATTCACGCGAACCCCATACTTCAAGGGCTCTGTTTTAAAATTAAAAAATATTAATATAAATAAATATATATATAATCAAAATGATATATGATATGAAACAAACCCTCTTACTTAGCTTCAACGTCTTTTCTCCAGTAAACAGTTATCGGTGGCTTGTCCTCGTAAGGTGATCTCCGTTTGGTTTTTGGTAACGATTCAAGATCTGATGGTTTCAATAAAAAATCCAACATCGCGCGCACTGGAGTTATAAAATTTCTCTCTAGTGATGCTGCTGAATGATCGACTCGAACTGTTTTAGCTGAAATAATTAATCACTTGATAAATAGATGAATGAATAAAAAACTCTACAGAAAGAATCCAAACCTTTAATGACATTTGGATGCAATGAATCTTTTCCAGAGTCATTTTTTAAAATTTCTGTGTCGTTTGGTGAGGGGACTGATTCTAAAACACGTTCTTTGACAATTCCTACATCTTTTTTTTTAAAGTCGATCATTTTATTATGTATCGCTGATTTTAATTCATTTTTTAATTTAACTATTTCATCATCGCCTGATTTATCATCACTGGATGCTAGTCGTGTGATAACAATACTTGTACGTTTAATATCTATAATATCTGGAGATTTATTATCACAGACTTTAACATTATTTTTAAATTGTAATTTATGATAATTATTTGTTCTACATCTAGACTGTTTTACAAAAATACTGGAGTGACGTTTCGCTAATGATACTTGGAGATAATAAAGCTGATCCAAATTGTAATAAGTTAATTTACCAGAAATTATGTTCAACATATTACACGTACGATACAGCATTTTAATTGTTTTTTATTAATTACCTGTAAAAATAAATAACAATTACAAGTTTATTAATGTCAGTAATTTTTCTTATTTGAGGTTAAAACTTTTGGCAGATAAATAAATAAAAATAATTTGAAAAACTTACCACAATAATTAAAAAGATATAATTATATATTTTTAAATAAATAAATAAAAAGAAGTGACGCAAACTGTCAATAATTATTTGCACAAAAAAACATTTCTATTTATTCCTGATGGTCGATTATTTTTTTTTAAATTCAGGACGGTACTATGACATGTCAAATGTCATTGCACACTAGATTCGTGACAATAATTCATATATTTTATAGGAATAATATATAATTTAAGAAATAGAAATAATTAGTTAATTATAAATAAGCGTAAGTTAAATTATTCATTTTAAATATTCTGACTTGTAAATATACCTTGTTTATATTTTTTTACGCGTATGTTTTCATATTTAAACTTGATAATTCATTGTCGTTTTGACTAATTAATTATTTAAGTGATTTTGTTACTTTCAAATATTTTGATTGAGTTATTTATTATTTTGATGCAATTACACTGTAATTTATTAAGTAAAAGTAGATCAGTAAGACAGTTTGAGTATGAGAAAAAATGTCGAGTGATAAATTTATTTATACAGTTTTCTATTTTATCGATATTTATTATTTTAAATATAATAATAAATATTAAATATCAATAATAAATTAAATTCATTTTTAAATTATTTGTAATTTTAAATTCGGACAATTTGAAATTAAAAATTTAAAAATATAAAATTTTTCCTGGACTTCGTTGATGTCAAAAATACAAATATATAAAAATTTATCAATTTATCATAACTCATTGTTGTCAATAATTATAATTAATTAATCAAATTAAAATGAATTACTGATTAACAATAAATTTAATTTTTAAAAATAAATAAAAATAACCGAGGCCTGGACTTGAAGCGGGAATTTTTAAATCTGAGCTTCGTGAACTTTTGAAAGTTTTCAAATTCTATCGTCTATTTTACGGCAATGAATTCGTAATTTAGGTCATAAAAATTTGAAATTTACACAGGGTATGAAAAATATCTCGGTCCTGTAGACAACTCGGTCACTGCGAACTTTAAAAAAATGGTAATTTGAAATAAAGTAATTTAAATATTTTAAATATGTAAGTATATTAATTAGCTTTAGTACAATGTTCAATTATAACAAATTTTTTATTTAAATTACACTAATTGTGTTTACAGAGTATCGACGTATATTTCTACAAATTAATTAAAAATAAATTTTAAATCATACAGATCAATAAAATCTCAGTTGGTTATTTATGTACATATACATTTTTTTAAATCTATTCACAATGTATATAATAATAAATAAAGAGTTTCAAGTTTTTTGTATTATTTATTACTGTACCTAGTACGCGACTAGTTAATAGTTTACTTTAAATCGTAGATCATAAATTATAATCCTGTTAATGTAGACCCTTTTGATTATAATTCAGATCTCATTACAACCAATCTCATATCTCATTAATGATTAAATCGTACTGTAATTATTTTACTATATATATATATAAATAATTACATGAGTATTTAAAGATGGCAGGATATTAAGCCTTCATTTAAAAACTGTAATCGATTTTAATTTTAAATTAACATTTAGACATAGTAATTATCTACGTTGTGCTGGAGGTTGATAAATTGGCTGAGCAGTCCGTTGCTGCGTGCGTTTTTTATTGTGCCCGCGATTTGACCCTCCAGGGGGAACTGCAGCACCGCCTCCACCGCGTCTAAATTCCATTCCAGAATTTTTATTCTGATCGTAACGCGGGCCGCGGTAGCCACCACGGCGATTATCGACCTCGGGAGCTACGAAACTCGGAGCAATATCTTCTGTAATTGGTATGCAGTCAACTTGTAATACTTCTTCGTAATTATTGAAGTCTTTAAACTGCACAACGCACGTGCGTGCCGACACAGCCGTCACTTCGGCGTTGTAATATTTATTGTCTTCCCAATACTTCGCCATACATTGGTCGCCTTTTTTCCATGTCCACGTTCCATTTGAATTCAAATTATTACCGCTGCTGTTATTGTACTTATTGTAATTATCACTACTGCTGCTATTATTTTTATAAGTCGATCGATTTACATTTGAATTATTGAACTCAACATCATTAATTTGATATTTATTTAATTGATTTTTATTGTAATTATTTTCGTGTGTATTTGATCCAAATGTCTTTTGATTTGTTTCTGTGTAAGTTTTAGTATTATGGTGTTTATTAAATTGAGTATCGTAATTTTGTTTACTTGAATCGTTTTCGTACTGACCGTAGCGAGTGTCATTTTGATTATTTTTATTTCTATTTGATGGCAATTCATTACTTATTCCAGTGTAATTATAGTCATTTCTTGATTGTGCAGACGAATTCTTTCTATCAAATGATTTCTTCAAGTTATCAGTTTGTTGATAATTAAAATCTTGATATTTTTGAAACTCTTGATGCTTTGGATTCTGATAATCTTGATACTTTGTATGATTCTGATAATCCTGTCTTTGAGAGTCTTGATGTCTCTGACTATGATAGTCCTGATGCTGCTTCTGGTTGTGAGTATCCTGCTTTTGAAATCTCGGTGGTTTGTTTTGATGAGATGATGAATTAATTGACATATTTGACACTCCGTATGTCAATGTGTTGTTATAATTATTATCATTATTACTATTATTGTTTTTCTTCGGTGGTTTGTTACCTTCATTATTTCGTGATGAAGTTTGATAACCAGCGCGCCCACCTTTTTGGCTTTTACCACCTCTACTGGTAGACTGTGAATGCGTTGTGTCTCCAGTAGCTCCAGCACGAGCACCATCACGATTATGCCGTTCATTTTCTATTCTAGAATTACCGTAATCATTATTATAAGTATTTGATGAGTAAGTATCCGTGTGTTCAGTTGCCTGAGCAGGCAACTTATCTTCAAGAAAATCAAACAATGAAATCTTTCCGCTGCTGGGTTTAGTCTCTTCATTCTTCTTATCTGAACGTTTTCCTCGCGGTTCTCTCGGTTCTCGCGGCTCGCGATTCTGTTTACCATGCGTGTTATCGTTTTTCTGAAGTGATTTCAGAGCACGATCAACATTATTACGGTTCATTTTCAACGCATACTCCGCTTGCTCTATTGTAAACCCTTGATCAATTATCCTCTGTACAGAATAATCAAGTAATGGTTTATTACCACCGCCAAATACTTTCTTACTTCCCTGTTTTGATGCTTCGGCAATAGCGTCCTGTCTCTGAGCCTCGAACTCGCTATCTTTGCTAGTTCCCTCTTTGCTGTCAATCAGCGACTTGAATTTTTTGTCTTTCTCAGTAACTTTTATTATTTTCTGACCGAATGGTATCCAAGGAGGTGGGCCGCCCTCTTCAACTGATCTCACACGCGTGTATGAGGTCAATTTCTTACTCAATTCCCACTTCTCAATAAGACTCTGCACTCGTCCACCCAGCACACACTCAACGTCACTTGATTTCAGTATTATAATACCGTGTACCATTAATATATCACCAGATTTAATTACTATTTTAGTTCCCGGTGGTGTATTTATATTTATTCCACCAATCTGATCATATTCAGCAGCTTGATAATTATTTTTACCGTCAGTTAAATATAATTTCAACATACGAGGTGCTGAACATGCTTCCTTATTTTTTGGTACCGCAACATTACGTAGCTTTGATATTTGTACGACTAATTTACTTCTTGTAAAATCACCTTCTCCACTTCCGATTTCACGTAAATCAAACTGTAAAAATTTTTCAGTTATTAATTTACTACTAATTAAATAAAAACATAAAATTATATGAGTGTACATGTAACTGGCATGTGGCAATTTTTTAAATTTTCAAATAAATAAAATATCAGTAGAATTGGAGTGAAAATTTAAAAATTCATACTTAGATTCATTATTTTAATTAATTTGTTTAATTTATTTAAAATTTATAAATTTTCTCATGTCTGCTTAGTTCATACTCATAAAATTACATCCATTTTTAAATAAATGTGAGATTTAAGTCAATTTAAAATTTTTGTTTCATTTATCTCAAACATTCACGTAAAATAAAATTATAAAATAATAATTATTAAACTTACGTCAATAGCACGTTTTATTAATGACGAAATATCATTTAGTTTTCCAGAATTACTTATTAAATTGAACCCTTGTTCTGATAAATACCTATAGTTAATTAAAAAAACAACAATTAATTTAAAATTATTAATTATTGAATTTAAAATAAGTAATAAAATATTTACCATCCGTGTTCTTGTAATTTCTCCATGATTTGAATTAAAATGGAGACTAACAGTAAGAATTTTTTTTATATAATTTTAAATGTAATTCAATGGCAAGTGTTTCAAAAAATTAAGTAATTATAAATAATTATAATAAATTTGTAAGACGATTATAATTATTAATTATGAGTAAACATTTGTCAGCTGTCATACATAATTATTTAACCGCAATGCAGACTACTGGCGATAAAAAAATAATTTAAACTTTTGGTGATGCTTAAATATTATTGTTTAATATATTAAGCAATGAGAATATTTATTATTTATGAGTAATTTTATTAATTTATAACTGCACCCACGAGTGTTGGTTAGCTCACGACCATTTTGGTAAAACCGAGTACTCTAGTTTTGTATGCTTGGAATTCGGTATTTTACGTCACATTCTCACTGTTGACTTCATTATTTTTAAATAAATCTAATACCTATTTATTTTAATTTATGTTTATTCATTAACTAACTTATTGATTATTTTATTTGACAACTAATTTGTTTAAGAATCCGAGTTTTTTACAACTTTTAGTGAAGATGAAATCTTATTGTCGGAATGTTACATATAAATTACGCGTTGATTTTATCATTCCAGTTTTATATTATCGAGTGTTGATAATAAAGATAATCGAGGTTTCAAATTTCGTAATTAATTATAAATCAATTTTATAAAATCAAACAATTTACGATTCATTCTAAAAGAAAGTCAATGAGGATCAACTGGAAATACGGTGTTTTTGAAAAATTGAATGATAATTTTATGAGTGGGTAGTTCTATATTTTTTGAAAATTACTTTTCATATTTTCTGTTAGTAATTGTCGTTATATATATGAATATATGTTTTTTCCAAGCTTCGTACGAATTTTTTGAGAATTTTCAAGTTTGAAAATTTCTTGTAGTGAAATTTTATGTACTGGAATTTTAAGGAAACGGAATGTTTTGAAAATTGGGAAAAAATATATTATATATTTTTGGAAATTACTAAAATAAATATAATTTTAATAAAGAAAATTTCACGGATAATCCAGCAGTTAGTTTGTTTGAAAATAAAGCTTTTTAAAATTTTTTTTAACTTATTTATATGAACTTTCAACAAAACTTTTAGGAAATTCCTGAAATTGTTATTTGAAACTGTAATTTTTCCGGGGCCGGGGCCTAGCAACTTCCTGATAATTTCAAAGTATTTATAACGAAACTCCAATTCAATTTCTTTGAAAGAAAAGAAATTTCAATTGGAATCAATCGAAATTTAAAACCACGGACTAACATCACTAATCAAATTTTTATCTTTCCGATTATTTATTATGACTAACTTTAGTATATAATTATAATAAATTCAAAAATGAAAGCATTAACAATTTAATTTATTCATTCATGGATTTTAAAATTAATCATAAAAATATTAAATGTTGTCATAAAAAAAAAGATATTAGAAACCGTAGATAATTATTTTATGTTATTAAATTATTAAAAATAAACGATTATCATTCATTATAATTATATTTATAGTAATTTTATCATTATCATTATAAATAGTAACAATGAGTAGTCATCTAAGCTTGTTGCAATAAACATACTCAACTGAATGTAAGTCTATGTGAAATCAAAAGCATGAAAAAAAAAACATAATCAAAATATTTATTTAATAAATTAATTAAATAATTAAAAATGATAATTATTTATTTTTGTTTCCTAGTTAATGAATTTTAAAATAAAAATACCGAGTAGTATGTGTAATTAACAAAATTACAGTCTACGGGTAACTTTTGCTTGTCAGAATAACATTGTCCGCCCAAAAAATAATATTTAGACATGATACATGATAAATAACTTTTCTTATCTACACGCGTAATCAACAAACGGTTTAGAATCAAAAGATACCCAATTTTATATTAAAAAATAAATCTAAATATATTTTTAAGGGTGAGTTCAAATTATTCTTATTGACCCAAAGTTATTTAAGTTAACTGTAACTGTTACATTATTGGCGTACATACATATATATGATATATATAAAAAAAGGATATTTTGGCCCGAAAAATTTTTAGTGCCAATAAAATTTTTCTAGCCCTAACAAAATTTTTATTTTCAATTCACAAAGAAAAATTTTTGTTGTGCCAAGTAATTTTATTTTTCCGTGTATATATATATGTATATATATATTATTTTAATGCAACTTTCTTTTATTTATATTAGCAATTTAAAATCGTCAGCATTAAAATCATTTTGTTAATTTAATAAGCATTTTATTCAAATAAATTTGGAACACGATTAAAGTATAATGCAACGTCATATATATTATATATTGACAAGAACTATAAATAAACCATTTATTACTTATAGTAAAGATAAGTAATCAATATCAAGTCTTTTTGTTGAATAAAATTTAGCCACTACATTTTAAAATTTGAATAATATCATCATCGTTATAATAAATTTTATTAGTAAGTAAGTGATTATAAAATATGTATGATGTCTTTGCCGTGTGCTAATCACGTTGAATCATGATCAACAGGTATGAAAAATAAATCGCAATGATATATAAGTTTTATATACGTCAATTTATTATAGATATGCACGCTTCAAGCTTCAAGTTTTTGATTGCATCATTACGTGTTCTTCAAGCTAGATGAACGCAGATTATACTTAGTTGTAAGTCATCAAAGAAAAGCAAACCATCTTTTAATGTTAATATTAGCCAACTAATTTAGTTGGCTCCTCACTAAATGAAATTATAAGCTTTAGTACACTAAAATTATTATTAAATTAAACTTTGAAGAACAAAAAATTTTATTGCCCACTAAAAAGTATATATATATGATTTGAGAGGTATAACTTTTTTTTATTACCAGTAAAACAGAAAAAACATTGAAAATAAAAAGATATTTTGAAACTGATTTAAATGTCAAAATTTAAAAATAAATTTTTATATTTAAAACTTTATTTATAATTTATAAATTTATATTAAAATATATAAAAAATAATTAAATACTGAGTATAATTTTGTAACAAGAAATTTTGATTATTTAAATAAAAATTTATCGAGTTTTGTTTATTTTATTATTTTAACCCAAATATTACTTTCATAAATATTTAGATAATGAATTAAAAATAAATTGAACTTTGTGTAAAAAATATAATATATTTAGATTTAACAAATAAAGATAAAACGTAAATCGATTTATACGGATCGATATTTACTAGAGTTTATGACGATCTAGATTAAAAGCATGTCAGGTCGAATGGGGTAGCTTCACCCCTCACCACCCTGGTCTTATCATAATCAATTACATATATATGTAGATATATATATACATATATACATAGTCATATATTCAGGTATGCATATACGGTTGAGCAAAAATACTGTGGAGAGAGTAAAAGCGCTGTGGAATATACGCATGTAGTAAAGTGATGACTTGAGCCGCGTCGTCGAGACGTAAAACTGTTTTCTGTTTCAGTTTCGTTCCGGCACTTCATACCGTAGTATCAACTTGTCGTATGTCTTTAGTCTGTGTCAATCAAACTCTCCAAGACTGATAACAAGTGGTTACGATATATTTAACCCTCGTAAAAAATATCACTCAAAAATTTTTCATATTTTTCCTTTGCTTTTTTTTTCTTTTGAATTCTCTGTTTTCTACTGCAAGTTTGTTTTGAAAAAATTTTAATTGTTAAATTACATAGAAAGTGCATTTGAACTATTGACTTCTGTCTAAACCTGTTGATATTGTGCAGATTCATAGAGAAAGGCAAGACTTTATTCTTGCCGATAATTAATTAAAAAATTATTTTTAAAAATAAGTAAGTTATATTTAATAATTATTATTTTTAAATTTAAAAAATTTGTTTTTACTCAAAAAAGTTCTTAATTTTTAATATTCTACTCACTTATACTTTTTGAATTATTGCAAAATAATACTATGTGCAATAAATATATTAAATTATAATTAAAATATAATAACACTAATTTAAATAATGATATTAAATTGAATTCAATTGAATTAATGTAAACGATCAAGGAAACGATCTTGAGAAAAAAAAATATTTATGCATATTTATTTATTTGTAAATTACAAACACGCATTTATGACCGTGTAATCACAGTAATATCAGTTCTCGTAGTACCGTAGCAAGTTAATTATTATAAATACGTGGTATAAAAATATACAATTTACCGCATTATTTTTTTAAAACCAAATGCAAACAAAAAAAGAGAAAATATAAGACAAATTACTTTATCAAAAAAAAATCTCGTGTTAGATTTTGTTTGACATTATCAATTTCATATTTTATATCCTATTACATATTACATACTATTTGTACTATTGCGCATTACATTTTTTTTCCGGGTTGTCACGTAAGTTTTTGTCCACATACGTGACATATTTAACGTCAGTATTTATAATTATTAGTCACGGATCTTTAAATGTGTCATACATAGGGCTCAGCATTGAACATGTATATATATATATTTGTATATATAATTTATTAAGGCCTAACATTCAGAGAGTTAAGAACCTAAGGGATTATAAACATAACAGAAAGTAAAAACTTGATGACCTCGACTTACATATAAATTGTAAATTCAAAATGGACCCAGTTAACTTTACTCGTTTAACTTGGTATTATTTTTTTTGTCTTGTTGACTCGCATATTTAAAGTCAAAAAAAAATAAAGAAACATAACATAATAGCTTTCTCTTTCTATGCAACGTAATCCAACATTTTCCATCTGTATCTTAAACATTCTCCATTATACTCAATCGCAGACAACTCAGACTTTAACAAAACTCTCTCAGATTGAATTTTAAATAAAAAAAAAAAAATAATAATAATAAAGCGAAACAGCGAACTCGTTCTCACCGCGATTCGATCCTCCGCATAGCCAACCATGTCGTCATTCTGGAGGCTCGACCCACAACTATATGTATATAGATATATATTTATTCATTTATATTTATATTTATTAAAGTCTTACAGGTCTTACGGCCTGAAAATACCCGAGACTTAAAGATTTCTTGGGAAAGTCCACAATCTGCAGTCGATTGGATTGTACAGGTCACATGCACAAGAAACTACAGATTATATCATCAATATAAAATTAACTTACTCATACTCGTACTCATTTAATAGTTTATTTTTTTTTTCAATGACGCAATATTTAAAAAATTTTTTTTTATTTAAAAAAGTTTAAGAATTTTTTATCGATTCGATTGATGGGTTTGTGTTGTAATTGAATGTTGTGTTATGTTTAGTAAAAGTATTTAGTAAATTACGAAATAACAAAACAGGTGTTGGCCCAAATATTAATAGATATACGTGCCCATACACCGATATCATGGATCAGAGCGTCCGGTAATATGTGGGAAGAATATAATTAGGATTCAGTGCGCGAGAACGTGCTGGTGATGTTACTGATTGCTTCATGTCTCGTGTGTTTTATACCTAGATGTACTTATATTATTATATTGTATATTGTATTTAGCTATACTGGTACACTCTGGAGTATTCAAGGACTCGAGTGCATAGCGCACAGCATTACTACACGGTGGATAATATTATGGAGAATGTTTCTAATCGTTGTTGCAACCAAATCGTAAATCGTTGATACGTGCGTTGATTGCACTTATGTTGAATTGCTATACATCAGTTTGTTTTCAACGCGATACGCAAAAGGTTATGGTTTTTTTATTCAATTTTATTAGGGAGAGACTCGAATCCATCAGATAAATAACTTTTTTTGAAGTATAGAAGACTGAGTAGTTTTTTTTTTTTTTTTTTTTTTTTTTTAGGTAAAATTTGTCTTAGAAAAAAATAAGATTTTAATTTCTATTCTAAATTCGAATTTTTTTTTTAGTAGACAGAAAATTTTTTGAAAAAATCCATTCCACAATTTAGACACAAAAAAATTATTTTGGCGCGAAAACCTTTTACTTGCAGCAAGAAAATTTTTGTATTATGAATTGAAACCAAAAATTTTCTTGGAGTGAGAAAAAATTTTAAGTCCTAAAAAAATTTTTATTTTTAATTCATAATGCAAAATATTTCTAAATAGAAATACTTTTTTTCTATAGTAAATCTAGACAAAAAGGAAATAAAAACTAATACCATTTGTTTTATTTTCTATTCTTTTTTGTTTAAAAGTTATTTGAAATTGAGTATTTTTCATTTCCGGTTCCAGTTTACTGACAAATGTAAAGTAAAATTTTGTTATATACTTTTCCACGAGTTGAAAAAAGAAAATAAATAATAAAAAGCATTAAAAAAATTAATTTTACTCCATGTAGAAAATTAAATTTTGGACCTGAATTTCAAACAAGAATACCGCGTACTAATCAAAGTAAGAAAATTACATTTTTCAAAAGAAAATTTTGAGTAACGTCTAAACACATTTCAATAAACCATCGTTTCAAAAAATGGAAGATGAAATCGAAGTTACATATTAATTATTAATATTTTATCTTATGATTTTTTTTTAACCGCGAAAACAAATTTTATTTAAAAAAACAAATTTAAAATTCTAATAGGCAAAATTAAATTTATTTACTTGAACAAATGCAAATAAGTTAATGATAATGGCAGAGTGATGTTGATGGATTAACGTTACATGAAAAGTAACAACCTTTATAGAGTATACGTGCAGGCATCATACATGTAATTACGTTCAGGTTGTGGGCGAGAATGAGTATGGTCAAGGACATTAATGATCTCACGAATTATATAATTAACAGCTAAAAAAATTAATTAAATATATTTAGCGACCTTCAGTAGTATTGATTGTAGTTAATTAAAAAATTTTTTAACCAGATCATAAATGAAATGAAATATTAAATAAATAAATCAATTATTAATACTGTACGAAGAAGGTTTCTCTTTTAGTAAAAATTTCATTTACTTTCAATATTTTTTTTTCTAACCGCGGTTTATTCGAAAGTTTTAATCAATCTTATTAAATCATCTAAATAATTCGTCGAAAATATTTCTATTTATTTTAACTTCCGTTAGTTGTAATTAATATTTATAAATATTATATTTCAAAGGTATTTATTAAAATTTATTTATACTTTTCATGTACAGAAAAAAAGGATTTCTTGGCGCAAGAAAAATTTTTTTATTATCAATTGAAAAAATTCTTAGGGCAAGTCTGATTCTGAAAGAAAGCTTCCTAAAGTCGAAAGGGCTTATAATTTTTTTTTTTTTATGAGTAATCGTTTTAGGCCTTTATTTTAAAGCTAAAAATTGGTCTACAAAACAATGACAATAACAAAAAAAATATACGCCCTTTTCGAATCAGTAACGGGACATATTTACTAAGATTACTTTAATGAATCTTGTCTTGAGGAAGTCATGTTAAGGTTCATGACCTCTCTAATAATTTTTAAACGAGCCCTATCTCAATTTTACATATATCTGGGTTAAGTCACCACATGAATTATTATTTAACAGGATAATTGTTTTAAATTGTCAAGGACCAACTAACAAGATTTAATTTTTCTTAAATTATTATTGAGATAATTTTCTCATTAAATAAATTCTTTAAAATTAAACCTCGTTCCTTTAATTTTTATTTAAAATAATTTGGTCTATTATATATTTTATCGTGAAAAATAAAATAAAATATATAATAATTGTTAAATAATTTAATTAGTGAATTATTTATGAAAAATATTTTATAACTGATGTAATATACTTTCTCCGTTACACCTGCGTTCTTTTCATGGCCACTTCGTATCCTCAATCTCTTAAAGATATTATTATTATTATTAAACGTAAAATACAAGGATGTGAGATTTTTAAAAAGTTATCTGATCTTGATATCAATATGAAGTTACTTTTGAATTATCCCGCGTTACTGTATTATTATGATCAGTTAAGAAAAATGTATTTTAATACAGTAGTCGTTTTAGTAAGTTATGAATTATGAATTATGAATTATTATTCCAAGGAAATTTGAATCTAGGTTAGTAGGAATCACTGATGATGTCATTGTCAGTGTAATGAGGACTAGTGAAAGATGTAAGTGACTCTTTACATTACACTTTAATTTAATGTAAAGACTTACTTACTTACTTTTATTTAGCGTTAATTTTTTTTTCTTTTTTTATTATTCGTGTCAATCAATTTTAATATGATATTTAATGTATAATACTTTCTAACTATGAATCCTATAAATTTATTTATTTGAATTTTTATCTATTGTTACACTACTCAGAAAGAAAATTATGGTAACCACTCCCATAATATATGTGAAATATTCCCATAATATTATGGTGATGTACCATATTCTATGGTTATGCTTGCCGTAATGTATGGGAATAAATACCATGATATTATGATAATGATTCCCATAATACGAGTAATCTCTAAATGTTATGGTAACCATTATCATGATAATAGGGTAATTTTTACCATAATGACATAGAAATTATTACCATAATTTTATAGGAACTATTTCAATATTGTATAGGAAAAAAACCCATATAGATAATGAAAATGATTATCGGTATTTGTTCCCATCATGTATTGTAATCATTACCGTAAATTTTTCTCCATGCAATGGAATTTAAATTTATCAATCATCATTGAAAGTATATATATATGTATGTATTTATTTATTTAAATAATTAAATTCAAGGATACATGAGTCATTTTTTAACTTGCTGTTAAAAATGTGGGTGTATCATTCTATTGTTAAGTTGTTATTTATAATTTTATTGTAAATAATTTATATTATTTTTATATTCGTCATCTTTTTTGTATATATTTACGAGACGGTAATTTACATTGGGAAAGAATTGATAAGAAGCAAATTGTTTAAAAGGTGACTAATTACTTTGAACGATGTTGAAATAAGGATTGAAGTTAAAGTATTAATTTAACAAAAAATAATATTTAGAAATACATGAGCGATAGAGGGAAAATAATAATAATGGGTTTTATTTTTACGATTTTAAAATATAGAGTGACGTGAGTGATTGACTCAGAGCTCGGATATGACTTTAACCATTCGTTTGAATTTATTAATGTTGTGGTATATGAGTCGGTTATCATATTAAGTTAAATATGAATGATGTACATGAGCCAAAGTAAAGGTTCGCTCTGTCCTTCATCAAAAATTACTTTAAGTTGAGTGTTTGCGTCATATATTTTATCCACTGAGTTTAGACCGAATTTACAGACAGTATATAATTTTTAATTTTAATTGCAATAATAATTATTTTTTCAATTTTAAAAAGTCCTCTTTTTTAATTAACTAAATATTTAATTAAATGTATTGTTCATAAATTGCATAAATGTTTTAGTATTTAATAATTAAAAAAAAGAAAAAAAAAAAATGGCACAATGATAACTGCAATAAATACAAAAAATTGAGTAATCATAAATCTTGGTCAACATTTCATGTCAGGCGTAAATTAAATTTTATTTAATTACTAAATAATCTCGTTAGTTAATTAGTAAATTAAATAATTAACTAAATGTATTTAATTATAATTAAAAAGCGGGAGAACAGCCACGATTTAAATTTAAATAATTAATTGATAAAAGAGATAACGCGGGTGTAATAATTAAATAACGATATACTGATAACAGAATTAATTTTTCTAGTTAATGTTTATTAATTTTTAATTTTATTTTTGTCCAGGCAAACGGATATTACGTAATGGGTTACGGTACGGAGATGGACGGCTGCGGTCGTTTTATGAAGTACTCTTTATTTATTGCCAATTTGATAATATTCGTAAGTATTTTTCTTTTTTTTTATAACAATAAATAAACGTCTGTTTATTTTATTAGTTAGCTAACGTACGTTATTAATTGTCTAATAAATTATTTATTTATTCATTATGAAATATCTAAAATAACGTCAACTGCCTTTTCAAGGCTAACATCTTAAACACCTCGGTCTTCCAATATCATTGCCAAGGTTTGATATGACATCACTAAAATCACATGCTAAATATTTTGAGATATGTAAAAAAGTAAATATAAAAAAAAAAGTTACTGATAAAATTTTTTTAAATTCACATTCAGAGTTTTTATTTTTCATCTGAATAAATGTTTATATATTTATATTTTTTTTAAATATATGATCTCTATTTACTAAATTGATGTTTCAATTATCGCAAAATTTATTCACGTTTAATAAAAAAAAAGTTTTAATTTATTGCGGTCGTTTTTTTTTAAAAGTAATTCAGAGATAATTTCTATAAATAAATTTTTATTTTTAAATTTCCGTTATCAATTTATATTTTTGAATACATAAATAATTTGTTTACTTTGGTAAATTTAGATTGGAGGATGTGCAATTATTGGAATTGTTATTTGGGCATTTGTTGATAAAGTACCATATCTAAGTGCACTTGTCGGTAATGATTTATTGGCCGGAGTGGTTTACGTTCTTCTTGCTGGTGGAATATTAATAATTTTGTCATCATTCTTCGGATGTATTGGGGCTGCACGTGAAGTTAAATGTATGCTTCTTACGGTAAGTTACTTGATCACCAAATT
Source organism: Microplitis demolitor (assembly GCF_026212275.2). NCBI lineage: Eukaryota > Metazoa > Arthropoda > Insecta > Hymenoptera > Braconidae > Microplitis > Microplitis demolitor. The sequence continues at coordinate 18,551,552 of NC_068545.1, read as the reverse complement.
TTTAATTTAAATAATTTAGCTTTCAAATTTTTAAAGTAAAAATCAAATTTTTATTATTTTTTTTATTAAATAATTTTATTAAAGAGATTTTTAAAATGAATATTGACTTTACACAATCAGATTTTGTGTCGTGTTTAATTGCAGAAAGGGAGAGAACGTGAAAAGCATTTAAATAAATTTTCTCGGATACATTGCAAGCCGCAGTTTTGTAAAAGAAAATAATATATTATCTGTTTGTCAATTATATTAATAATATACCATGTAAAAATCCGTATGATAAATACAAATACTTATATACATTTTCTAAACATAAATATTCATGTTTTCTTGTATATTTGTTATCCTGAGTTAAGCGATTACTATTGAGTTGTAGATTAGATTTTATTTCAAATTTTTATTTGCCGCGTTTCTACTAATATTTGAATTTTTGCTTTTAAATAACATTCGTGCGTTTAATAAACCTGTGCTATTAATTAATTAATATATTAATAATAATATTTTTTTTTTTTTTCAGTATTTCATAATTGTATTTTTGTTGTTTGTAATAATGCTGATTGGAGGAGTTTTAGGATACGTATTCCGCAGTAAAGTTATTGGTACAATCGAACAGGAAATGAGAAACACAATGCGTCTTTATGATAAACATGATATTCATGATGCTTGGGACACAACTCAAAGAACAGTAAGTTATAAAAATACCACGTTATTAATTTCAAAAGGGCTTATATTTTTATTCGCTCTTTTTGATTTACCCGGTACAAAATTTAGGAAGTGAACGCAGAGTAAATACGGAGTGATTTTTTTTGTAAAAACTCTGAAACTTCGAGTGACAAAGTGAATTCAGATTTAAATAAAATCCAAATCATTCCGAATTTACTCCCGATTTTTTACAGAGTAGGGAACTTCCTACAGCAAAAAGGCTTATGATTTTTTTACTCATTTCCAATTGTTTGGTAGACTTATTTAAAAGCTAAAAATTAAAAAAAAAATTTGAAAGCCTGAAGGTTCCATGACTTGAATTATATACCCTTTTGGCGTCCAATTTTTTTTTTTTAATTTAAACTTTACCTTGTCTCCAAAATGATTTATAATAAAAAAAAAAAGTTGTACCCCTTTTAGCTCTAGGAAGATCCTTGAAGCAAAAAGGGCGTATAAAAATGAACGGCCATTTGGAATTAGTAACGCAATATATGTACTTATATTTTGAATATAATAATTGTTCAAGTGAAAAGAGCATACATAACTTTCATTATTGGCTGTGTACATTTCGCATTCAATAATTCACTGATTTCTCCGCCCGAGGCGTACTCTAAACATATCACATGAGTTCATAAGAAATATCTTCCGTATACATCTTCTTTAAACTTAACAATACATACATGTATATTACATTCATATGACTTAATGCTATTATATTTTTAGAAAAAAAAAAAAAAGTTATTATTAAAATATTCTTTTTTTTGTTTAGTTCCATTGCTGTGGTGTTACTACTTATCGCGATTGGAATAATTTTTACCCAAATATCCCGGCTTCATGTTGCAAAGAATATCAACCCGGACAGGTAATAAACATAATTAATAATATGAAATATGTTTATGTAATTAATTAATTAATTAATTAATTAAATAGTTCGTGGGAGTGGTCAAAAAGTACTTAGTCAAATTACAAAAGTAATAATGTCTAATTAAGTTTTTTAACTTCATGATAAAGACGAAAAATTAAATATTAAATTAATAGTTTTTTGTAATGTCAAAGATTTGAATTTAGGCAAATATGAAATCGATATATTAAGTGTTTTTTTATGAGTCAACTGTTGATAAAGTAGACACCTATATAGACATTAAATATTCAAGTTGTGGAAAATTCAAATTTAATATATTGTTTTACTTTTTTTTAGTATTACAATTGCAACAACTCGCCGGACTCGATAAATCAATCGAATACGTACTCTGAAGGATGTTTGAATAAAGTAAGAATGTATATACAGAAACATGCAACAGTTATGGGTGCTGCTGGAATAGCAATCGCTGTTATAATGGTAAGTTTTTCTATTTATCATAATTCAGAATTTCGTGGTAGATTTTTATTGTTTGTCATAAAATATATGATTTAGTTCTTAACTCTCCACTATAAAAATTGAAAATTTTCAAAAAAAGGAAAGAAGAAATTTTTTTTTTCAACACCGAGTCCGTTCTTTCGCCCGTGTCCGTATATGCTTTTTTAGTCCTACGACATCGTCGGAATGAATTAATCGAATAAATATTAATACTCTTACTTGTGAGTTTTGGAAATTTTCAACAGAGTTTCAAAAATTTGATTTCTGATTTTGAATAAATTATTTTCTCTGTATTATTGAAAATTATAAAAAAATTATGAATCAATGGTTCATTCATAAAATTAATATATGAAATTTTTTTTGTTTCAGTTCTTTGGTATGATATTTTCGTGTGCATTATTCAGGATGATAGGATAAAATTCCTCTAATCTACAATATTATTAATCTATTAATAATAATTGTAAGAAAAATAAATCGGGCCCACCTTACATTCTTCAAAAATAAATATGTATAAGCTATTTTTTATTATTAAGTTACTATCATAATATTTTTCATTAATCAGTTAAAATATTTTATAAGTACATATGATTAGTGTATATTTTTATCATGATATATTTCTATCGTAAGTGTAATATTTACATGATTACGGTTTAATTATTTTAATTTTATAATATTTACAAAAATACAGTTCAATTGATAAGTTCAAATTTTTAAAAACGAAATCAAAAATATTCCTCTGTATTTTCGTTCCTCTAAATATTAATTTTATTATATATATATATATATATATATTTAAATGATTATTATTAATGCTTATTTAATCGATTGTATTATAATAATAATATAAAATTATTAATGTAATTTAATAAAAACTAAAAAATTTATAACAAACAAATGTATTTAATATTTATAACTTTCAATTGATATCCCATTCAATCTAAACTTTAAAAAATCATCATTTATCCTTTTTCAATTTCATTTAGAAGAATTACAACTTCATCAATTGACATCACTTAGGTTGTATTCCGAAATGCGCTGCGAGCAGCTGTAGTGTAGCGCATTTCAGAATGCACCATTATTAATTATTCTTATTGCTTGCGCGGTAAATTTAAATATTTGAAAAATAAATTATTAGAAATTGGAAATAAATTAAAAATCGTACGTCAGAATAAAATGGCGACAGAATATGGTAGAAAAATATTTGAAAAATAAAAAAAAACACTTGAGTGTTTTAACAAACCTTGGTGGGGAAATAATATGCAGAAGGGTGTCCTAATACACTTGAAGATTTGATTTATATTGCTCCAAGTGTATTGCAGCTAAAAAACGTCACTTGACTGCTATTTCCCACCAGACGATGCCAGATGATTTTACTCAGGAACTTGGAAGATCAGCATCAGCCATCAGCAACACTACACTAGCACTGGACACAACTGCACCACAGACACTTTGCACAACTTACACTTTACAAACACTGCACAATTTATTTAAACAATAACTATGAGCAAAAAAATTTATGGCTAATTACACGACGCCACAGCAAAACCGTGTTTTAATTCAAACGTAAAGAAAGATCTGGACTACTACTGCCGTTCTCGATGATACTGACTGACGCTATTGTACCGCTAGTTGGCACAAAGCAATCGACTTTGCCAACTCTACCAAAAATTTGAACGCTGAATACAGCAATGCGCAGTAGCGTCACCTTGGCGCGAAATTTCAAAATTGTAATTTAATAATTTTATTAAAATTTATTTGTATCAATAATTATATCGATCAGACTAAAAATTATGCTAAAAAATTTTTATTTTTATCAATAATTTATCAATTATTGATTACTTGTGCGGTAAATTCAAATATTCGAAAAATAATTTATTAGAAATGGGAGAAAAATTAAAAATCGTAAAACAACATATGGCGGCAGAATATGATAGAAATATTTGAAATATTAAAAAAAAATATATATTTTCAGTACGATATGAATAAGTAAGGATGAGTAAAGAATTGGTATGGAAGTTAGATTTTCAATGAGTTTTCTTCGACGACGACTTAGATGAAAACTACACCCTCGACGAATGAAAGAATCCCAGCATATTAATGTACAGTGAAAGAAATTTTTTTTTCCACAAGCCAGTAAATCCGATTTTCTTTTGAAAAGTCTTAGGAAATTCGTAGAAAATCTGTAGAAAGTTAGGACTCACTGGAAAAAAAAATTTTCTTTCACTATACATTAATGTGCTGGAATTCTTTCACCCATCGAGGATGTAGTTTTAACCAAGATTGCTGTCTAAGAAGATCAAACGCAAATCCATGTACCGGAAATTTTAAACTACCATCAATACAAAAATATACATAATAAATGCAGTTTTTTATTACGTCCTAAATTTATCCTCACTCCTTTTTTACGTCACAATATTTTTACTGCGTCATAAACGATCCAACATTATGACGTCAAAGTTATGCATGATATCATTTATCTTCATTATTATCTTACAATAAGAAAAAAAAATGTTCTACCCTTGTTGAATCTCCATACGGTTTTATAATCGATTTTAACTATTTATATAATGTTGAAAATTCAATAGCGCATGTAATTTAATAAACAAAGAGTAAACTTTATGATTAGCATTTAAGGAAGTTGCGTGTGCTGGAAAAATCGCTTAAAGGGGTGAATCTTATAGTTCATGCCATTTATTAACGACTGCTCTCTGATACTTTAGCCATTTATCGTTAGACGCTTCTACCGGGAGCATCACACAGCATATCACTTTTTATCAACCATTTTTACCTGTAATATTCTTCATTAACGTATTCAAATCGTGTGTTTACTATATAGTTAATTCCATCTGATACAAGTGTAACTTATACAATCAATCAAAAAATCATTTTATTTCGTAAATTAATTAGTGAGTGTGTATTTTGTCAGCAAAACTGAGTTAATTACAGCAACAACCGTACTTTTTATATAACAACGCAACTTTATCGTCTTCATTTTTGCAGTAAGTTTTGAATTAATTACAATTATTCATAACTACATTTCATTATACATCTTAAATATTTCTTTTAACATTTTCTTCTAATGCAAAATTTTCCTTGCGCCGAAAAATTCTTTTTTTCTGTGTAAGTTTTTGACACGGCTTATTGTCATATATATTTTTTCAATTTTCAGATTAAAAATAAAATTAGCAAAACTGGAAGTATCAATAAATCATCCGTCAACAAAAAATGCCGAAACAATTAATGTCGGATCAAAACATCCCACATCTGAAGGACATCTTTGGTTTCGGCAACAACAACATCAGCAACAAATCCCAGGTGGCAGAACATGGGAAGCAGGAAGAGAATGTAGTGGCAGTAAACTACGACAGTGCCATATTGATGATGAAATCAATTTCCAACGAGGGGGAGAGTATGAAAACCACCAGCAGCAACAGCAACAAAAAAGTCAATTTACGACACCGGAACAACAGCAAAATTCTAACAGAGAAAGACGTAAAGCAATTAGAGCAACACCTGTCGATGAAGAAGACTATCCGTAAAAAAATAATGCGTGACTTGCAACGGGCCTTAGTCGTAGATCCAAACGAATTTAGATTAGATGATGATGTACCTCCAGAACAGCTCAAAGCTCAAATAAATATTCAAAGCTTTAGCTTTGGTGTTCAATTAGAAAAACACGGACATTCTCAAAGAAATACCAACAATACTTTTCTGGGCATGCTTCGTAATAATGCAAGAGGTATTGTCTATATCTGTACTTGACCTTTATTATTTTTTTCACTTCCCGTTGAAAAATTCCTGTTTACTTATTAAATATTAATAACTCATATACAAATTATTTATTTAATGTTTTAGAAATTGATGATAATTTTTCTCATGATGAGGATACTGATGATTGTGACTCTGATCATATCAAATCACCAACAACAACAGATCGGCTCCTAGACACAATCATTACGCGTCATTGTAATACATCTTCTTCAAAAGAAAATGATTTTAAATCAATTAACAATTGCGATAAACGATAAATCGCTATCATATTTTATTTTTATTACTCTAAATTAATCAATTAATTGTTGACTTATTATGTAGACATATGATAAATTTGATTAAGAAAAATTTATAACTGTGATATTCGTATACTTAAGATTGTGTACACCACCACGCACGTACGCGCATATCGCGTTATTAATTCCAGAAGGATTTACATTTTTATATGCCCTTTTGGTTTTAGCTCCCTAAAGCCCAGACCCTGGTTAAGAACTCCGATCGAATCCGATTCGAAAATTCCAAACGATTTTAATCAGAAATTTCCGATTGACTTTCAATCAGATTTAATTAGATTTAATCAGAGTTTTTAATCATGAAAAGGCTTATATAAATATAAGTTCTTTTAGAATTAGTAACGCTATATATATGCATATGATATATATATATATAAAATTTTAGTGTATTTACTAAAATTTTATAATATTAATTCCAATTATTTATAATTACCTCACCAATTAACTAAAATCATGTTAAAATTACATGACTAATCATAATTTAAAAAACTTAATACATATTAAAAGTGAAAATATACCTAAATCGATTGATTAATACGTTTATTTTCACTAAAATATAAAAAGATAAAAATTCTTAATCTACCCAACAATCATTGTATAAAAAATTTATATTTTATAATAATTATAAAATTTTAATTGTTTGTGAATTTCGGCGGACGTTTTTCTACAAATGCTGCCATACCTTCTTTTTGATCATTCTAAAAAAAAAAAGTTATTAATTTAAGACTATACTAATAATATAAATTTTATTATAATTCTGTAAAGCTTAACATTAATAAAATATTACCAATGCAAAAGTTGCTTGAAACATTCTTTTTTCAAAATGCAATCCTTCCTGTAGTGATAATTCGTACGATTTATTAACAGATTCTTTAGCAATAGCTACAGCTAATTGTGAATTGAAAGCTATTTTTTCACCGAGTTTGACTGCTTCCGAAACTACTTGGTCCGCAGGAAAAACTTTGCTAACTAAACCTGAAAGTAAAATAAAAACAATACCAATAAAATCAGTAATAATTAAAATAATATTTACACATATATAAAAAAATATACTAAATAAATATAATTACCAAACTTTTCAGCTTCATGAGCGGTTATTTGATTACCAGTAAGAACCATTTCCATAGCTCTGCTTTTTCCAATAGCTTTTGTAAGTCTCTGGGTACCACCAGCTCCCGGGATCGTGCCAATTATGACTTCTGGCTGGCCAAATTTAGCCTTATCACCAGCGTAAATTATGTCACACGACATTGCAATTTCACAGCCACCCCCTAACTATTGTTATTATAAATAATTATTAAATTATCAATTATAATATTTATATTACATCTCTCTGATTAAGAAAAATGATTTAACCCATGCTGTGTATATCTTAATCTATACATTTGTCGATTTAAATTGTTTCGAATCATTTCAAATAATTTTTCTTAACCAGCGCTACTATCAAGTATCAATAATTTACGTACAGCAAAACCATTTACTGCAGCAATAATTGGCTTTCTTATTTTAGATATATCACTCCAATTTTGTAAAAATGATCCCTTTAAATTTCCAGCAAACGTATTGTTTGACATTTCCTTAATATCTGCACCTATAGACACATAAAAGTATAAATTTATTGTATATATAAATATAAATATAAAAAATTAAGTTTTGTACCTGCAGCAAAAGCTTTTTCACTTCCTGTTAAAACAAGAGCTCCCACCGATTCATCTGAATCAAATTTTTGCATAGCATCACTCAATTCATTCATTAACTGTTGGCATAATGCATTCAGAGCTTTAGGTCTGTTGAGTGTTATCAAGCCAACGCTTTTTTTTTCGCCAGCTTTCTCAGCTTTGATAAATTCATATTTGCTCGATGATTCCGCTGAAAAAATAGCAACAATAATTATATTAATTTATGCTTATAACAAAAACAAAATTTTAAATATTACTTACTGGCATAAAGTTTGTTTGAGATTGAAAATTTTCGGGTGTTTCGTTGAACTTTTGATAAACGATTTATTAAATTACGAGAAATTATCAAAGTTGCCATGATGATGTGTCTGAACCTGTTGCTGGTTAATATTTGAAATAAATCTCAATAAGTGAATTAATATTCATGATAATAATAATTATTATTATTATTATCTGTACTTGCCACACTGGTCTCTGCACACAACTTACTGCTATGATAACGTCCCGACATCATATCATAATATACACATAAGTTTCTCATATATTATATGTACTATCGCATATGGTATTTACGCTTGAACGAACCCGTTCGTTTATTAAAAGTAGATTAATATATATATCTATATGAATACTATGCTATACTTAACACATACATGTATAAATTATTTGCTACACATGAGATAAGACATTAATACTTGAATTTCAATAAAAAATATATTTGTTTTGAATGATTTTTTCAAATTTATAAAATTTTTATTTTTAGAATTCTACAAAAAACACTTTTATTTTATGATCCTGATGTTAGCAGACAATTAAGAATTTTTTAATTTTTTTTACAACAATAAAATTTAAAAAGAAAGGACTAAAAATATTCGCGCGTAGAAAATTTTAAAAATTATGTGCGATTTTTAAAAATATTGTTTTTTTTTTATGAATACAAATGTAGCAGACATGACAATTTTTTAATTACATATAAAAAAATTAATTTTTTGAAAAAAATTCAAAAATTATGAGACGTCAGATAATTTCAGTATCGTTTTATTTTAAATAAAATTTATAAATGATATTCAAATCACTATGAGATCATAAGATTATCAGGAGATGGAAAAGATTAGATAAAAAACATGTATTTTTGTTTGTCTCTAATTGATACAAAACGATTTGAATTATCGATTTGTTAAACATGTTTTGAAAAATCGAGTCTTTTTTCTCCAATACAGCAGCAGATATCATAGCACATTAAAAATGTAATGATCTTTACCACAAGCAATGGCACGATGGAAATTTACTTAAAATTCAATGTCAAGCTAATCTCTTAATTTAATGTAATAATTGCATATGTAACGGAATAATATCTCTATCATTATAGTCCATAATCTTCAAAAAAAAAAACAAAAATGATCAATCAAGTATTGAAGATAATTTATCATAATGCAATGCATGTTTAATTATTTTTTTAAATAAATAAATGATACGCTTGCATTGGCTATGAGACAGGACTATAAATAAAAGCACATATTTATTTGATTTTGTTAACATAATATATCCATAAGTACTCGAGCTAACATTTTAAAATTCAAAAGCGAAAAATAAATAAATGGCGACTATTAAATTTAAAGAACCATCGCCTTATTTGAAACCTCGTCCAAAACCACCTGCTGAAGATTATTTATATAAAGTGTAAGTTAATTTAAAATTATAAAATTATTATGTGCAATTACGCATAATTTATTTTACCGAGAATTTAAAAATTATATTTATTGTAAATGATATTATTTTAATTGATCTTTATTTAATTTAGTCAGTAATAATTATTGTTATTAATTATTATTCAAATAATTTAAAGGTTTGAAAATGACTTGAGTTTAAAATGCGATTCAAGTGATGATCTAATTGTAAAAGTGGCAATTTTTGGAGTAGGTCGTGCTGGTACAATTCATTTATCAAACATTGTAAATAGTCCTCGAATTAAACTGCTATATGTTGTTGAAGATATTGAAACTAAATGGCCAAAAATAAAAAAACATTATCGTTTAAATGACGTTATTTTTCTCAACAGCAAACAAGCAGATAAAGTTTTTAATGATCCCAAGTAAGTAAAAGAAAAAAAAATATTTAAAAATTAGAGCTGTGTATGCTTGTGTTTGGGATATTTTACCAAATATTTCTGCTCAGTGGTAATTATTTATCGCGGATAAGATGAAAAAATTCAAATAATAATAAATATAATTGTCTGCACTTTAGCGTTGATGCAGTGATAGTAACATCGACAACTCATACTCACGAATTAATAGTAACAAAATCATTGGAAAAACGTAAAGCTGTTTTTTGTGAAAAACCAGTGGCTGAAAATCGTGACCGTACTGAAAAATGTTTCGAAGCTGCAAGAATGGTTGGAAAACCTCTTTTTTCGGCATTTAATCGACGATTTGATCCAAGCTACAATGAAGTTAGAAATAGAGTTAGAAATGGACAAGTTGGACATGTTCATACAATTAAAATCGTATCACGTGATTCGCCTATGCCTTCAATTGAATATCTTAGAGAATCTGGTGGTATTTTTCATGATTGTATGGTACACGATATTGATCTAATGACATGGATACTGGGAGAATATCCTATAAAGGTAAAAAATAGTATATTGTGTGACAAGGGATGAAACAAAACGATTTCAGACCACGGTGACATTAACCGCAGTTTGAAATCGTGTTTCATTCTGAGTTACACACTAGATTTTTCATGATTACCTACATTGGAACTGAAGTTTCAGTATCAGCAGCCAGTCAGACACAAGTTAATTCAAGACCAAGAAATAAATAATATTAATTTGCAGCAGTAGACTGAAATTATCTTGTTTCGACCAGGTGTAGAGACATTGGAACTTTAAGTTTCGATGCTGGTATCATGAAAATAAAATATTGTAAAGTTTTATTCACTTACTGACTGTAAATAAAAGGTTTCAGTTCAAGCAACAGCTAATGTACCGGAAATAGCGGCAATAAATGATTACGATACTGTTGTTGCAACATTAAAATTTCCATCAGGCACTTTGGGAGTAATTGATCTCTCTCGTAATGCTCCATACGGTTACGATATGAGACTTGAGGCATTCGGACCCAAAGGAATGGTCCGTGCTGAAAATGAACAACCTATTCATTGCGTTGAAACAATGTACAATTACAATGGTCCTAATACAGCTCCTATTTGGTATTCATTCCCAAGTCGTTTTCGATTGGCTTATATTCGAGAACTTGATCATTTTATAGATATCGTACTGGGCAAATGTGAAATGAGCGTCAAACCTAAAGAAAATTTGGCTGTTAGTAAAATCGCTACAGCTATCGAAGAATCCGCACGTACTGAAAAAATGGTTGAGATTAAATGGTATCATGATGAACTTCCAAACTAAATTTTATTTTATTTTAGATTTGATTATTTTAAAAATAAAATTAATTTATCAACAATAATTGTTTTTTAAAATTTATATTTTATGATATATTTATAAGTACATGTAATATTATTTGTATTATTCAATAATAATTATATATACTTATACATTTAGTTATTTATAATTTTTAATTCTTTGAAAAAATAACATTAAGCGAGAAAAAAAAATTAATATTCCATCGATACTAGATATATTATTATTATCATTATTATTATTAATATTATTATTATCACATCGAACTTGTGATATCAGTCAATTATATTTATTTGAGCGATTGCGCATTTAAATATCAAAATTCAAAATGAAATTATAATTATTGTGGAATATATACCCGACCATTTTATGTAATTTTGAATATAAATAAAACAAAATAATATAATATGTATTTAAATGAAAAGCTCAATAATATATATTGTGATTTATTTTTATCTTTTGTAAAGATAATTTGAATTTTTTGGTTTAAAATTTCAACGATTTCGCATAAAGTGCTGCAGTGGCTTGCATCCCATCACCATTAAATCTACGAAGTTCTGCTATCACTTGAGCCCGAGAAAATCCAAGATTTTCCAGGGCTTTGACATTGGCTTCTGTAAATGGATCACTAGCTGTAATTGTTGTTTCTAAATTATTCGTTGTCGATGTACTAGTGGATGAATTACTGCTGCCTTCTACGACCAAAGTTAAAACAAAAAAAATTTTTAAATTTAATAATAATACTAAATTAATTAGAGATTCTTATATATTTAATAAATACTATTTATATAGAAAGGAATTTAATTATTTATATTACAGATTCAGTCATAGCAGTAATGATACCAAAAAAATCATCAAACTAATTTATATATAATTACGTCGCCAAAAAAAATAGTAGTTAGGAGAGAGCCTGGACAAATGATCACTTACCCTGTTGTTGTCTTATTTTTTTAGCTTCTTTTGCACTGTCCTCTAATACTTTTTGATATTCCTGATCATCCATCCCCATATCATTATTGCCACTAAGTCGTGCGCATTCTGGCAAGTCACCTGTTCAATATTAATAAATATGTAGTTATTTACTAATTAGATTTTATTGTAGTTGTAAAAATTAAATTTGATAATTTTGACAATCCCACCTTCGGCTAAAAATTGAGTTTCTGTTCCAGTAGTCCCAATTCTTAAAATATTTTTCTTAAGATCTATACAACATTGATGCCGCTTGAGCATATCTAGACCAAGCAACATATCCATTGGCTGTTCTTCGAGAACGCTGAAAGATGTAGTCAAATGATCGTTGCCTATTTGTATCTGCACCATATGTATACGTCCAATAATACGCTGAACACCTACACCTTTGGCAACTCCAGCCCACCTTGTATCAACTAATCGCATTATATGACATCTTTCAGCGCAAGCTGCTGACATTATTGTAGTTTGCGCACCTATTTTTAAAATTAAAAGAAAAATAAATATTAAAATTTTTTATAATTTTCAATATTTATATTCGTTAACTTTATGATGCATCGAATTAAATATCAAATAAAGTCTATCTATCATAATAATATATAAAGATGAGAGAATATATTGCATTGTATAAAATTAGAATGAACGCGTTATTACTATTTTTATTTCATCTCATTTTTTTCTTGTCTTTCAAGAATCGTATCAGTGTCGAGAAATGAGTATTGGACGAATTTTAAATTTAAAAATAGCTCACAAAAATGTTTTCAATATAAGTTACGTAAAAAAACAAAAAAAGTTCATTTTTAAATTTAAACCTGAGTCAATGAAGGCTTTCACAGGAAATCCATTAACTTTACAGTTGATATAAAGCATTACAACTGTCCCAAATGTTTCAGGATTATATTCCATGGCTGCTTCCATATTAGCTTCAATGTTTTTTTGTTTTATTTCTTCAGCAATAAGTCTTTGAGATTCAGTATCAAACGGATCTGCATTCATCATTCTCAGTCGTTGTGCCTGACGTTCTTCGCGTATTTTTATTTGTTCCTTCAATACCGTAGAAAATTTATCTGGAATCAACATGTTAATTTTATTGAAAGAAAAAAAAAACAACATATATACATATACTATTGTTATTTTACCGATATTTCCTGAAAGTAATGCATTAGCTAATCTAGGATTATTCTGTTTGAGTAAAGCCAATTGATCAGGATTAGCGAGAAACATGTCTCTAAGAATAGCTGGATCATTTTCATTTCGAGTATTTTGTAATCTTGAAGAACCAGTTGATGAATTAGGGCTACTACCAGATGGTGCACCAATAACTCCGGGTACTCGAATAGAACTAAAGTCTAAAAATGGTACGGCTACAAAATAATATGATGAATTAATAAATTATATTACTATCATTATCATTAACAGAAACAAAAAAAAAATAGTTACCTCCATTGGTAGACTGAGATTGATTTAAATCAACTCCACTCTGATGCATGTGTTGTAATATAACAGCATCACCATCTCTAATTCCATGCTCTTTTAGAGACTTTTTATCATCCATAAGGGGCCGGCCATTAAATGCAATAACAATTTCAAGAGCTGGAACTCCACATTCGACCTCACAAAAAGCTTTGAAATTTTCCAATTCCAAATCTTCACTAACGTCCAGGACAAATATATCGTCACCAAGAGTCATTACTGTTACTTTCATCCTAATTAAAATTGCAATTTTTTACTTTAATAAATTATAATTAATAATATTTTTATTTGTTCAATGACTTACTTGTTTTCGTAACTATATATAAATTATAATAAATCAAATTTATATGTATTGTCCACTCAAATATTTATAATGGTGATTACTAAGGCCAAAAGTCCAAATATTTCGTCGTTCGTTGTTTAGATTATTTTTTTTATACTTTATTTATATTATTTTTGTTGTTTTTTTTTTTTTAAATAATTAAAGTATCAAGTTTACGATTTACTAAAAATAATATTTAAAAAAATAATTTAAAAAATATATTTAACTTGAATTGAGAAATAATAAGATTTTGTTTCAATTGATCGTTACTTATAAACATGTAAACAATAACCTCAAAAAAACCAGCTCAGCATAAATTTTGTGGACAAAAGCGCAGCGACGAACAACGACCATTGCTACAACTAAAGAACACACTTCATTATTATCATTATTATTTATTATTACTATTACCATTATTACTATTATGATTATGATACTGAAGTTAGCTGACGTTCAATCATTTTTGTATTTTTTTAAAAACGATAAATTATAAAAATAAAATATTTTAAAAAACTGTAGTTTTTAAAATTTTCTACGGGTACATATTTTTTTTGTCATTTATTGAAAGGAAAAATATCTGAAAATTTCTAATTGTCTACTAACTTTAGGATCATTGCTAATGAGTGTGAGTGTAACTGACAATTAAGAATTTAAAAAATTTTTGAATAAATAAATAAAGTGTAAGTAGAAAATAAAAGAAAAGAAAAAAATGCGCATTCAGATAATTGAATTGATTTTTTAAATTTCATTCTTTAAAATTTATAAATTGTCATGAGTGTGAATGTAGTAGACATCAGACAAATTTAAAATTAATAAACTAAAATTTTTAAAAAATGCAAATTTAAAAAATTTTGAAATTAATAAGTGAATTTTGGATAAACATTATTTAAATTATTTACTCTATTTATTTATAATTTTAAATTTCATGTCTGCTACATTCAAACTCATCCTTTTTCCCAAGTTTACACACGATTGACGCGCCACCAATATATGTACCTATAGGTATATGTATCATAGTATGTATTTCATTAACTATTAAAACACAAGTGTTCAAGTATCTAAATACTTATAAGATGTATTTTAAAAAATAAAGATAAATAAAAGAGTGCCGGTAGTACTTAGTATCATTGCCGGCTACCAATGTTGTTACGGTTTTTGTTATTGTTTCACATAAAAAACTTATTCGATGGAGCTTAATAACAATAATAATAAAAACAATATAAACTATTATTTGCGATGATAATCGCAACAAAATTAATAATCAGTATAATGAGTACATGGAAATTGATACAGCGACGCTGTTACGATCTCCTTTCCCATAAATCATCATTGCTTATTATTCTAATTGCATTTACATGCATCTTTGTCGGTACTGTTCACTTTGGAGAGGTTAGTATTAAATATTATTACATTAATTACTTATATTTTTAATTAAAATGACAATAATGACTGTTACAGGTATGGCTCGCCTGGAGTAAGGAAAAATATCAAGCAGTTTTCCACTCTTTCAATGACAATATAATTGGCACTTCATTTCAAAATAAATTGTGCCAACATGTGCCTATTGATGTTGTTTATACATGGGTGAATGGTAGTGATCCAAAATTTATTGAAGACTTGCATAAATATGTGCCAGTTAGTGATATAAATGCAGCCGTATCAAGATTTAATGATAAAGATGAGTTGAGGTATTCATTAAGATCTTTAGAAATGTATGCGCCATGGGTAAGACATGTTTATATTATTACCAATGGACAAATACCCAATTGGCTCGACATGGATAATGAAAGAATGACTCTTATTAGTCATGATGATATATTTCCAAATAAAAATAATCTACCTACATTTTCAAGTCCTGCTATTGAAAGTCATATTCATAGGATACCAGGAATTTCAGATAAATTTTTGTATTTCAACGATGATGTGTTTCTGGGTACAGAAGTTTGGCCTGAAGATTTTATAACCCAAACTGGGGGACAAAAAGTATATTTAGCATGGTGGATACCCGATTGTTCAGATATTTGCCCTTGGGCATGGGTTGGAGATGGTTCTTGTGATCCTGCTTGTAACACAACAGTTTGCGAGTTTGATGGTAATATTTTATTTATTTTTTTTTTATGATCTATAGAAACTTTTAATGATCTTAAAGTTAACAGACAATTAACTATTTTCGGAATTAATTCATTTTTTAGGTGGAGATTGTAATGCAACACCAATACCAACAAATAGTGAAATGATGGAAGAAGATGGTGACTATCCATACAAACTTCTTCAAATGAATCATGATAAAGAATCAGCTAAATTTTTTGACACATTCAAACAAAAAAATCAAAATCCAATCAATAATATACTTAATATTTCTTCATTAAACATATATTCTTCCACTATTTCTTCTTTTCCATCTTCGTCTCTGTCTTCATCTTCTTCGTCATATTTTTTGACTTTAAATACTGGGAAGAATAATGAAAATTCAATTGATGATATTATTAAATTACTTAAAGATAAGCATAATCATATAAATAATACTCAAGATAACGAATTAATTCTTTCAAAAAATAATTTTAAAATAAACAAAACCGTTCAACTAAATGGAGATAAGAAAAAGCTACCAACATCCACTGAAATAATAGGATTTAAATATGAATTTGCGCATCCAATGAATCGCCGCAAGCAGCAAAATCGTAATGACGATATTATTAATCTTGTACATATAAGTGACTCAGATAAATCAGAAAATAATAATAACAACGATAATAATAATAATGATAATATTTATTATAACAATAATAATAAAAATAACAATAAATATCCAAATCATTTGAAACGCAAAATACGTCGATTAGATACTTATGCAGAGTCTCTATTGTATGTCAATAGAATATATAATGCAGCTTATGGATTTGAACGTCGTCGTGTGCCCGCTCATATGCCGCATTTACTTGACAAACAAATAATAATAGATATGCACGATAAATTCAAATTTGAATTTGAAAAAACATCATCACATCGTGTCAGAAATTCTCAAGATATGCAGTTTGCATTTTCATATTTTTATTATCTAATTAGTGAAAAACAGCAATCAACAGCTGGTGAAATATTTGATAAATTTGATACTGATAAATCAGGGACATGGTCGGATCGCGAAATAAGAACTTTGTTATCACGAATAAATCCGCTACCTTTGGATTATAGTCTTGTTGTAGATTTTGAAAATTCAATAACGAATTGTTCGCGTCGTATTAAATTAAATAATTATGAAAAAATAGAGCCACCTTCTGGTGAACGTTACCTTGATTCTATATTACCTACGGTAACAAGAGAATTAATAATTAAATGTGACGCTATTGCTAATAAAATAAAACAACATTTTGGAATTAAAAATCGTTATCAACATGAAATTTTAAAAGCTGGTAAAAATGAAATATTTGAAATGCTAACGAGTAATGTATCACAGACTGTTCAATTACTCGATGAAATACGACGAGAGCCGAAAAAATTTATTTGTCTCAATGATGATATGGATCCGTCACGAAAATCCGAAAACGAAATAATCCGAGCATTATTAAATGATTTTTATCGCTCACTGTATCCACTTAGAAGTAATTTTGAATTACCAGCTCAGTATAGAAACAGATTTTCACACCGGGATGAATTATATGAGTGGCGAGCTAGTCGTGCAAAAGCTAGAAATATTTTACTTTTACTAATATCATTGCTAATGTTTATTACTATATATCATTTATTCTACAATCAAATCAGACGATTTTTACGCAACAGATCTCTCCCGGCACTTCTTGTTTAATTTTTTTTTCTTCATTATTCAAGTAACTCTTAAAATTTTTTTATAATGGGTATATTCTAGTCAATTATTTATTGTAAATTTTATTTTTATTTTTATATATTTTTATCTAATTGTTAATAACAATTTTTAAACTTGTAATTATTTTATTATTATTTATTAAGGACTCTACAATAAACTATGTAATAAATCGTGAATAATTTGTGTAATTATTATTTTCTCATTTTTTTTATATCATTAAGATAATGAAGATGATGTTTTTTGACGATCTAATGGAGGACATTGAAAATGTCGTAAATTTCTTGGTCCAACCATCCCTCCTTGGACTTTTGAGCACTCAGTCATCCAGTTAGCAACTCTAGCTACTTCATTTGATGTTAATTGTGCGCCAATCCCTTAAATATAAAATCGTATTTAAACAAGCGCGCGTTTTGTAATTGAGTCGAATGGCCCAACTTGGTACCCATACATTCAACGTAATTTTCGTGTGAGACCGAAAAAAAAATCGACTTTATTTGGCACAGTCTAATATATAAATAAAAAATTGATTTACTCTTTTGCATTAAAAAAATGAAAAGTTACACACCTGGAATCATTGGATAATGTGATATCCAATTCGAATTTATTTCAAACTTTTTTTTTATCCCACTTAATTTAATTTTATTGTTATTGTTTATGTTATCATCACTTGTGATTGTTTTGCTATCTGAATCATCACCAGATACTTTAACAGCTCTCATATTTGAATTATTTCCATGACTGTGTAATATAAAATTATCCGAATTGTCCATCAATTTTTTTTGTTTTGACTGTAATTTATTATTATCATTTTCTAGTACATGAACATCTTCGATTTTTATTATACTAGCATCGCTCTCATTCTGTACAAGTTGATTTAAATTTTTCGCAAGTGAATTTTTAATGACTGTTTGATCTCGTACTTTAATTTCTGAGGTATTAGATGGATAATCATGTTTAGTATTTATTATATTTTCTTCAGAAGTCGGCTCAGAAGTACATTGAGTTTCTGACGATTCGAAAGTTATTAATTCAGATGGATCCAAGTCATCGGATTCTCTTTCTTCACCATCACAACGCAGTCCAGCTAAATATCTATTAATTATTACGTTATATTACAGAACAAAATTCAAATTAATGACAATAATAATAATAATGACTTCTTACTCGTATATTTCCATAAATAAACTGACGGGAATCATCGCTGATCCACCATCGGGTTCCATTGTGAATAACTCACAAATCATCAGCATTGTGTCGAAAAGACTGGAGCCTAGTAGACCAGTTGCTATTGCCAAAAATTTTTTTATCTGACATTTTCGTTTGAATTTACCAATAATCATTATTAAATTGAAATCTATCAAGTCCAAACATAAGTCGTTCCATCTTTTTAGAATTAATTCAGTTGATATCGTTTTATTATAATCTTTAACGAAAAAATAAAATATTTTCGAAGCAATTAACATCAATAATAATTATAATAATATCTATAATTACCACCGAATTGCCGTAAAAGTACTTTTAGTAATCCGAATGTAAGAACAGATGCATTGGGAGCTGAAGTAGAACAAGGATATTCAAGTCTTGTTTTAGCGGGTGGCTCTGATCCTTCGGCAAGTGCGCGAAAATATGCTGTTGACCATTTTAAAAGATCATACGGCTGTGTTCTGATAGCTGCCTTACAAAACTGTTTTAAAATCACTGGTAATTTTGGTGGAATGTTGATTGAATTCAGTCCTCCTTCTTCATCTATCATTTCTTGGACTATTTATGAACGTTTCTTTTCTTAAAAAAAAGAGAGTTAAAATTTAATTCCCTGTTACTAAATCAAAACTTATAATAATAATTATAATAATCAATTGTCAAGAGAATTTGTATTATATCTATTGAGAAAAAAAAGTATTTACAAGTAAAACTTGTCGATAATATTTTTTTGTTATGATAGCGGGTTGTTGTCTTGACAACCATATGATAATGATAATAATACTTATAACAGCCGATCTGCCATTTGAAAGATTAAATATTTTCGCGCGTCTGCTGCCTGCGCGCGCAGTAAATTTAGTTAACATTTAATTTTATGATAACAAGAAAAAAATAATTGAACGTCGGCTAATTTCAGTTTCATTAAATTTTTGTATATTAACAAGTAATTATTCAGGTTTTAAATTTAGTTTTTAGTTTTTAATTTTGAGATTAAGTATAATGATCTGTAATATCATTAAAAATTTGAATTGAAAACTAGAACGAATGCATCCATAAACAAATTTTAATTTTAAAATTTCGCGCCGTTGGTGCCACTGCGCGTTGCAGTATTCATTTTTGCTAGAGTGGGGGGTGAGAGAGAATCGCAAAGTCGATTGCTTAGTATCAACTAGCGGTCTAATAGCGGCAGTCAGTATCATCGACAACGGCAGTAGTGATCCAGATCTTTCTCTACGTTTGAATTAAAACACGGGTTTGCTGTGGCGTCGTGTAATTATCCATAATTTTTTTTTGCTCATAGTTATTGTTTAAATAAATTGTGCAGTGTTTGTAAAGTGTAAGTTGTGCAAGGTGTCTGTGGTGCAGTTGTGTCCAGTGCTAGTGTAGTGTTGCTGATGGCTGATGCTGATCTTCCAAGTTCCTGAGTAAAATCATCTGGCATTATCTGGTGGGAAATAGCAGTCAAGTGACGTTTTTTAGCAGCAATACACTTGGAGCAATTTAAATCAAATCTCCAAGTGTATTAGGATACCCTTCTGCATATTATTTCCCCACCAAGGTTTGTTAAAACACTCAAGTGTTTTTTTTTTTTTAATTTATGAGTATGATATGGCTGACAATTATTAAAATTTAAAAAATTTTTGAATGAATAAATAAAATGTAAGAAGAATAAAAATTAAAAAATTCGTATTTTGATAATTGAAAAATCAGTACGCGCATTTTTTTAAATTTCTTTATTTTTATTTATTCAAAATTTATAAACTGCTCATATCTGCTACATTGCACATAAATTCGTATATTAGTCCGCCCGCGTATAATTTCTTGTGTTACCAACCAATCACATCAGAATGTTGGTAGTTGCGTAGCTACATACTATATCATATAGATGGCGTTTCGGTAGCAAAAATGAGAAAATTTTTACATGCGCGGGTACGTTTATGAACGAGTTACTGTCGTTGTCGGACGTTTCGGTGTTTGGCGAAGGTAATCGGGGTGATTTGGAGTTGGAGGGATTTCATTCAAACATGGCGTCACTTATTGTTGTAACTTGTGTGCATCAATGAATGTGAGTATCCGTATCCGGCATTTTTATCTTAAATATTTAATGTAAAATTCATAAAATTATTTGATATAAGTAAAAACTTAAAAACTAATTAATAACAACAGCAAAAAGTCTGAAAGGAAAACAATAACAATAAATATGTCGAAGTCGGAGGAAACAACAGCAGTTAATGCTAACCCTGAAACTGATACAACAACAACACCAGCAGTAGCAGCAGGGACAACAACTACAAATTCAAATACAACTCCAGCAACTTCATCATCAGCAGCAGCAGCTGAAGGTGCAGGTGATAATAACGAAAATGATTCAAACGACTCATCTGGTGAAACATCATCCTCTCGAGGTGGTGATTTTGAAACAAAACTGGAGACAGATCGCAGTAAGAGATTCGATTATTTACTTCGTCAAACAGAAATATTTTCTCACTTTATGACAAATAATCAAAAAGACAAAGGAACAAGTCCATTGAAGGTTAAACCGGGTAGACCAAGAAAACAACCACAGCCAAATGAAAAATTACTATCATCAGGAACAGCAGCAGCAGATAACAGCACGTCAGCAGCAGCATCTGGAAATGCTGCAGGTGGCGGAGGAACAGACGCATCTGGTGATCATAGACATCGTAAAACAGAGCAAGAGGAAGATGAAGAATTATTGGCTGAGTCAAACAGTAATATTGCCCAAATTACACGCTTTGAATCCTCACCTCATTATATTAAAAACGGTGAACTGCGTGATTATCAAATACGTGGGTTAAATTGGATGATATCATTGTACGAGAACGGTATAAATGGTATCCTAGCTGATGAAATGGGTTTAGGTAAAACATTACAAACGATATCATTGCTTGGTTACATGAAACACTTCCGTAACATACCGGGACCTCATATTGTTATCGTACCGAAATCTACGTTAGCTAATTGGATGAACGAATTCAAAAAATGGTGTCCAACACTGCGAGCTGTATGTTTAATCGGTGATGCTGAGACACGTAACACATTTATACGTGACACAATGATGCCTGGTGAATGGGACGTATGTGTGACATCATACGAAATGGTCATCAAGGAAAAATCAGTATTCAAAAAATTTAATTGGCGCTATATGGTAATTGATGAAGCGCACAGAATTAAAAATGAAAAATCAAAATTGTCTGAAATATTACGTGAATTTAAAACAGCTAACAGATTACTACTTACTGGTACACCATTACAAAATAATTTACACGAGCTATGGTCGTTGTTAAACTTTTTACTACCAGATGTATTCAACAGCTCTGATGACTTTGATTCCTGGTTTAACACAAATAGTTTTCTAGGTGATAATTCACTTGTTGAACGTTTGCATGCAGTACTACGTCCATTTTTATTACGTCGTTTAAAATCAGAAGTTGAAAAGGGTTTGAAACCCAAAAAAGAAATAAAAGTATATATTGGTCTAAGTAAAATGCAACGTGAATGGTACACTAAAGTATTAATGAAAGACATTGATATTGTAAATGGTGCTGGTAAAATTGAAAAAATGCGTTTGCAAAATATATTGATGCAGTTGCGTAAATGTTGTAATCATCCGTATTTGTTTGATGGAGCTGAGCCAGGACCGCCGTACACAACAGACGAACATTTAGTATATAATTGTGGTAAAATGGTTATACTTGACAAATTATTACCTAAATTACAGCAACAAAGTTCACGTGTATTGATATTTAGTCAAATGACACGAATGTTAGATATATTAGAAGACTATTGTCATTGGCGGCAATTTAAATACTGTCGTTTAGACGGTAATACTGCACATGAAGATCGTCAACGTCAAATAAATGAGTACAATGAAAAAGACAGTGATAAATTTATATTCATGTTATCAACACGTGCTGGTGGTCTTGGTATCAATTTAGCGACGGCTGATGTTGTTATTATATTTGATTCTGATTGGAATCCACAAATGGACTTGCAAGCGATGGATCGTGCTCATCGTATTGGACAGCAAAAGCAAGTACGTGTATTTAGATTCATAACTGAAAATACTGTCGAAGAAAAAATCGTTGAGCGCGCTGAAGTTAAATTACGTCTTGATAAATTAGTCATACAACAGGGACGTTTAGTTGACGCTAAACAAACAGCGTTAAATAAAGATGAAATGCTTAATATAATTCGTCATGGCGCTAATCAAGTATTCGCATCAAAAGACAGCGCGATAACAGACGAAGATATTGATACGATTTTACTAAAAGGTGAAACGAAAACTGAAGAAATGAAACAGAAACTTTCAACACTTGGTGAATCGTCATTGAGAAATTTCACAGTCGATGCACCAACAGATTCAGTATATCAATTTGAAGGTGAAGATTATCGTGAGAAACAAAAAATATTAGGTATTGGTAATTGGATCGAACCGCCTAAACGTGAACGCAAAGCCAATTATGCTGTTGATGCATATTTTCGCGAAGCATTAAGAGTTTCTGAACCAAAAGCACCCAAAGCACCACGTCCACCAAAACAACCGATAGTACAAGACTTTCAATTTTTCCCACCACGTCTTTTCGAATTACTTGACCAAGAAATATATTACTTTCGTCAAAGTGTTGGCTACAAAGTACCGAAAAATCCAGAGCTCGGTTCTGATGCGACACGAATTCAAAAAGAAGAGCAAAGAAAAATAGATGATGCGCAACAATTAACAGACGATGAGATAAGTGAAAAAGAAAAATTGTTAACTCAAGGATTCACAAATTGGACTAAGAGAGATTTCAACCAGTTCATAAAAGCCAATGAAAAATACGGACGTGATGACATTGAAAATATTGCTAAAGAAGTTGAAGGCAAAACACCTGAAGAAGTTATGGAGTATTCAGCTGTTTTTTGGGAACGTTGTCATGAATTACAAGATATTGATCGTGTTATGGCACAGATAGAACGTGGAGAAGCTAAAATACAACGACGTGCTGGAATTAAAAAAGCACTGGACGCTAAAATGGCTAGATATCGTGCACCGTTTCATCAACTGAGAATCGCCTATGGAACGAATAAGGGCAAAAATTATACTGAAGAAGAAGACAGATTTTTAGTTTGTATGCTGCATAAACTTGGATTTGATAAAGAAAATGTTTATGAAGAATTGCGTGCTACTGTACGTTCAGCTCCACAATTTAGATTTGACTGGTTTGTTAAATCCAGGACAGCATTAGAACTACAAAGAAGATGCAATACTCTTATTACTTTAATTGAACGTGAAAATCAAGAGCTGGAGGAACGTGAAAGACAGGAACGTCGTAAAAAAGGTACCGGTGGTAATGTTGGAACAAAACCTACTGGTAAAAGGAAGCAAGAAAATTTGCCAGCTCCTCAAGACAAACCAAGAAAGAAGAAGAAATAAATTATTTTCCATCATTTATCGTATCACTGAAATTTCTTGTATCCTTTCTTTTTTTTATTTTATTAATTATTAGTTAGTAGATTGTAACAAGTGTTTGTCATAACTGTCATAATTAATTATAAGTATTCATTTAAAGTTTTTATATTGATATTATTATTATCATTATTATTGTTGGATTTATTTATCAAAACTTTCGTTTTAATTTAGTATTATTTAACTAATGTAATAATGATAATAATCATAATCGTAGAGATGTTTTGGATAACACCAATTTTTGACAAACAATATTTCGATTTTTCATCACTTATGACGTCTTTTGTCGCGAATTTATTTAAATTTTTTAATGCTCAGCTGAAAAAAAATTAATCATTTTTTTTAAGCCGTAAATTATAGTTTGAGTAAAATTATAATAATAATGACAAATTTATTTCTTAAATTAATTTGTAACATTTTTAAACTCCAAAATTATTAAATAAACATAAAAAAAATTAACAAATCTACGAATTATAATTTTTTTAACTACATTTATTAATTATTTCCTTGTAATTATTCACAGCTCTTATTAAAATAATTAAATAATAATATAAACATAATTAATGATACTTAATTGCTAATTTTTTTGTATAATTGATTGTTTTTAGAATAATCATTGACTAAAATAATTAAAAGGTAAGTCGAAAATATTTTCATTTTCTCATGATATTGAAGTCTGCTGACTTTTAATAATTTTTTTCAAAACGATAAATTATAAAAAAAAATTGCACTTATAGTTTTTTAAATTTTCTACTTGTGCATTTTTTTTTCTTTCTAATTTGTTGAAAAAAAAATCTGGAAATAATTAATTGTCAGTTAAACTTCAGGATCATATTTTTTCATGTTTTTTTGTTCATTTAATCGCTTTAAATAATTAAAAATTATCCATTGATTGCGAATTTTAATTATCTAATTAGTCA
Organism: Microplitis demolitor; assembly: GCF_026212275.2. NCBI lineage: Eukaryota > Metazoa > Arthropoda > Insecta > Hymenoptera > Braconidae > Microplitis > Microplitis demolitor. Next base: position 18,526,158 of record NC_068545.1, on the reverse strand, counting down.
TTGTCGGTTTTTCGTCGTGTTTATTTTTTATTTTCTACTTTTTGTTTAATAATAATTAATATTTTAAAAAATAATATTAACATTAAAGAAAAAAGGGCCAGTTTTTCAAACCGCGTTCAAAAAAATATTACTAGAATGTCTATTCATTAATAATAAATAGATATACTAGCAATAATAATTTGAACCAAGATTTAGAATTCGGTTTGAAAAACGGGCGCTAAAAGTTTAAGTCCTAAATTCATTTCAAATTTTGGAAAGAAAATCTTTTTCATACTTTTAATTTTTTAATTCTTATATTACTCAATAATAATAATAATAAGTAAAATTCGAACACTTCAACTGTATGTTTGCGCGTTACTTTGATCTTTAAATTGTCATTACAACAATAATTAAATTTGTCTAAATGATAAGTTGTAGGTATACATGAGCATCTTCATCTTTTCAATAATCAATAATAGTATGATGAAAATTTTCACTAAAGGACTGGCCCATTATTTTATATCATCCATTTAGTAATAATTATTGCTATTATTATT